>NW_023276806.1:207115546-207421951 GCF_003668045.3 Cricetulus griseus
TCCTAGACTAATTCCATAAAAGACTTAATTTGACTATATAAAGTTAGTATGATTGTAACCAACATTTTATGTAAGGATGTAACAATGTGTGTCTTTTTAAAACAGAATATTGTAGATTTACATTTGCATCAAATTAACTGAAACATAATTTTGACATTAAGTCTTTGATATAACTTGAAACTTTTTATATTATTTCTCTTGAGGCATAGTTATCACACACTAAAATGTTGGGCATCCAATATGTAGATCAGTGTAGTAGCATTGACATCTAAAGAACTAATTCTCTCTGAAGTGTAGTTCCCTTGTTGCTGCAAAACACTTAGTTTCTATCCCTGTAGTATCTAAAACTACAAAGAAAGACTGCCTAAAAGAAAAAAAACCCTGGCAGCTATTTTATAATATTTCTAATGACAATTACTAGTAATTTTTAATATATTCGGTCCTTGAACTAAATCCATTAATAAGATTCAGTGTAAAGGTCTGTAGTTATATGTGAGTTCTTTATGCAAAATTCTTCATCATGTCTTTTTTTCAATTACTTTATTCCATAATCAATTAACTGGTACTCAGTATGTTGAAGTCTCAGAATTGTGCTGATGCAAGACTGTTTAATCCTGACCTTGCATTTGAACATGTTATCAGAGATCTTCAATGTTGTATGGACATCAAGTGTCTTAGTTATGATTTTCATTACTTAGAAGAGACACCATCATCACGGTAACCCTTATAAAGTAAATATTTACTTGTTGTGGCTCACTTAAAATTCCAGAGATTCAATCCATTATCATCATAATGGGGAGCACACCAGCCTGCAGACAGGTGTGGTACTGGAGCTGAATATTCAGTCACCATCTATAAAAGAGTCATTGATGCCAGATAGGTGTATACCATAGTTGCTGTTAGTTTCTACAGATGTCTCCTCTGTGACATTCCAGTCCTGTGTTCCCTATCACTTGCTTCTCTAGAATCTCAGTTCTGTAATCTTGACTGCAAAACTTACCTGAAAATGAATCACTGCCTGAAAATTTTCTCATGGCATTAAGCTGGCCCAATTATATGATTCAATTAGTTTGGTTACTATATGTGGTGATGTATTATTTATGATTTAAATAAAGATTGCTCAAAGTAATAGAATGCAAACCCAGCCACAATGGTTACCTATAGAAATTAGGCAGTGGTGACACACACCTTTAATCCCAGGACTCAGGATGTATCTCTGTGAGTTTAAGGCCACCCAGGGGGGCTACACAAGAGTGTAGTCTAAAAGATTAATGGAGCTCACACCTTGAATCCCAGCCCTAAAGAGGCATATGAAAGATAGGAGCCCAGTGTCGCAGGCTGCATTCTGAGATCTAGTCTTAAGCAACATTGCGGAGAGGCAGCAGTCTGAGGCTTGGTGGAGAGTTCATGGACACAGGATCACAGATTTCAGCCTGAGGTATAGGCAAGAGCTAATGGCTTGACTGCTTTGCTTCTCTGGTCTTCACTGTGTAGCTTGGACCCCAATACCAGCCTCTGGGTTTTTTATTGTTTCATGTTACAACCATGTTCCAAGAGACATTGCCTGAAGCCCCTGTAATCACAATATCAACTCTCCACTGCTGTTTAATATGTTGTACTTTTTTCTTTGTTTCTTTCATTTTCAATTTTGAGGGCAATGGCAAATCTTGTTACTCAATTTTATTATGGAAACATTAAGCCAATCAAATTTTTAATGTAAGAACTAGAGTAGGACAACATGTGCTAGTAGTAGTTGTACAACTATGGCATATTTGGGGAAAAATAAACTAGTACAAAAATCATAAGATAAAGCTTAAGTGGTTTAATCTAAGTTTTATCTTATAGAAAACTTACCTAACCTCACAACAGACAAGTTTTCCTCTAGGTTCAAGACCTAAAAACTGAAATAGAGACAATAAAGAAAACACAAATTTATGGAATGCTGGAAATAGAAAACCTGGGTAACTAATGAGGAACTACAGAAGCAACCATAACCAACAGAATACAAGAGATGGAGGAGAGAACCTTAAGCATTGAAGATACATTAGGAAAAATAGATTCATCAACTGAAGAAAATCTTAAGTCCAACAAATCCCTAATACAAAATATCCAGGAAATATGGAACACTATGAAAAGGGAAAAATCTAAGAATAATAGACACAGAAGAAGGTGAAGAAACCCACCTCAAAGGTACAGAAAACATATTCAGCAAAATCATAGAAGAAAACATTCCAATCCTAAAGAAAGGCAAGCGAATGAAAGTACAAGAAACTCACAGAACACCAAATACAGTGGATCACAAAAAATCCCCTTACCACATAATAAAAAAACCCTAATCAAACAGAAGAAAGAAAGAATATTAAGAGGAGCAAATGAAAAACTCCAAGCAACATAATAAAGGCAAACCTATCAGAATTACAACTGATTTCTCCATGGAAACTCCGAAAGCCAGAAGGTCCTGGATAGATTCTACAAACACAAAGAGACCATGGAAGCCAGCCCAGTTTTCAGTCACTGCAGATAGAGAAAACAAGATCTCCCACAACAAAACTATCTACTATCACAGCCCTACAGAAAGTTCTGGAAGGAAAACAACAACCCAAGGAATTAATTACATCCAGAAAAACATAGGCAATTTGATAATCCCACTTTACAAACAGCCAAAAGAAAAATGGGGTGGAAGTCCACACACAATACCATCACCACCAACAAATCCAAAACAAACAAGAATTAACAATCAATGATAATTAATATGGTCTTACCTCACCTATAAAAGGAAGTAGATTAGCATAATGAATATGAAGACACAATCCATCCTTCTGCTGCATACACAAAACACACCTCAGGTTCAAAGACAGACAGTAACTCAGAGTTGAGGGTTGGGAAAAGATTTTCCAGTCAAATGAACCAAAGAAAGAAGCCAGGGTATCAATGCTAATATCTCACAAATAAGACTTTAAACTAAAATCAATCAAAAGAGATGGACTTGAAGTTTAACCTAGAGCAATAAGACAACAAAAGGAGATCAAGGGGATACAAAATGGAAAGGAAGAAATCAAACTTTCATTATTTGCAGATGATATGACAGTTTACATAAGTGACCCAAAAAAATTATGCCAGGGAATGCCTAAAGCTGATAAACTCATTCAGCAAAGTGGAAGTATACAAGATTAACTCAAAAAAAATTAGTAGCACTACACTATACAGGTGATAAATGGGCTGAGAAAGACACCAGAGAAACATCACCCTTTATAATTGCCACAAACAACATAAAATACCTTGAGGTAATACTAACAAGGGAAAGACCTGTACAACAAGAAAAAGAAAGAAAGAAAGAAAGAAAGAAAGAAAGACAAAGAAATTAAAGAAGGTACCAGAAAATGGAAAAATCTCCCATGCTCGTGGATTGGTAGGATCAACATAGCAAAAATGGCAATCTTGACAAAAGCAATCTACAGATTTAATGCCACCTCAAACAAAATCCCAGTACAATTCTTCAGAGACCTTTGTAGAACAATACTCAACTTTATATGGAAAAACAAAAGACCAGGGATAGCCAAAAACCACCCTGTACAATAATGAAACTTCCAGAGCCATTACCATCCATGACTTCAACTCTCCTATAGAGCTATAATAATGAAAACAGCTTGGTATTGGCATAAAAGTAGACAGGTAAATCAAAGGAATAGAACTGAAAATCCTGATATGGACCCAAACACTAAACAAACACATGATTTTTGACAAAGAAGCAAAATTATTCAATGTTTCTAATTTAAATTAAAAGAGGGGGACGAAAGGAGACTGAGTTTTCAGCATTTATAAAGGGCCTCCTAAAGTATTTAGTTAACACCTCATAGATGAGTTATTTCTTCTGTTGTTTGTATAGTATCAGTTTTGATAAATAATTCACTAACTTTGTTCTCTTGATTTGAAAATATTAAGTCCCTTAATCCTATTGTTGAATCTTCTGTGTCATATCAGAAATCATCAGAAGTAGAAATTTAGATGCGCCTTTTGACTGTGGTACTTAACAAATGTTTCTTCTCAACATACACATTTTCAAGACAAATATTGCTAGTTACCCTTAAATGAGGATAATTTTTTTCATTAAAATACACATCTCTCAGCTCACTTATCCTAATGAAACAGTGGGAAGCCAATGATATTTCATGACATTGAGAAAACTCAACATAGCCATTCTTGTCTTCAAGAATCTTGGTCTCCTTTATAAATAGATAGATTCCCTTCCTCTAATGCTTTAATCAACATTATCTAGGACATATTCCCCATGAAAACATTTTGTCCTCATATATGGTCCTTACTCAAATTATCTTGCTTACTTTTTTCACACTCATTATAACACTTTCTGCTATTGTTCACCATTGGTCACTCATGATCTTGCTTATAAGGTCACAGTACACATCCTAGTGTAAATATATATATTTGTCTAATCATGAGTTCAAATAACTAGGAATAGATAAACAAATCATTCATTAGTCAAAAACCTCCAGGGATGACATAAGATTGTTCTATGACTCTCTGGTAAATAAGCAAAGTAGCTTAGGCTTGTCTGCCCATTATAAATGATCTAAAGAGTTTCTATAATTGCTAGTTAGGCTTTCTCCTATATTGCTGTTCTCTTGTTTTAAAGTATTTCTTGTCATCATTGCTACTGAATGCACAGTGATCAAACCTCAGCAATACTTGATGATAATAATATTATTCTAGTGTTCTTATTTTCTCCTCAGCATTGCTTTTGTTCTTTCCTCAACAAAGATTCCCAGAGAGATCTTCTCCAGTATGATCATGTAACCTTTACTCAGTAATCATCTGTTATTCTTAATCAATAACAGTCCTGTCTGAATAATTGAGTACTCAGAAAATATTAGCTGAGTTAATAGAATTAGTCACATATTCGGAGATTTTAGTCTTCAAATTAGAGGAAGATAATGTTTATAGTTAGTTGTACACAGAATTTAATAATGATCAGATTTATCTTGAGAGAGGAATGAAATCTAGAAACAGAATAATAAAAAAGAAGAGTAGGAAGAAGAAGAGAAGGAGGAGAAGGAGTAGAAGAACCAATAAGTATAACAGCACAAGACTTCACAGTGCTAAGGTGGTTGATGTAGGAGAATTGTGAGTTCAAGGCTATCACATGCTAAAAAGTGTTTCAAAGCTAACAAAACACATAAAGAAACTATCTAAAAACAAACAAACAAACAAATAAACCACTGACATTAGATATTATCACGACATCATAGGACTTCAAACTAAGCTAAAAAGCAGTAGCATAACACAATGAAAACTACTGATGTAAAATATAAACAAGTCATGCAAAATAATGGACCAGAATAGAATGTGCTACAAATGAACCTATGTATTTTCATTCAATTGTATATCAACAAAATACCAAAAACACAAGTTGAAATAGTATTTTCAATATGCTATATTGTAGAAAAAGATATCTATATTCAGAAGAAATAAGCTGAATCCTCATCTGATGTATAGTAAAAAAGTCAATGCAAGATGTGTTAATGAAATTAGTGCAAACCCTTAAACTATAAAACTACTGAACCAGAAGATAGGGGGAAATCTCCCAAGAATTGATTTGGGCAATGATAATTTTATCTATCACTCCAAAACAGAAGTGGTAAAATCAAAAGATTATAAGGAGAATAGTATAAAAACAAAAACCAATAATGAACAACAAAAGAAAAACCAACAGAATGAAAAGATAAACAATAGAACAGAAGACAATATTTAAAATCCATAAAGATAAATTATAACAATATTAAAATAAGTAATCATAAGTGACAAGTAACTGAAAATGACTCTTTCATTTGAATATTTAAAATAATTTAGAAATAGAAAAAGACATAAATGTGCATTTCTAAAAAGAAGACATGTTGCTGGAGAGATGACCTTGTGGTTAAGAGTACTTGTTGATCTTGATAAAGACCTAAGTCTGGTTCCCAGAACTCTCTTAATTGCTGGTAAATATGCTTTCAGGGTAACTAGTGCATTTTATGCAATCTGCATTTATGTGGCACACATGTATACACTCACATATGTACAAAATAAAATAAGTATATCTTTATATAAAAAGGAGACATAAAATACAAAGAAATATATAGAAAAAATTAACAAGGGGAATGCTAAACAAGTTGCAATCAAAGAAAATGCAATCAATAGATCCAAGAATTAAATGTACTCCTGTCTCCATGGTAGCATGATACTTGAGACCCAAGGTATATAGAATATATATAGAATAGAATACATATAGAATAGAATATATATAGAATATATAGATATATAGAGAATATATATAGAATCTATCTAGAGAATAGCAAAAGGAAAATGAAGAATGATTACAAAAGCTAGTAGCAATCACACAGTGTATACAAGTTTTGTTACTACCAACAACATGGGTGGAATGGTAGAACATCATGTTTAGTGAAATAAACCAGACATGGAAAGATAAATCTACATTATTTTACCCATTTGTGGAATATAAAATCTGACCTCAAAGAAGTGTAGAATAAAGTGGCACTTAGCAAAAATTATGTTCTAATGAATCAAAATGTCAGGGGGATATTGGATAAAGGATAGAACCTTTAATTAAAAAGAATAAAGTTCTGCTGGGCGTTGGTAGAGCACCCCTTTAATCCCAGCACTTGGGAGGCAGAGGCAGGCTGATCTCTGTGAGTTCGAGGCCAGCATGGTCTCCAGAACAAGTGCCAGGATAGGCTCCAAAGCTACACAGAGAAACCCTGTCTCGAAAAAATTAAAAAAAAAAAGAATAAAGTCCCAGAATTCAATTGGGCATGATTTTGAGCCTATTGAATAAAAATAAAATGCATGATTGGGAAATGCTAAGAATATGGGATTGAAAACCCTAGCTGCTTTTAAAAGTAACAGCTTTCCCAGAAGAAAAAATAATTACAGTGCTTCTGGTTTTCATGCACTAAAATGTGTTTAAGGGCTTAGGCCTCATTTTTTTCCTAAAAGATAATCAGAAGTTGACAATCCCAGGTAATAATGGTACAATTCTCTTACCCTGGATTCTACATGTCGAATAAAATCTAGTCATAAAGGAACAACACTAAATAAACAAAAATCTATCCTTTATACCAACTAATGCATACACTAGAATGCTACATTAATTGGGATAACTTATTCATATATACTTTTGCTAACTACTAGATCAGAAACATTAAGATGAAATTAAAATCCAGACATAATTTAATATGAACTGTGTCATACATACATAAGTCAAATTCTGAATAATTCAAATAATCTGTAAGGATAGAAAATCATCAGTGATGATTTGAGAAACAGGAAAACATTATGAAAGTATTATAAAAGTATAATTAGAACCTTCAGCATGGATATGTATATTCACTACCCTCAACATAGTTTTCATGGGAGTTTCTTAAGTGTATATGTAGACACATGCTTGTGAAACTACATAAAACAACATACTTCTATAACCCCAAGTGCATCAATTTGGTAATTCGGGTGTTCACTATTATTTGGTAACTGTAATTCAGCCAAGAGTAGAAAGCAAGATGTACAAATAGGTAGTAATAGATACCTAATGTTGAGAATAAAGGTCAAGTGATTCCTTCATAATATTAACATCCAAAGCTGTTTCAGATGATTGAAGATCAGTGTCTCCTTCCTGCCTGGAAGGAAGTGAGCCAATTTTAGAAGTTATATGAAGATCTCACAGCAACTCATTAGACATGTTTATCAAATGCTCCCCATGTTTTTTTTACCTTATTCTGTATTATGTTAATTCTATTTATCATATCACCAAGCATCAAATGGAGATCCGAAGGATACCATGTCATACTCATGCTGTGGTTCTCAGAGTATAAAAATGGTGAGTGGAGTTTTAGTAACTTTTCTCATGGCTATGACAAAATAAGTGGCAGTACCACTTGAGGGGGAAGGGATTATTTACAACGTGATTTCTGAGGGAATAGGTTCATCACTGTACAAAAGGCATGATGTTGGAGTAGGAGAAGACTGCTGATGCACATGGCAGCAAGTAAAGAATGCAGGCTGGAGCCAGGGGTAAATATAGAAATCCACGACCTTGTCTTTTTATGGTCTGATACTGTATAATGATGCAAGATGAGGATCGGGTATTTGAATCCATGAGAGTATCTTTAGATGTAAACTGTTTTAACTTGTACAGAAATAATTACATTGGGTTTGAGTTTTAGATGATGTTTACTTCTGAAAGTTAAGTGCACAGACAAAAGAAGACAAATATATATAGAGAAAAATAATCATACATATGTATACATAAATATAAAAATACATACATACATACATACATACATACATACATACATACATACATGAATACTTACATATGTACATACATAACACATACATATCCTATGGGCAGCAAAGAAGAATGGTATTATCATTGGTAAGAATTCCACGGTACCACTCACTTCCTCCTAGCCAGCTGGTCTTCCTTACAATCTTCTTTTCTAAATGTCTCTTCAGTCAGCTTCACTTGACTTAACATCTATAATTGTATTTCATATTGTTTCTCATTACATGCTCCAGGTGACATAGAGGATAATTCTGTTTAAATTTCTCCTCCATTACCTAGTCACAGTAAGTGTTTTTAAGATGCACAGGAAAACATGTGTCTACTCTTTCCACATATATTGTGACTGATGGGATTTTGGCTGTGACCCAGACGCTAACATTCCAAGCTCTTCAAACGTCATGACTCATGTTCAGATATTTTCATATTTTAAATGTGCTCTACTTTCCTACCCATGCAATGAACCCTTCATTCCTCTATTATAATTGAGAACTGCATATCTTATTCCTTTTTGAATATTTTCATGGATCTGCATCTGCCATTATGTAGTCTGTTCACATTTAGGCATCTTTCCAATTTCTATATTACTTTACATTACTGTGCTGGCTATATTGTAATGTTCTACATTATTATTTCATTTCATTAAAAACATTATCCCAGCAGGTTTTACAACAACATTATTAAATATTTCTAACATTCTCATCTTTGTTTCCTGGCAGATTCTTTCTAGAATAGTTAATAGTCAATTTTCTGTGAGGTAAAGTAAAAGTGTCTCATCATAAGAGGCAGAATAATTGTGAATGTTGTCACTATGTGGAAAATGATGCATGGACACAAGGTTCAGTTGAGTTGTTTTCACATTTTTGAGAATGAACAAATTGCTTCTTGAATCCATTCATTTCTTAAAACAACAAAACAACAACAGCCAAAAAAAAGTTGTCATAACTCTTGACAGGTGACTGTGTTCTGATATTTTTAAAGTAAGACAGAGATGAAAATTTCTGTAACTATTTGAAATTGGTCACAAAAGTTTTCTCTCCATCTCAGTAAAGAGGCAATTGATGCTCTGATATGATCTATCATCTTTCCATCTCCCTACTTTGCCTTCTGTTTCTGCAATGCTCATATCTGTTCTAGACCCTAAGTTAATGGAATATACCATTTGCTAATATGCGGAAGGTGGTCACAGACTTTAGTTAAAGCTCTATGCTTTAACAATGTAAGTTTTCTTACATGTATAAGTACATTGTTGTCATACTCCCCTTCACTAACTTCCTTCTTCCCCTTGCTACCCTCACTGAATCCCTTTGAATCCCAACTGGACACCCTCTGCTTCCAGGCCTTTTGGTTTTATTTGGGGTGCAGATATTGTGCAGCTGCTCAGACCTGCTGTTTATTTGTGTTGCTAAATCATGGCATATCCAGAAATGAGGGAGAGAATAATCATTCATGATCATCATATAAGAATTATTATCATAAGAATTCTGTGTTCACCCTTGTGTGAGTGTGTGTGGTGTGTGTGTGTGTGTGTGTGTGTGTGTGTGTGTGTGTGTGTGTGTCCCATTGTATTTTGTTGGTATATAATGAGGCCATAAGAAACTCAGCTGTCTCAATTAACCTAGGGTGGTTTGTAATGAGCCCCAATTATGTACCCATTTATGACACCCCTGTTGTGAAATTATAAACTCACAACACTGATCTTGGCTATTATACATAGAACATGGCTATTATACATAGATACTGGAGAAAAAACTCAGCTCTTGAACTTTATCTAGCAAACAGTTCTATGTTATCTCTCCAGTTCTTTGCAAGATTCTTTGAATAGCCATTAGTGTTCTGTTCAAAATACTCATTTTTTTAAAAAATATATTAATTTTTAATTTTTGATTTTACTTTTAAGATCATGTGTATGTGTGTGTGTGTGTAGGTATGTGTACATTATTTCTGGTACCCACGGTGTCCAGAAAAGGATATCGTATTCCCTAAAGCTGGAATTACAATCATAAACAGCCTCCCAATGTGAGTACTGGGTCCTGTGCAAAAGCAGCAAATGTTCAACCACTGAGACATCTCTCAAGCACCAGAAAACAGTGTTAACTTACTATTTTACTATTTTTTATAATTGCAATATGTCTTGAACTGCATCTTTTGAATTTTAAGTATTTCGTTATTATTTATAATTCCTCACACAGTTTAAAATGTGATGATTCCATGTATGTGCACAATATGGAAACAGTAAATGAAGGTAAATAACAACAATCATCTCTTTAATGAGATATTTGAAATTTCCTCCCTTAGTAAATTTTAAATCTGTGACACTGTATTTTGCTTGCATGCAATCAACATTCTTTTTGATCATAGTAATATTTACTCCTAGTAATTTTTGTTCCTTTCCTTTCCTTCTCTGCCAACATATGGAAACTACCATCATATTCTCTATGAAATTTGATCATATGATAGTTTCACTTTTATATCTTCAAATTTCTTCATAACGTTTCTCAAAAAGTTACACAAATAAGCATTCTCACCAATTTCTAAAACAGTTTGTTGTCATCCATCAATACTTAATTTACTTAACTTTATAGGCCTGGGCTGCAAGAAACTGAATCAAATTTCTTGTGTTAATGTAGTTCCACAAACTCATTTATTTATTTGATTGTGCGGTTGTTAATTTGCAAAAATTTTATTTACTTAAAATATAATTACACCGTTTCTTCCTCTGACTTCTGGTGTATTCTCCTCTCATGAAATCCAAATTCAAAGCCTCCTCTTCTTTTCCAATTGTTGTTGCATACACTTATAAATAAATTAGCATGTAAACACAACCTGCTGAGTCTATTCACTGTTGCCTTCACAAGTACTTTTCTGGTGTGGCCACTTGAAACTGGAAAATCAATCAAGGGACTCATAGCTGGTAAGATTTATTCTCCCTAAAGTTGTTAATTGCTTCAGGGATTTCTCTCACCTATGTTGGAGTATTAACTCCTGTTACATTTATTTTACATCTCTCCTAAACACATTCCACTTCTCTTAAAACTAAGAAAGTTTGTGGACCAGACTGGTCTTGGACTAACAGAGATCTGCCTACAACTAAGCACTGATCCAAATTCCTGGAATCCAGTTGTAGAAAGGGAGGCGTGATGAGTGAATGGGTCATGACCAGGCTGGAGAAACCCACAGAAACAGCTGACCTGAATAAGGAGGAGCTAATGGACCCCAGACTGACAGCTGGCAAACCAGCATAGGACACAAACAGGCCCCATGAACGTGGATGTCAGTTAGAAGGCCTGGTGCCTCTAGCAGTGCAACAGTATTAATCCCTAGTGTATAGATGGACATTGGGAACCCATTCCACATAGAGGGATAATCTCTCAGCCTAGACACTGGGGAAGAACTAGGCCCTGCCCCATATGATATGATGATACCCCACGGAAGGTCTCACCCTCCTGGGGAGCAGAAGGGGGATGGGATGGGGGTTGGTGGGACACATGGGAGGATGGAAGGGAGACAGAACTGGTATTGATATGTAAAATAAGATTGCTTCTAATTTAAATTAAAAACATTTAAAAAATAAGAAAGTTTACAGTTTTTACTGATATGTGTGTTTTGCTTTGAATTTTGTAATATAACTGATTTTTTTTCAGAAATCTCATAAGATACAAATACTTTGAGATATTCTTTTAAAATAAAGAAAGTACATATTATTATGTACTAAAATAACTTTTGTTTGAAATTTTTGACAAATATCATTTGGAATATATTGGCATGTAGTAATTAATCACATCTAACAATTGCATAATAGTATAGAACATGTATTTTATAAGAAAACATCTAATCTCGCTCTACCTCTCTTTATTGCAAATAGATTCTTCTCTCATACAATACATCCTGACCACAGTTTACCCTTTCTTCAATCTTTCCAGCATCCCTCCACCACACACACCCACTCTTCACTATATCTACCCACCTTCTATCCCTGATCAGAAAAGAGCAGACATCCCAGAGACAACAACCAAAACTGACATTACAAAATACCATAAATCAACACAAAAGCTTCACACTGAAGATGGACAAGGCAACCAAACAGGAAGAAAAGAGTCTAAAGGTCAGGTAAAACAGTTAGAGACAGACCTGCTCCTAGAGTTAAGAGTCCCACAAAATTTGATACATGGAACATGGAAGTATGGCTACACGCTTTACAGCTGTAAAATTAAATATCATTAATGGCTGATTTGTAAAATTTCACTCATAGCAAAGAAGAAACAAAACTGAAGGAAGAAAATAAAAATTTACAAATTGAATGAAGATGTTAACAGATAGAGACTGCTAGAGACAGAAATAGAGTTGCAGTGGGAGCAATAAAGCTAGAGACTTAGACATAAACAATATATAACATGAGACATCTGATAATGTTATTCCTTAGAATAATCTGTCATTGAAATTTATAAATTGTTTTGCTTTGTAAGTCAGCTAGATAAAATTTACTAAACTAATAATTAAATCAAAATAATACAAATGCATTAAGATTACAATTAACTTTTCAATTATTAAAATGAACTTGATTAACTCATGAAAAAAACTGAAATTCTGAAAGCTTCTGCAATTCTATGGACTAAAATTTTAATGGTTTGTGCATAAAGTGAAGATAAAAATAATGAACTTTTGGTTAAAAAATAATATTTTCTTACACTGAATTATTCATTGCTGTAATTAAATTTCTCATCTTTTATTTTTTATGTAAGCAATTGAAATGTGAAAAAACCACATAAATAATAGAAATTTAACCATATTTGAGACTTGAGTAATACATCATAGTTTTGAATGTTAATAAATCAACTTGGGTTATTCTGAATTGTGTATTTCCTTGGCAGAGATGTACTCTATTTTCATAAAGAATGGGTCTACTAAACAAATTAATCAAACATCTATTTTTCTTAGCTGTCACATGATCTCCAGAAACAGGTTTATTTGTAAAACTGCAAGGCCAGTCAATTCTCTGAATTAAATTGAATGTTTTAGACTTAAAGTGGATGGCACTTGTAAACCAAGGCATGTATAATTATTGTGAGTCTATTGTTTTCATTCCATCACAAAGTCAAAGACATTTATATCTTAGAACATAATAGTGAGTTTTAAAGTAGTAAAAACATGTTTTTAATGAGCTCATTGTCACACTTTAGTTTGTTAAAAACCAAAACGAAATCATTTGCTAAAATCACAATTTTCTATAGTATGATAACAGAATCATTAAATACTATCAAATATGCCCTAAACATGAAGTGTGATCATTTTTTTTGAGATAGGAGAAGCCTCAGTGTGTGTCTCTAAGTGCCTATGTAATTTTCATCATTGACTGAAAAACGGAGCACCAGATTTTTATGTCAAACTCTTTAGAGAAAATAATACATATTTAAAGACATTGTGGGAGACATTGCAAATGATTTCATGGTAATACATGAAATGTTTGCAAGAGATTATTAAAGTAATCATCTATCAATGAAGAAGAAAACCTAGAAAAATGGATAAATTCCTGAAAACTAAAGAGATAGAAAATTTGAACAAAACATTAAATGAAGAGATTGAATGAGCAATACACATACTCTTAAAACAAAAAGGCTATTGCTGAATGGTTTTGTAGATAGGGAAAGTTTACTTAAACAATCATCAGCATAAATATTTCTCCAGATCCATAAGAGAACAGAAAACTTCCAAATAAATATATACCAGCAGCATTTGTTGAAGATCCTTTCTTTTTTCCATTGTATAATTTTAGCTTCTTTTGTCAAAAATCAGGTGTTTGTATGTGTGTGTGTGTTAATATCTGGATCTACAATTTAATTCCATTGGTTGATATGTCCATTTTTGTGCCAATACCAAGCTGTTTTAAGGACTATAGCTCTATAATGGAGCTTGATGTCAGGGATAGTGATGCCTCTGGATGTTTCTTTATTGTACAGGGTTGTTTTCACTATCCTGGTTTGTTTTTTGTTTTTCCATATAAAGCTGAGCATTGTTCTTTCAAGGCCTGTTAAAATTTGTGCTGGGATTTTGTTGGTGATTGCATTGAATCTGGAGATTGCTTTTGCCAAGATTTCCATTTTTACTATGTTGTTCCTACCTATCAAAGAGCATGGGAGACCTTTCCATTTTCTGGTATCTTCTTTAATTTCTTTCTTTAAGGACTAAAAGTTCTTGTTATACAGGTCTTTCCCTTGTTTGTTTAACATTACCCCCAAAGTATTTTATACTGTTTGTAGCTATTCTAAAGTGTGATATTTCCTCTGGTTTCTTTCTCAGCCTATTTATCATCTGTATTTAGTATGGCTACTGATTTTTGAATTAATCTTGTATCCTGCCACTTTGCCAACTGTACGCATTCCCTGGTAGAATTTTTCAGGTCACTTAGGTACATTATCATGTCATCTTCAAATAGTGAAAGTTTGACTTCTTCCTTTCCAATTTGTATCACCTTGATCTCCTTTTCTTGTCCTATTGCTCTAGCTAGAACTTCAAGTACAATATTGAAGAGATATGGAGAGAGTGGACAGCCTTGTCTTGTTCCTGATTTTAGAGGAATCTCCTTGAGTTTCTGTCCAAATAGTTTGATACTGTCTGTTGGTTTGCTACATATTGTTTTTATTATGTTTAGGTATTTTCCTGTTAATCCTGATCTAAGAACTTTATCATGAAGGGGTTTTAGATTTTGTCAAAGACTTTCTCAGAATCTAGTGAGATGACCATGTTTTTTTTTTCTTTTACAGTTTGATTATATGGTGGATTACATTGATGCAATAAAAATAACTAAATACACAAAAATAATATTGCATGGAAAATGATAATAGATGCATGAAATACATCTATAGGACTTCAATATTTTGACTAGTCTGGGGGTGATACCATTCTCTGTGAGCAGTTCTATGGTACCAGCTTCAGTGTCTATTCTTCCACTTATCAACTTATTGATTTGAACTTTTTCACCTCACATATATTTACTGGACTTTTTTTCTTGTTGTTGTTGTTGCTGTTGTTTATCTCAAAAGATCCACATTATTCCATTAATTTCTTTATTTTCTTACTTCCATTTTATTTATTTTAAATTGAAGTCTCATTGTTTCTTTCCTTTAATGATGATAACACAGATCATTTATTTTTCTAGGCCTTAGAGAGGTAGCTTTACTCAACATTTTATTTGACAAATTTGTACTTGTTTGGTATAAAATATAATTTTCTAATATATGTTCACATTAAAATGACTAACTAAAAACATACCCAATTCTTCATATACATATTATTTTTATGATAAGAACTCATACAATGTGAACACTTTCATGTACTGAAGGCATCTTTATTAAATACAGCATGTTATAATAGATCTCTAGATTAATTTATTAGTAACTTAAATTGACTATCTTGGACTAGCATTATGCATTTCCCTTTTTTTCTCTCTTTTTATTATTATTAATTCAAGTTAGGGAACAGGCTTGTTTCACATGTAATTCCCCTCTCCCTCTCCCTCTCCCTCCCCTTACCCCCATTCCTTCTCCCCCACCTCCAACCTACCCCCCACCCCATCCACCCACCACTCCCCAGGCAGGGTAGGGCCCCCAACCTGGGCTCCACCAAGTCCACCAAATCTTCCTGTGCTGGGCCTGGGTCCCTCCCCATGTGTTCAGAGACAGAGTGCATCCCTTCAAGTGGGATGGGCTCTCGAAGTCCCCCACATACACCAGGGCAAAAAGCCAGTCCACCTCCAGAGGCTCCCAGGAGTGCAGGGGCCTCCCCAATGGCATCCATGATCAGGGGGCTGGATTAGTCCCATACTGGCCTCCCAAAGAGCGTCTGGGGTCGATATGCTTTCCCTTTTTCAGGCCAACTGTTTCTGTGGGTTTCTCCAACCTGGTACAGACCCCTTCGTTCTTCATTCCTCCCTCTCTTCAACTAGGTTCCAGAATTCAGCTTAGTGTATTTCTGTGTATGTCTGTCTCTGCTTCCATCAGCCACTGGATGAGGACTCTAGGATAGCATAGAGAGTAGTCATCACTCTCATTCTAGGGGAGGGGCTTCTAGGCCATCCTCTCCTCCACTGCCCGGACTGTCAGAACGTGTCATCCTTATAGGTCTCTGGAGATCTTTCTAGTTCCAGATCTCTTCTCGGACCTATAGTGGCTCCCTCTGATATGGTATCTCTCATCCTGGTCTCTCTCCTCTATTCTTCCCCCAACTCAATATATCTGCTCCTCCATTTCTTCTCCTCTTCTTCTTGTGCTCTTATTGTGGCATCACCCACTCCCCTACCCTCATGCTCTCAATTAGCTCGGGAGTTTATGCCACTTCTCATTCCTGGGGTCCATTTATCCCTTAGAGTCATTCATGATTTCTAGTTTCTTTGGGGAAGAGGATTATAGGCTGGTAAACCTTTGCTCTATGTCTAAAAATCATATATGAGTGAGTACATACCATGTTTGTCTTTTTGTGATTGGGTTACCTCACTCAGGATGGTTTCTTCTAGTTCCATCCATTTGCCTGCGAATTTCAAGATTCCATTGCTTTTTTCTGCTGAGTAGTACTCCATTGTATAAATGTACCACATTTTCTCTTTCCATTCTTCAGTTGAGGGGCATCTAGGTTGCTTCCAGGTTCTGGCTATTACAAACAATGCTGCTATGAACATGGTTGAACATATGTCCTTGTTGTATGGACATGCAGTATTTGGGTATATACCCAAGAGAGGAATGGCTGGATCTTGAGGTAGATTGATTCCCATTTTTCTGAGCAACCGCCATACTGATTTCCAAAGTGGTCTTACAAGTTCACACTCCCACCAGCAATGGAGGAGTGTTCCTTCTTCTCCACAACCTCTCCAGCATAGGTTGTCATTGGTATTTTTGATTTTAGCCATTCTGACAGGTGTGAGGTGGTATCTCAGAGTTGTTTTGAGTTGCATTTCTCTGATGGCCAAGGATTTTGAGCACTTTCTTAAGTGTCTTTCAGCCATTTCAGATTCCTCTGTTGAAAAATCTCTGTTTAGTTCTGCACCCCACTTTTTAATTTCATTGTATGGTGTTTTGGTGGCTAGCTTCTTGAGCTCCTTGTATATTTTGGAAATCAGTCCTCTGTCAGATGTGGGGCTGGTGAAGATCTTTTCCCATTCTGTGGGTGATCGTTTAGTCTTACTGACTGTGTCCTTTGCCTTACAGAAGCTTCTCAGTTTCAGGAGGTCCCATTTATTGATTGCAGACCTCAGTGTCTGTGCTTCTGTCATGATGTTCAGGAATAGTTCTCCTGTGCCAATTTGTTCAAGGGTTGTTCCCACTTTCTCTTCTAAAAGATTCAGTGTGGCTGGATTTATGGAGAGATCTTTGATCCATTTGCACTTAAGTTTCGTGCATGGTGACAGGTATGGATCAATCTGCAATTTTCTGCATGTCCGAATCCAATTGTGCCAGCACCATTTGTTGAAGATGCTATCTTTTTTCCATTGTATGGATTTAGCACCTTTGTCAAAAATAAGGTGTTCATAGGTGAGTGGATTAATATCTGGGTCTTCAATGTGATTCCATTGGTCTATCTGTCTATTCTTGTGCCAATACCAAGCTGTTTTCAGAACTATGGCTCTATAGTAGAGCTTGAAGTCAGGGATGGTGATGCCTCCAGAAGATCTTTTATTGTAAAGAGTTGTTTTGGCTATCCTGGGTTTTTTATTTTTCCATATAAAGTTGAGTATTGTTCTTTCAATGTCTGTGAAAAACTGTTTTGGGATTTTGATGGGGATTGCGTTGAATCTGTAGATTGCTTTTGGTAGGATTGCCATTTTTACTATGTTAATTCTGCCTATCCAAGAGCATGGGAGATCTTTCCACTTTCTGGTATCTTCTTTAATTTCTTTCTTTAAAGTCTCAAAGTTCTTATTGTACAGGTCTTTCACTTTTTTGGTTAGTGTTACCCCAAGATATTTTATGTTGCTTGTGGATATTGTGAAAGGTGATGTTTCCATGATTTCATTCTCATTGAGTTTATCATCTGTATACAGTAGGGCTACAGATTTTTTTGAGTTAATTTTGTATCCTGCTACCTTGCTGAATGTGTTTATCAGCTGTATGAGTTTCCTGGTAGAGTTTTTCAGGTCACTTATGTGGACTATCATGTCATCTGCAAATAGTGAAAGTTTAACTTCGTCCTTTCCAATTTGTATCCCTTTGATCTCCTGTTCTTGTCTTATTGCTCTAGCTAGAACTTCAAGTACAATATTGAAGAGGTATGGAGAGAGTGGACATCCTTGTCTTGTTCCTGATTTTAGAGGAAAAGCTTCGAGTTTCTCTCCATTTAGTTTGATGTTGGCTATTGGTTTGGTGTATATCGCGTTTATCATGTTTAGATATGTTCCTGTTATTCCTGTTCTCTCCAAGATCTTTATCATGAAGGGATGTTGGATTTTGTCAAAGGCTTTTTCAGTATCTAGTGAGATGATCATGTGGTTTTTCTTTTTCAGTTTGTTTATATGGTGGATTACATTAATGGTTTTTCGCATGTTGAACCATCCTTGCATTCCTGGGATGAAGCCTACTTGATCGTGGTGGATGATTTTTCTGATATGTTCTTGAATTCGATTCGCCAATATTTTATTGAGTATTTTAGCATCAATGTTCATGAGGGATATAGGTCTGTAGTTCTCTTTCTTAGTCTTATCTTTGTGTGGCTTGGGTATCAAAATGATATCCCCATCAAAATACCAACACAATTCTTCAAAGACCTTGAAAAAACAATTCACAACTTTATATGGAGAAACAAAAGACCCAGGATAGCCAAAACTACCCTGTACAATAGAGGAACTTCTGGAGGCATCACCATCCCTGACTTCAAGCTTTATTACAGAGCTTGAAAACAGCTTGGTATTGGCACAAAAAATAGACAGGTAGAACAATGGAATAGAGTTGAAAACCCTGATATTAACCCACACACCTATGAACACCTGACTTTTGGTAAACATTCCAAATTTATACAATGGAACAAAGAGAACATCTTCAACAAATGGTGCTGGCATAACTGGTTACAGACATGTAGAAGACTGCAGTTAAACCCAAGCCTATCACCTTGCACAAAACTTAAGTCAAAATGGATCAAAGAACTCAACATAAATCCAGCTACACTGAACCTATTAGAAGACAAAGTGGGAAATACCCTAGAATTAATTGGTACAGGAGATCACTTCCTGAACATTACACCAGGAGCACAGACAGTGAGGTCAACAATTGATAAATGGGACCTCCTGAAACTGAGAAGCTTCTGTAAGGCAAAGGAGACAGTTAGCAATACAAAACAGAAGACCACAGACTGGGAAAAGATATTCACCAACCCCACATATGACAGAGGACTGATCTCCAAAATAAACAAAGAACTCAAGAAACTAGTCTCCAAAACACCAAACAACCCAATTAAAAAGTCAGGTACAGAACTAAATAGACAATTTTCAAAGAGGAATCTAAAATGGCTGAAAGACACATAAGAAAATGTTCAACATCTTTAGCCATCAGGGAAATGCAAATCAAAACAACTCTGAGATACCATCTTACTCCTGTCAGAATGGCCAAAATCAAAAACACCAATGACAGTTCATGCTGGAGAGGATGTGGAGAAAGGGAAACACTTCTCCACTGCTGGTGGGAGTGCCAACTTGTACAGCCACTTTGCAAATCACTGTGGCGACTCCTCAGGAAAATGGGAATCAATCCACCAAAAGATCCAGCAATTCCACTCTTAGGCATATACACAAAAGAAGCACATTCATAAAGCAAGGACATCTGTTTAATGATGTTCATAGCAGCACTATTTGTAATTGCCAGAAACTGGAAGCAGCCTAGATGCCCCTCAACTGAAGAATGGATAGAGAAAATGTGGTACACTTACACAATGGAGTACTACTTAGTGGGGGGGGGGGAAACAAAAACAATGGAATCTTGAAATTTGCAGGAAAATGGATGGAACTAGAAGAAACCATTCTGAGCAAGGTAACTCAATTGCAAAAAGTCAAACATGGCATGTACTCACTCATATGCAGATTTTAGACATAGAGTAAAGGATTACCAGCCTACAATCCACACTGCCAAAGAAACTAATATACAAGGAGTGCCCTAAGAGAGACATACATGGTCCCCTGGAAAGGGGAAAGGGTCAAGAACTCCTAAGCAAATTGGGAGCAAGGGAAGAGGGGGAGGG
This sequence comes from Cricetulus griseus, assembly GCF_003668045.3. NCBI lineage: Eukaryota > Metazoa > Chordata > Mammalia > Rodentia > Cricetidae > Cricetulus > Cricetulus griseus. The sequence goes on from NW_023276806.1 coordinate 207,136,113, forward strand.
AGTTAGGAGAATGAGAAGGGGAAAAGAGGAGGGATGTTGAGGACATGAGGGAGCAGAAAGTTTGAGCCAGGGAGACAATAGATGATAACAAGAATGGAGATATCATAATAGAGGGAGAATTTTTTGGATTACAGAGAAATCAGGCATTAGGGAACTGTCTGTAGATCTACAAAGATGACACCAGCTAACACTCTAAGCAACAGAGGAGAGGCTACCTTAAATGTCCTCCCCTGATTCTGAGATTGATGACTAATTTATATGTCATCCTATAGCCTTCATCCAGCAGCTGGTGGAAGTAGAAGCAGACACCCACAACTAATCATGGAACTGAACTGAAACCCAGATTCAGAGAAGGATTAGTGAAGAGCACAGGGGTCCAGACCAGACTGGTGAAACCCACAGAAACAGCTGACCTGAACATTGGGGAACTCTTGCTCCCCATACTGATAGCTGGAATACCAGCATGGGACTGATCCAGACCCCAGGAACATGGGTTTCTTTGAGTAATCCTAGGAAATCTACGGGACCTCCTGTAGAAGTTCAGTACTTCTCCCTATTGTAGGTGTGGACTTTGGGAGCCCATTCCATATAGAGGAATACTTCCTGAGCCAACACACACGGGGGTGGCTCTAGGCCCTATCCCAAAGGATACAATAGACTCTGATGACACCCTCTGGAAGTCCTCACCATCCAGGGGCAGCAGAAAGGATATGTGATAGATAGGGTTTTAGTTGGGGGGGTAGGGGAGGACAGGTGGGAGAAGGGAACTGGGATTGTCATGTAAATCAATCCTGTTTCTAATTCAAATAAAATTCTAGAAAGTCCTTATGGATAGGATAGAGAGCAGAGAGACAACAGAGAGCTGTGAATTTTGTTAGTCATTGCAAACCATTCAAAATGTATTTAGGCAATGATAGTCATCAAGTGTCATAGTCATATCAATATATGAGTCACATTGCTCTACCTACCAAATTATTCTGCTATTGGAAGTTCAGCATTTTTTTCAAATACCTATATTGAAATTGTCTTTGGCAAATCAGAATTCATTTTACTACTAAAGAGTTGTAATGAGGAGACGTTCATGACTATCTTAAATCTGAAATTCTAGTTATTGCCATATGTCATAGCTATGTGGCTGGGTCCCTGAAATCTTACTGGGATCAAGGGATACTAAGAAAGACAGACAAATAAAGTAAACCAGGTGGGTTGTGTGCTCAGATGGAAACATACTAATAGCTGGGAAACTCAGAGGGTTTGTTACAGACAACTTTAAGGAGGAGGTGAGCTAATTTTGGGAGATGATTTCAGTAGGATAGCTTTCTTGGGTAATCCTGCATGAGAAAGCTCTTGTCAGTACTTTTTGCAATACTGATTTAAGCAAAAGGTAATTCATTCATCAACAACATTCTTACTTGGACCAGGAGGAACACGTGCCATTCCCATGGGTTTGAGGCATTGCCATCATCGACATGATCTTGCTAATGTCATGAATGCTCATTTATGTGAGAGTACAATCACTCCTCACATTAGAATTTACTTCTTTAGTCAAGAATCAGGGTAATGAGGCTTCCAGCTGCTATCCCAAATCTGAATTCCAGTTCTGTCTCTTCTGCTGTTACTGCCATGGAAACCATTGTCAGTAAAGCTGACAATTATTACACCGTTGGTAACATTCATAATTTCCATGGATTAAAAATAAAAAGTATTTCTTTTAAAAATTAATATTAACTATTTTTTCATATTTGTTCAAAATTCAAAGCATAACCCCAAATCTATATCACATATTATGTCCATAATAGTATAATTGTCAGTAGTTATATTGTGGATATAGTCCAAGTATTCATGCATTGGTTAATGGGTAAATATATGATGTAAAAAATCCCATGCTGTACTGTCAAACCATAAAAAGTGGCAAAATCCTAACCCTGGTTACAGAGATGAACCTTGAAGACATTATATTAATTTAATAACACCAATCATAAAAAGTTAAAATTTTTGATCCTATACTTCTGAAGTCCTTAAAGTAGTTAGTTGCACAGGCATAAAATATTAAATGATGGAGAGATGGAGTAGAGGATAAGGAACTGAATAGTCAGTGAGCACAGAGTGTGTCCATATGATATCATTCCTGGAGGCAAATTCTGATGGCACACACACACACACACACACACACACACACACACACACACACACACACACGTATGTATGCATGCACACGCATCACAATTAGAAAAGGAAAATGGACTTTTGTGTTATGTTCACTAAGTTTAAAGAGACAGTCTTTGTTGTTGAAGACTGGTTATTCAGAGTCATTAATACACTTCTTTCACTGGTTGGCCCAAGGTTGAAATTCACATCTCAGGCTGTGGTACACTAACACAGAAGTGCAGCCTCTGCAGAGAGGCTCCAATGCCTCAGATACCACAGCAGTAAAGATTTCCTTTGCCCTTAAAAAGCACAGTTCTTTCAATTCACTCTTTTATACTTGATAGTTTAGCTGAGTCAGAACAAGCCATTCAGATTTATAGGACAATTTATAAGTACATAAGAACTTAAGCTCATTTCCAAATGGGCTGATTTAACCACATTGCACTCTCCCTTTTTTTCTTCTGTGGGCACATATTGATCATGACAGTATGCACCTAAGGAAATAAATAGATGGGAAATACTTTTACTCCCATCTTTATTTCCTTAATGCATATGGTGGAAATGGGGATTGGAGCATCACTCCTGAAATATCCACTTCTAGTCATAAATGTGCATGCCATGAGTCTAAGAGCTTCAGAACACTGGTTTCTAATTCAAATATACACTCAATATTCTTAAATGAAATTTTGTGTGCTTCAGAATGTAGAAAATATGCAAGGTAGAGAATTCATATATATTCATTTGATCCTGGAGGCTATGATAACAACTTTCATCTGTCTGCCTTTTATGATTTTTGTAACTTTTTGTCAATACCCTTTTTTTTGTATCACAATCCATCCATCCTCCTACCAATCCATCCACTAATCATGGGAGTGGTCCCCACCTTCCCCTACTATGAGTATCATGGCAGCCACAGCATTTTCTGTTTAAGAAATGACACCAGAAATACTACCATCAACAGGGAACATACAAGTAACATGAACTCCTAGGTTTCAGCAAATGCAGCTTGTCCACTAATGCCAATAAAATTATGTTGATCTTTTCACTGTATCATTTTATATGCACACTTAGCCTTCCTGCTGAAGTATTTGCCATATAACTGTGCTGATCTTAATATACAGCAAGGCTGGAGATTTATTAGACACATCCTGATGCTGATGGGATTGCTGAGCTCAGCAGTTTGAAAAAAAAAAAGTAATATGAAGGCAGCCCTTTCCTCCACACAAAATATCTAAGTATATTTTCCTGTTGTGTAAATATCCTTGCAGAAGTAATTTCCATAGGCAAATGAAGAGTAAATGCTTTTAGAGTTGAGAAGCATAGTCCATCCCAGGGCAGAAAAGATGTAAAATATGTAGTCATAAATAAAATGCAGCAGACCATGGCATTATCCTCTTCTAGGGTCCCGACTATTCTCTCATCTTCCTGTTTCTCCCCAGTTTACTTCAAACAGTGCAACTGAATATTGACAGAACTTGTTGTTTGTGACTGAACTAGTTAAGAATAAAACACACAAACTAAACATGCTCTAATTAACTTTGATTTGTTGAGGATACAGTACCTGCACTTGTGACTAAGCATGAAGCACATCAGGGGACTTCTCCACTCATGAAGGTGACATCTATTGTTATATTTCACAGTGTTGTTTTTTGGGGGTGGCAGGTTGACAAATGATAGTTACATTTACTCCCAACTAATTTGAATTAATAAGTACTCATGACATTCATTACTGGGTAATTGCTTTGGTTTCATCTCTTATAATGTTTTCAGAAAGGATTGTCTAATGGAGAAAGAAACTGACCATGGGCAGTGCCTGTGATGAGAGGGATTTTTACGTGAATTAAAACATGGGCAAAGGGCAGAAGCTAGCAAGTACTGGCATTCTGCTTTTCTCTGATTCTACACAAGTGCCACCATGGATCAAGTTGCTTTTCTTGCCATACATTGGCTTCCATTATGGGCTGCATTCCTCTGAAACAGGAGTGAAAATAAATCCTTCCTCCCCTAAATTGCTGTTGGTAAGATATTTTGTTCTGGAGATGAAGAAATTGGTGAATGAAACTGAAAACTTTATGTCTCCCAATCATATTTTCCGTGGTGGTAGAGACAGCACTAGAAACAAGGACAAGGTGGAAAAGTTACATAACTACTACCTTAAAGTACAATTTATAATTTAAAGTCACTTAGTGAAGCTCATTTATTTTTAAAATATAGGTACAACTGAATCACTTGTAAATGTATTTCATGAATATTAATAGATGATGTTAGAATAAAAGCAAAAAAAAATGTCAAAGTCATTCAGCCATAATTATGTAAGTCACCAAGAATTTATCTACAGTGCCTACATGCATCAAATTCATAGTAAATGCTGAGAAGCTGACTAAATGTGCCATTATTATTCTACAATAATTGAAAAAAATTATGTAGTTTACATATAAACTGTTTTATGTAATATATATACATATATATATATATATATATATATATTATATATATATATTTCCCAATTGCTCAGGACTGTTATCTAAAACTATATTTCAAAGATATCAGCTAACTTAAGTGAAGATCTAGAAACAAGCCTCTCAGTCTCAAAAACTTTGTTATATTTAACTTTTACTCAAAATATGAAATTAAAAATGGGAATGAGATATATGTAAATTTGTAGTTCGTGTTCATAAATAAAATATTTTTTAATCTTTTTAAAATGTAACTAAGAATTATTTCTATAAAAAGAAATCTGTCATTTTTGAACTTATTTTACATCTATATTCAGATTGTATTGACATTTGAATGGATACAAATATAAAATATGTTTCAATATACAGATCTACTTATATGTTGATAGCTATGTCTGCATGTTTATATTTGTAGATGTATGTATATGTGCATGTCATCACTCTGAATAAATATATGGAAATATTTTTGTTTAGTACAGTAAATTGTCATAATTTTTTTAAATTTAAGCACCATAGACTTACATTTTATAGATTTATATTTAATTTTTAGGCAGACTATTACTGTTGTGAATTCTCTGCTTGACCAAACTTCGAGCCCACAGATATTTTACTCATCTTCTGGTCAAAAGTGGATAAAGTTACAACTCTGTAGAGTTTTCCCATGATGACCAAGAGAATCTACTTGATTGATGGATATTTTAAAAAATTATTTATTGTCCGCCGCCGCAGACTGACCTGGAACTAGGTGAGTGAGCTCCTGCCCGCTCCCGACCCCAGACCAGAACACCCCACCACCCCCATCCCACCACCCCCTCCTGAGCCTGCCGGCTTGGGCCAGACACGCCCAGAGAGGGAGGAGCCCCCTGCCCCACCAATCTGCTAGCACCCCATTCTTACATTCCGCCGCCGCAGACTGACCTGGAACTAGGTGAGTGAGCTCCTGCCCGCTCCCGACCCCAGACCAGAACACCCCACCACCCCCATCCCACCACCCCCTCCTGAGCCTGCCGGCTTGGGCCAGACACGCCCAGAGAGGGAGGAGCCCCCTGCCCCACCAATCTGCTAGCACCCCATTCTTACATTCCGCCGCCGCAGACTGACCTGGAACTAGGTGAGTGAGCTCCTGCCCGCTCCCGACTCCAGGCCAGAACACCCCACCACCCCCATCCCACCACCCCCTCCTGAGCCTGCCGGCTTGGGCCAGACAAGCCCAGGCAGGGAGGAGCTCCCTGTGCCCCAAATCTGGTAGCACCCCACTCTTCCATTCCGCCGAACGACCAAGAAACTAGGAACTAGCGAGGAGACCACCAGGAGCGTCGAGATCATCTAGAGTTGTGGACATCGAATTCCTAGCCCCCACACACCACTGGGCCACAAGAGGAGATAGAGAGAACCCACCCGCACCCACTAAAAGGATATGGGGAGAAGACAGAATAAGATTTCACTCAACAACACAAAGACCAACATGACACCACCAGAACCTAGGGACTCCACTCCGGCAAGAGCTGAAAAGCCCAACACAGAGCATGAAGATGAGATGGACCTCAAAAATTATCTCAGCAAGTTGATAGAGACCTTTAAAGAGGAAACAAGAAAATCCCTTAAAGAAATAGAAGAGAAAACAAACAAAAAATTAAATGAATTGGAGGAAAAGACAAACCAAAAAATTCAAGAAATAAATAAATCTCTTAAAGAATCCAAAGAAAGCCAAGAAAAAACATCCAAGCAAGTGAAGGAAGCTCTTGAAATAGTTCAAAACATGAAAGCTGAAATACACACAATAAAGAAAACACAGAATGAGACCATGTTGGAAATGGAAAGGTTGGATAAACGATCAGGAACTAAAGATGTAAGTGTATCCAACAGGATTCAAGAGATGGAAGAGAGAATCTCAGCCACTGAAGACTCGCTAGAGGATATACATTCATCCACCAAAGAGAACCTCAAGTCCAACAAAACCCTAACACAAAATATCCAGGAAATATGGGACACCGTAAAAAGGCCAAACCTAAGAATAATAGGTGTAGAAGAAGGTGAAGAAATACTGCTCAAAGGTACAGAAAACATATTCAACAAAATCATAGAAGAAAACTTCCCCAACCTACAGAAGGATATGCCTATGAAAGTACAAGAAGCTTACAGGACACCAAACAGACTGGACCACAAAAAGAAGTCCCCCGACACATAATAATCAAAACACCAAATCTACAGAATAAAGAGAAAATATTAAGAGCAGCAAAGGAAAAAGGCCAAGTAACATATAAAGGCAAACCAATCAGAATCACACCCGACTTCTCAATGGAAACTCTGAAAGCCAGAAGGTCTTGGATAGATACCCTACAAGCACTAAGGGAGCATGGATGTCAACCCAGACTACTGTACCCAGCAAAACTTTCAATCACTATAGATGGAGAAAACAAGATATTCCACGACAAAAACAGATTTAAACAATACATATCAACAAATCCAGCACTACAGAAGGCTCTGGAAGGAAAACTCCAACCCAACGAACATAACTACACTCACAAAAACACTGTCAGTAGTTAATCGAATTTCACCAAACACAAAAAGAAACAGAAGGGCAAAATCCACACGCAATGATACCACCAACAATAAATCCAAAACTAAGAAGAACCAATGAACAATGGACGTTAATATCCCTGAATGTCAATGGTCTTAACTTACCCATAAAAAGATATAGGCTAACAGAATGGATACGAAGACAGAATCCATCCTTCTGCTGTTTACAAGAAACACACCTCAAATTCAAAGACAGGCGATACCTCAGAGTAAAAGGATGGGAAAAGATTTTCCAATCAAATGGGCTCAAGAAACAAGCTGGGGTAGCAATACTAATATCTAACAAATTAGACTTTAAACTGAAAGCAATCAAAAGAGATAAAGAAGGGCATTTCATACTCATCACAGGAAAAGTCCATCAAGACGAAGTCTCAATCCTGAACATCTATGCCCCTAATACAAAAGCATCCACTTTTGTAAAAGAAACATTACTAAAGCTCAAACCACACATAAAACCACACACACTTATAGTAGGAGACTTCAACACCCCCCTTATACCACTGGACAGAACTACTAGACAGAAACTTAACAAAGAAACAAAGGATCTGAAAGAAGTTATGACACAACTGGGTTTAACAGATATCTATAGAACATTCCATCCAAACACAAAAGAATATACCTTCTTCTCAGCGCCACATGGAACCTTCTCAAAAATTGACCACATAGTTGGCAGCAAAGCAAACCTCCACAGGTACAAAAGTATTGAAATAACCCCCTGTATCTTATCAGACCACCATGCATTAAAGCTAGAATTCAACAGCAATACGAATTGCAGAAAACCTACATTTACGTGGAAAATGAATAACTCCCAATTGCACCATTCCTTGGTTGAGGAAGAAATAAAAAAAGAAATCAAAGACTTTCTAGAATTTAATGAGAATGTAGACACAACATACCCGAACTTATGGGACACCCTGAAAGCAGTGCTAAGAGGGAAGTTCATAGCACTAAGTGCTCACATGAAGAAACTGGAGGAAAGTCACATTAGAGAATTGACAGAACAACTGAAAGCTTTAGAGCAAGAGGAAGCAAACTCACCAAGGAGGAGTAGACGCCAGGAAATAATCAACCTGAGAGCCGAAATCAACAAAGTAGAAACTAGGAAAACAGTACAAAGAATCAATGAAACAAAGAGTTGGTTCTTTGAGAAGATCAACAAGATAGACAAGCCTCTAGCCAAACTAACCAAAAGGCAGAGAGAGAGCATGCTAATTAACAAAATCAGAAATGAAAAGGGAGACATAACAACGGACACTGAGGAAATCCAGAGAATCTTTAGGTCATACTTTGAAAACCTGTATTCCACAAAATTGGAAAACCTAAAGGAAATGGACAACTTTCTGGATAAATATCACTTACCAAAATTAAATCAAGATCAGATAGACAGTTTAAATCGAACTATAACCCCTAATGAGATAGAAGCAGTAATCAAAAGCCTCCCAACCAAAAAAAGCCCAGGGCCAGATGGCTTCACTGCAGAATTCTACCAGAAATTCAAACAAGAGCTAATTCCAGTACTCCTCAAACTGTTCCACACAATAGAAGCAGATGGGATATTGCCAAACTCTTTCTATGAGGCTACAATCACTTTGATACCCAAGCCTCACAAAGATATGACTAAGAAAGAGAACTACAGACCGATATCCCTCATGAACATCGATGCTAAAATACTCAATAAAATATTGGCCAACCGAATACAAGAACATATCAGAAAAATCATCCACCATGATCAAGTAGGCTTTATCCCAGGGATGCAAGGATGGTTCAACATACGAAAATCCATCAATGTAATCCACTATATAAACAAACTTAAAAAGAAAAACCACATGATCATCTCACTAGATGCTGAAAAAGCCTTTGACAAAATCCAACATCCCTTCATGATAAAGATCTTGGAGAGAACAGGAATAACAGGAACATATCTAAACATGATCAAGGCAATATATACCAAACCAATAGCCAACATCAAAGTAAATGGAGAGAAACTCAAAGCGTTTCCTCTAAAATCAGGAACAAGACAAGGCTGTCCACTCTCTCCATATCTCTTCAATATTGTACTTGAAGTTCTGGCTATAGCAATAAGACAAGAAAAGGGGATCAAAGGGATACAAATTGGAAAGGATGAAGTAAAACTTTCACTATTTGCAGACGACATGATAGTCTACATTAGTGACCCGAAAAACTCTACCAGGGAACTCCTACGGCTGATAAACACCTTCAGCAAGGTAGCAGGATACAAAATTAACTCAAAAAAATCAGTAGCCCTACTATACACAGATGATAAATCCAATGAGAAAGAAATCAGGGAAACATCACCTTTCACAATATCCACAAGCAACATAAAATACCTGGGGGTAACACTAACCAAAAAAGTGAAAGACCTGTACAATAAGAACTTTGAGACCTTAAAGAAAGAAATTAAAGAAGATACCAGAAAATGGAAAGATCTCCCATGCTCATGGATAGGTAGAATTAACATAGTAAAAATGGCAATCCTGCCAAAAGCAATCTACAGATTCAATGCAATCCCCATCAAAATCCCAACACAGTTTTTCACAGACATTGAAAGAACAATACTCAACTTTATATGGAAAAATAAAAAGCCCAGGATAGCCAAAACAACTCTTTACAATAAAGGATCTTCTGGAGGCATCACCATCCCCGACTTCAAGCTCTACTATAGAGCCATAGTTCTGAAAACAGCTTGGTATTGGCACAAAAATAGACTGATAGACCAATGGAATCGAATTGAAAACCCTGATATCGACCCACGCACCTATGGATACCTTATTTTTGACAAAGGTGCTAAATCTATACAATGGAAAAAAGACAGCATCTTCAACAAATGGTGCTGGTACAATTGGATTCGGACATGCAGAAAATTACAGATAGATCCATACCTGTCACCATGCACAAAACTTAAGTGCAAATGGATCAAAGATCTCAGCATAAATCCAACCACACTGAATCTTCTAGAAGAGAAAGTGGGAACTACCCTTGAACAAATTGGCACAGGAGACCACTTCCTGAACATTACGCCAGAAGCACAGACATTGAGGTCTGCAATTAATAAATGGGACCTCCTGAAACTGAGAAGCTTCTGCAAGGCAAAGGAAACAGTCAGTAGGATAAAACGACCACCCACAGAATGGGAAAAGATCTTCACCGATCCCACATCTGACAGAGGACTGATTTCCAAAATATATAAGGAGCTCAAGAAGCTAGCCACCAAAACACCAAACAACGAAATTAAAAAGTGGGGTGCAGAACTAAATAGGGAATTCTCAACAGAGGAATCTGAAATGGCTGAAAGACACTTAAAAAAGTGCTCAAAATCATTGGCCATCAGAGAAATGCAACTCAAAACAACTCTGAGATACCATCTCACGCCTGTCAGAATGGCTAAAATAAAAAACACCAATGACAATCTATGCTGGAGAGGATGTGGAGAAAAAGGAACACTCCTCCATTGCTGGTGGGAGTGCGATCTTGTAAGACCACTCTGGAAATCAGTATGGCGGTTGCTCAGAAAAATGGGAATCAGTGTACCTCAAGATCCAGCCATTCCTCTCTTGGGTATATACCCAAATAGGGCATGTACTTACAACAAGGACATATGTTCAACCATGTTCATAGCAGCATTGTTTGTAATAGCCAGAACCTGGAAACAACCTAGATGCCCCTCTATTGAAGAATGGATTGAGAAAATGTGGTACATTTATACAATGGAGTACTACTCAGCAGAAAAAAGCAATGGAATCTTGAAATTCGCAGGCAAATGGATGGAACTAGAGGAAACCATCCTGAGTGAGGTAACCCAGTCACAAAAAGACAAGCAAGGTATGTACTCACTGATATATGAATTTTAGACATAGAACAAAAGACTACCAGTATATAATGCTCTTCACCAAAGAAACTAGGAAACATGAAGGACTCTAAGGGTTAAATGGTCCCCAGGAATGGAAATGGCATGAACTCCCGAACTAATTGGGGGCATGAGGGTGGGGGGGGGAAGGAGCTGCTACAATAAGAGCAAGAGAAGAGGAGAAGAGGAGAGGAAATGGAGGGGCAGAAACATTGAGTTGGGGGAAGAATAGAGGAAAGAGAGCAAGATGAGAGAAACGATATCAGAGGGAGCCACTGTAGGCCCGAGAAGGGATCAGGAACCAGGGAGATCTCCAGAGACCTACAAGGATGACACGATCTGACAATCCAGGCAATGGTGGAGAGGATAACCTAAAAACCCTCCCCCTAAAATGAGATTGATGACTTCTCTTTATGCCATCCTAGAGCCCTCACCCAGTGGCTGATGGAAACAGAGACAGACATCCACAGATATACAATGAGCCGAAATCGGGAATTTAGTTGAAGAGAGGGAGGAATGAAGAACGAAGGGGTCTGTACTAGGATGGAGAAACCCACAGGAACTGTTGGCCTGAACAAGGGAGAGCACATCGACCCCAGATGCTGTCCAGGAGGCCTGTACAAGACTGATCCAGACCCCAGAACATAGATGTCAATAAGGAGGCCTCTGCACTCCAGGGAGCCTCTGGTAGTGGATTAGTATTTTTCCCTGGTGCAAAAAGGGACTTTGAGAGCCCATCCCATATGAAGGGTTACACTCTGGCCCTGGACACATGGGGAAGGGCCCAGGATCAGCATAGGAAGACTTGGTGGACTTTGCTGAGCTCCCGTTGAGGGCCCTACCCTGCCTGGGGAGTAGTGGGTGGATGGGGTTGGGGGGATGGGCTGGGGGTGGGGGAGAAAGTTTGGGGGTGAGGGGAGGGAGAGGGAGAAGGGACTTGAAATAAGCTTGTTCCCTAACTAGAACTAATAAAATAAAATTAAATTAAAAAAAAAAAGTGTTCAGCATCATCAGCCACCAAAGAAATGCAAATAAAAACTACTTGAGAGTCCATGTCGCTCCAGTCTCAAGAAATCAAATGATAATAGGCTTAATGGTATGTGTCTTTAATCATAGCATTGTGAGACAAAGGCAAGAGTATCTCTGTTTGAGGCCATTCTACATAGTGAGTTTAGGACCAGTCATGGCTACAAAGGGAGACTTTATTTCATAAAAACAAAACAAAAGAAAAAAAAAGAAAAGAAAAAAATTAAATAACAAATGTCGGTGAGGATGTGGGGAAAGAGCACACCATATTCACTGTTGGAAGTGTAAATTGGTGTAGCAATTATAGAAATCAATGAAGAGTTTTTCAGAAAGCTAGAGACTGAACTACCATACAATCAACTGATAATGTGTTACATACACACAACTGAAATTTTGTTCAGTTGCAAAGAAAATGAAATTTGAAGGTAAATAACTCAAACTGAAAAAAAAAGTATATTGAGGTAGGTAATTAAAGCATGTTCTTTCTTATATGTGGATCCTTACTTCAGATCTCTAATTTTGTGTGTTCAAGTTGGACCTGTAAGAGCCAGGAGATTCGAAAGAAGCTACGAGGAGGAAGATTTCTTAAGGAATGGAGAGAATAGAACATAGATGCTTTGAGAGTAGAAAAGGAGTGGAGGTAGAGGAGATGGGGAGATAAGATGGGAGAAGGTAAGCCAAAATGAAAGTGATATGAAAAAAACATAAGGAAACCTCTTATCTTGTTTCCAAATGAAAATCTATAGTTTATCTTTACATATTATATAATTTATTTAACATCCCTTTCAAGAGTCAGGTAATGTTGTTGGAAGATAGAGCAGAAAAAAATGAAAGCATCAGAATACAGGAGGCTGAGAAATTTCATCTGCAGAGCAAGACAGCTATAGCAATCATGAACTCTCAAGCAGCTTTACTTATAGCAGCCACCAAATGTAAACAACCTAGATGTCCCTCAACCAAACAATGGATAAAGAAAATATAGTACATTTACACAGTGGAGAATTACTCAGCTATTAAAAAACAATGGCATCATGAAATTTGCAGGCAAATGGATGGAACTATTTAAAAAAATCATTCTGAGTGAGGTAACCCAGACCCAGAAAAACAAACATGGTATGTTCTCACTTATAAGTGGATGTTAGCTGTAAAGTAAAAGATAATCATGTTGCAGTCCACAGACCCAGAAAAACCAAGCAACAAGGAAGGATTAAGATGAGGGAATGCAAGAATCTCTCTGGGAAGGGTAATAGAATAGATTTCGTGGATGGATTGGGGGCAGGTGGGGTTGGGATCAGGAAGTTATCAAGTAAGGGTGGAGGGAAGGAGAAAATACTGGGAGAAATGACTGGAATTGGGGGCATTTGGGGCAAGGTGAAAGCCTAGTATAATGGAAACTCCATGGGATCTATGGGAGCAACTCTAGAAAAGACTACTAGTAATGGGGATACAGCATGAATTAGCCATCTGTTGTAACCAGGAAAGCCTCAAGTGGAGGACTAGGACACCAACCCTGCCTGCCACAAAACCTTCTCCTACAGTATGTCCCGCCTGAAGAGTTTTCTGGGACCAGAGTCTAGCAATGGCTCGGTGCTAGGCAAATAATCAACCACTGAACTATATTTATTGGCTTCTTTTTCTTTCTTTCTCTTTTTTTTTTAAAGACAAGTCTCACTAAGATGTCCCAGCTGGTCTTGAACTCACTCTGTAGCACAGGCAGATTTTGAATTGGCAATCCTCGTCCTCAGCCTCCCAGTAGCTAGAATCCTCCCCCTGAGCCTCCAGACCACCAAGTGGCCTAGATCTTACATTATATATATGGGAATAAGAAAATAATTATGCAGGAAATACTAGAATGCTTACTACAGGAAATATGCACCATGAGGATGCTAAAGCTTGAAGGAAACACACTTGCACATCTCAAAGGATCTCCAGGATTTTATTACAAAAGGAAAGTTTTTTTTTTTTTTTTTTACTTGTTATAGCAAAAGCTAAGAAATGCCTCCATAATCAAGGCTAAAAGCACCAAATAAAGAGGTTTTGTGTCAAGTGATATGAAGCATAGAAAAGGGAACATCATCTCTATGGTATTAGTGACCAAACTTTACAACTTGAATCTTATTATAAAATCTTCAAACAAGCTCTGTCCTGCGGCCGGTGCCCTAGCCTCAGAGCCCTCATCCAGTGGCTGATGGAAGCAGAGGCAGACATCCACAGATACACACTGAACTGAACTCTGGAACTTAGTTGCAGAGAGGGAGGAATGAAGATCAAAGAGGTCGGTACCAGGTTGGAGAAACCCACAGGAGCAGTTGGCCTGAACAAGGGGAAGCACATCGACCCCAGATGCTGTCTGGGAGGCCAGTACAAGACTGATCCAGACCCCTGAACATGGATGTCAATGAGGAGGCCTCTGCATTCTAGGAGGCCACTGGTAGTGGAATAGTATTTTTCCCTGGTGGAAGAGACTTTGAGAGCCCATCCCACATGAAGGGATGCACTCTTGCCCTGGACACATAGGGAAGGGCCTAGGCCCAGCCGAGGATGATGTGATGGACTTTAAGGAGCTCCCGTTGAGGGCCCTACCCTGCCTGGGGAGTGGAGGGTGGATAGGGTGGGGTGGGAGGGGTAAGGGTGAGGGGAGGGAGAGGGAGAAGGAGAGGGAGAAGTGATTTACATGTGAAACAAGCTTGTTCCTATTTTGAACTAATAAAAAAATTTTTAAAAATTAAAAAAAATCATCAAACAAATGCAAAAAAAAATTATTTATTGATTTTAATGAGATTATAATTATGTAATTTCTCCCATCCCTTTCCTCTCTCCAAACCCTCTCATAAATCCTCTCATATTTTTTAAAGGAAAAGAAGAATAAAAATTCCTTGTTTATTCATTTTCCTGGTCTTTACAGTACTCTTCTTCTTTCCTTGGCAATCTATGCACAAGAAAGTAAGACAACACTGGTGATTCCTCAAAAAATGCTTCAAATTAGGAACTTCTTTATTTTTGTAATAGATTAGTCACTTATAGTATAACACTCTGGTAATGCTGGGTGATAGCAGTTAGCAACAGTTTCCAGTCATCAGTTCAATATCCGGGGTGGCAAATGACAAATAATACTCCACAGTGTACTGTGGTGCTAAGCTACAATGTTCTGTAGATGAGTTACACTAAGTGCACTTTCTACTTGGGATATTTTCAACTTGTTGGGTGGCCATCAGTGTGTAGGTTCATTGAAAGTAAGAGCATCTGCATTCCATTTTAATTATTAATTCACCCAGGTCTGCATTACTACCTATCTCATCTGCTGTCTATTGTAGACAGATCTCATCCTGCCTATAGCCACTTAATAATCTTTTTATTGGGACGTCTGTTTTATAAATCTTACAATTGTTAATAATGTCTCTTTGTATATGAAGGTATAACTGTCTGTCATTCTATTTTCACTTTTATAGGTTCTTCTAAATACTAGGAGTTATCTCTTTAAATTGTAATGACTAAGGAAGAAAATGATCCTGCCTCTTAGTCTTTGAGAGTATAGGAGCTTAATTTCAATGTGGGTCAATTAGCAAATAGTGTCTAGTCTCATTCTGACCCATATTTCCCTTGTGCCTTTTAATACTATCTTAAATACTAACTCACCTCAATTCCAAAATCTTATAATTATTATCCTCTTTGTTCTGTCAGTGGAGTTGAGTCTTATGTCCTCCGGTGATATCACAACCTTGAATAAAGCTTTCTTGTTTAATTCTATTTAATAAAAAATTCCTTGACTTTACGAGTAGATTCTTGAACAAAGAGTAGCTTTATTCCACTTGAATGAGAATTTATGAATAAAATATCTATATTATATAGTTCTTATATATTTAATAAAAATGTGAAAGTTGTCATGTGTTAGGCTAAAAGAAACTCCACTTTAGACATTTGGATTTAGATGAAAATGATCCAAACCTAGCCACCTAAGGTTAAACCCTGGAATTGCTTTGTTGTTCTTCCAAGCTGCTTCAGATGCCCTTGATACTCACGAACTGAAGGAAGTGGGATCCAAAGACCAGAACAGGCACACAAAGCTTCCTATCTTGCCTCAAAAAGACACATGAACATAAACTTTCTAAAATAATAACATTGTGATATATAAGCATATACAGGATAGCCAATTGATACCAAGGCAAGAAAAGCAAACCTCTCCCATTGAATATATTAAATCTTCATAATAACTAGAGCTATTCTATTTTTTCCTTTTAATTTATTTTAAACAGGATAGCACTGGTCAACAAAGACAATTTACTAAATTCATGGCCCAGGAAGACTCAATGACGAGCCTGTAGAATAACAATACCCCAAGCTTGGCCTTGCTAACATAGATCTATAATTATAACTACTTGATGAGGGATGTCCTTCTATATTTGTTTCTCTTATTGATTGATGAATAAAATGCTGTTTGGCCAACACAGACAGGAAGATAGGAGGGATTAGGAGATGAGGAGAATTCTGGGAAAGGTAAGCAGTAGGAGGAAATGCAAAGAAATGCCATGTAGAGACCAGGAAGATAGGACATGCCAGGTGTTCTCTGGTAAGCCTAGACCATGTGAAATACATAGATTTCTAGAAATGGGTTAATAATTAAGATAGAACTAGTCAATGAGAATCCTTAATTATTGGCTATCAGTTTAATAATTAATATAGCATCTCTGTATGTTCATTTGGGGCTGAGGCAACAGGACCTGGTGGGACAATGAACGTCCAGTTACAACTACTAGAAAATGTAATGCCAGAGGGCCACATTTATGAGGCCTTCTTGGGCTATGGAAAGAGCCTGGAAAACCTAGGGAGGTCACATCTAAAAAACAAGTAAAAGCAGAGCTAAGTATGCATGTAAGATATAGAGAACTTCTCTATAGCATGTGTGAGGCTTCAAGTTCAATTTATAGAAATACAAAACCACAATGTGAAAAAGGTGGTTATATCAAGTTTCCCAAATAATCTTAACAGGGAATGGACAGTGTGGGAAAATGAGACCAATATCAGAATATGAAAGCAAGGAACACAAAATGATAAGCCCAGACATTCCAGGTAGACAGTCACCAATTTCATAACTGTATTTAATCTAAATGTTGTTGGAATTCAATTCAAATATAATAATCTGAACAAGTTATCCAACAAGGAATACTAAATTGAATATTATTCTAACACTTTGATAACAATGTTCATGTATTGACATAAGTCCTGTGGATAAGATGTGATTAGACTTTAAGGGTTTTATTTAAATTTTTAATGATTTTATGAATGTGGATTCCTGAAGTAAGAAAAATATTCATGAGTCACACAGCACAGCTACAACATTAAAAGAGAGACAAACAAGTAGAAACACAGAGGGAAAGGTAAAGAGAAAAAGAATTAGCTGAACATATACCATGTAAACCAGAAATTGAATTAATTAGAAGTAGGCATATCCCAGGTATCTGATAATATAAGCAAAAACAAGAATGTCATTTATGTATCACATATTAATTGTGCTATATTATAATGTTCAGTTATATTGTTAAAATGCAAAGACAAAAAGTAACAGACATTAGGAGTTATTTGTAGTTTAAATAGGAAATCTACATGGTTTGAGATGAAATATTATGTATTGTATAAATCATAATGTACTCACAGAGACAATTGTGTCATGGAATCTACTGGCCATTTGGCAATTTGCATATTTGCTATTTACATGTGTCATCTTAAAATACGTGAGACTGTGAAAGTTAACTTGAGAAAAATCATGTTACACATTTATTTATAACATTAATTAATTCTTAAAAACACACTATCTTGCAGACCATGTGAAGGTCTGCATAAATATGTGAAAAAATTTCAACTTACTTGAAAAATCAGCCATCCAATTTTTCCAGGTCAACTATTTCTTTTTCCAAGCAAAATGAATAAACCATTACTTTTTTCTTGAACTGCATATAACATCTAGTGCTCAGATTGATGACTACTTTAAATACCATCATAGAGCCTTCATCCAATAGCAGAGATTCACAACTAAGCACTGAGCCAAACTCATGGAATCCAGTTGTAGAGAGGGAGATGTGAAGAGAAAAGTGGTCAAGACAATGGTGGGGAAACCCACAGAAACCTGAGCAAGAGTGATCTCATACTCTCTATCTAGACTGACAGCTAGCGATTGTGCCTAAGACTGAACCAGGCCCCCTGAACTTGGTGTCAGTTGGGGGCTTGGGCAGCATAAGGGGCTGTTGGCAGTGGAACTGGGATTTAGCCCTAGTGCATGAAATGGCATTTTGGAGCCTGTTCCCTAGGGAAAGATACTCTTTAAGTCTAGTACATGGGGGAGGGCCTTGGTCCTTTCCCAAATGATATGATAGACTTTGATGATCCCCATGGGTGGTCTCGCCCTCTCTGAGGAGTGGATGGGTGTAAGGATTAAAGTCTCTTGGGCGCCACATGTAAGGATTAAAGTCTCTTTATTCAAGAAGACACCAAGGCAAAACACAGGCCAGAGCTAGGTTATAGAACCCAACAAGCGCGGCCAGAACAAAAAGGGGGCCAGGGTCCCCACGTGCAGCCCCTTAAGAAGCTCCCTTACGTCACCCTGGCTTTCCTTCACCACGCCCTTATGGGCGAGTCCCGGGTCCACCTGGTACCTGTCCCAGGACTATTGGGCGGGGCTAGAGTGTCTCCCTACAGATGGGGGATGGGATGGGGAGATGGTGGGGGGAGTGGAAGGACTGGAGGGCAAAGGAACTGTGATTGGCACAGAAAATAAGATTGTCTTTAAATAAAAGTAATAAAAAAGATAAACTGTGTTTTTAAAAGTTTATTTCTTATTAACAGCTTGCAATTCTATGAAAAATAATATACGCTTTACACACAGAATTTAGCTTGGCTCTTTAATACAGTGTAAAGCTTCTAGAGTAACAAAATAAATTCCTTGTGCAGAAAGTTTATGAGAGTTGTTTTTCATAATGAAAAATTGACAATACTTAAAAGTCTTATAACACATGACTGATAAATTCCATTATACTGTATGTTATCTAATCATCCAAATTTCATATTGTAGAGTACATCATGATCTGAGAATTGTTTATAGCAGATGGTAGAGTGAAAAGTCAGGCTTTAGGATAATACGCTTCCAAAATATTCCAGGTCAACATGTCACAGACATACTTACACATCAAGGTAAATATAGATGGGATTTACTTTAAATGATCTATAACCAACTGACTTAAATAGAGTAAGACTGATTAATTAAAAACTGCTGATTTCATCAGCCTAAACAAATTAAACAGGCTTGTGGCAAGATTAAACCACATATTTGATTTACATGATTAAGTGTTCCATGCCTTTCCACTTATTACCATTTCTTAAATAGAGACATCCCGGTCTCTCTTTTCTCTTATTTTTTGCTTTGACTCTTTAAGTATGTATATTTAATTTGGAATACCTGTGATGATTAAGAAACTAGTAAGCAACCTTTGGGAGGGAGGCTCTTTCAAGGGAGGGGGGATAGAATACACTGATATAAGGGAGGAATGGGTAATAATGGAACCAGAAAGATTAAATGGTAAAATAAAAATGGAAGGCAGGGCAAAGGAGGGAATATGGGTAGAAATAATAAATCTAAAGGATTTTTTAAAAACTCATATGAAATTTTACTACTTACTACCTCCTTACAACATGCACAATACATATATAGCACAAAGTTCACAAGAGACTGTTGGGAGCTCAGCCTAGATTGATGCCTACATGGCAGTTATCTCCCCAAGAATCAAGGATTACTGTAGACAAGGGAGTGTTAAATTATATGAAGCAGAGGTGGTGGATGACTATAAGGAAACTATTTTCTGGACATAACAAGACAAAAGTACATATGAACTCATAATGGTTGTGGTAGCATGCACAAGATCTGTTTAAGCTGAATGGAGACAGAATTCCAGCATGGGGTGGGAGGAGGTAGACAGAACAACCCATCCCTAGCCAAAAAGCTATTGGTATTTGGTAGATACTGGGAGAAAGATGGGTGTTTTTCTTTAAGGGAATGGCAACAGTGAACATGAAGGGACCAACCCGTTGGTTGTCAGATCTCCATCAGGTAAGGGTGTTCTCTGTCTGGCCATGTAAAGGTATAAACTGGTACAGGAAGTTAAAGCATGGCACAGTAAGGCGATACCATCCTTAAAGAAGGATCTTGATAACAAAGTGACAGAGCTGTAGTATGGAGGGGAAAACATACAAGCTATCAGCTTGGGTGGCCCAGCATGGAACGAGACAAAGCTCAACTGAAATGGAAAGATCTTACATGCTGGCTTATTGTTCAACCTTGCTTGGGAATAGCCAAATCTGAGAGTAGTGATGAAAACATTTGCAGGTTCTTAATTTATGCTTTTAGTAGAGCCTTCTATAAGCAGGTCGAAATGAATATAGAGACAGAGAATGAGTCCAGTGGTGACAGTATGAGCTCTTACTTCGGAGAACTAAATGTAACACTCAAGTTGAGAGATGAGATGTTTAGGGTAGCATGAATAAAAACAAACAAACAAACAAAATCCCAGAGACAGATATTGGAATTTAAGTTGAAGATCAGAAAAGGAAAGCAACCAGCCAGTAGTTCTTACCTCTACCAAGGTTGACACGGAGATCCTGTCATCCTTGTGGCTAGAAACTGAATCTCACATACAGATCCTTTGCTTCTTCCTTTAATACCTGCAGAGTCCTGGGATTAAAGGCATGAGTTCTGTTACTCTTTGTGACTAATATACTGCTCAAAGGCCTTGAACTAAGAGAGATCCATTTGCCTTTGTCTCCTGAGTCCCGGGATTAAAGTTTTGTGCCACTACTGCCCAGCTTCTATTGTCAACTAGTGTGGCTAGTTTTGCATTCTGATCTCTAGTGGCTTTGTTAGATCATAAACAATATATCAGCACATTTTAGTGTACCTAAAACTATAAAGCACTAGTGTGTCTGAACTCTAGACCAGCCTCTGCTCTTTCCTCTGGGCAATAAAAACTTTTGTTACTCCTTAGAAGCCAACATGAACGATTCTTTAACTTCCCTACAGGAGAAAGAAACAGCCATTGGCATCTGCCTGAGGCTTGTGATTGATTATATTATCACTTACATAGAGCTCAGAAAAAAAGTGCTGTCTCTCTCTCTCCCTCCCTCCCCCTCCCTCCTTGTCTCTGTCTCTGTCTCTCTCTCTCTCTGTCTCTCTCACACACACACACACACACATACACACACTCACACACACACACACACACACACACACACACACACACACACACACACTCACACACACACACATGCACACACATGGAGTCAAAAAGCCACAGATCTTTCTTTAATACTATCCCAGACTAATCATCAATGTCCCATGAGAAGGAAAACGAAGTATTCTCAGGAAGGTTAGGGAATGTTGATTACAGTTATTACTCTTATGTTTTTGTGTTAAAAGCAGACAAAGTATAAAATACTTAGCAAGAGCCAAGAACTATAAAATAATATGCAAGTATGCAACATCCCATTGCTAAGAAAATTTTGAGGTATGGAGAGATGACTCAATGGTTAAGAACACATCCAGTACAAATGATACAGGCTCAATCCCTAGCACCACCATGCTGGGTCACACTCATCTGTGCCTCCAGTCCCAGGGGTCTAAAGATCTTCTTCTAGCTTCCAAGTATACCAAGTATGCAAATAGTACATAGATATGCATGCAAATGGAGCATCCATATGCATAAATCAAACAATAATTACAAACAAAATCTGAATGAAGTGCCTCAAGAGGATTCCTCATGTACCACATTCTCAAATATTATCTTCCTCCACACTAATCTGTCACTGGCACAAATTCAATCAGAAAATTAACCCAATATGTCCTTGAAGACTTTTACATAAAGTATCACCAGATCATAGTATACACTGGTTTAAAAAATAACTGATAATGATGGAATTGAGTTTTAAAAATTAAAATATGGAAATTATTGCAAGAAAAACAAATAGTAATGACATATAATTGTTATTAATTTAAATATTATTTCTTTTATTTTTTGAGACTGTATCACTCCTCCCTTTTCTTCCTTCTAAACCCTCCCATATAACTATTAGTTCTATCTTTCAAATCCATGACCTCTTCTTTTATTAATATAACCTGCTCAGTCTATAACATTATCCGCTTGTATATTTTCAGAGCTGATAATTTGGTATTAGAAAATAATTTTAAAGTGGCATAAAGTTTCTCTAACATCATAGTTCTGTGATCCATTCACATACTTGTAGGTCATTATTCTGCTTGCCCCAAACATTCAACAGTTCATCTGTGTCCTAATCTGCTGACATCTTGATTTCACTACAGTTAAAAGAGAAAGGCCATACAGGACAGAACATGCACAAATCCACAGAACTACACGGATGCATCTTCATGCATCTTGCCCATCATGTATTCCTGATTTCTTGCTACAGAGAGACCCAGTCCCCAAGTAAGCCATCATGAGTCTGCATTAGGATGTGTGTGTGTGTGTGTGTGTGTGTGTGTGGTCTTGCAGGATTCCTAGGAGTGGGGAGATTGTAACTCTTTTGCCACATCTTGAGAACATTTTCTTCCTACTGGGTTGCCTTCTCCAGACTTGTTATAATGGTTTGTACCTAGTCTTCTTGCTTCTTGTTATGCCATGCTTGTTTGATATCACGGGGAGGACTGTTATTTTCTGAAGGCAAATGGAAAAATGGAAATTGTAGATCTGAAGGTGACAGGAGGTAGAGAAGGGCCTTGGAGAAGTAGAGGCAGGGGAAATTGTCATTGGGATCTATTGTATGAGAGAAGAATAAACTTTCCACAGATTCTTTCTTTGCTTTGACCTGAGTCCAATGGATGTCAATTGTTTTCATGGTCTCCACTAGACCAATAAGGAAAGCTGTTGGCTAAGAGAATAAAAGACTTCTAAGAGACACACATGTATTGATTAATAATAGTTACAATTAATATTCTGTGCTTGTCAAATAAAATGCATAATTACTGAAATATCCAATGAATGTAAAAGCAAACCTGTACTACCAAACAAGGAACCAATGAACATACAGGGATAAAGTTGTTTTGATATCTGACATTATGGAAAATATATTGATTTTTAAGAGTTGCCATTATGAAGAATCACAAATTAGTAGTACAACTGAAATAAATTATATTGCCTCAAAGACCTAGGAGCTATCTACTGAGATCAAGGAGTCAGCAGGTCTGGAATTTCCTTTAGGGTATAAAAATGATTTCTTCCATGCTGTCTGCTTTCAGTGGTTTGTTTTTTAATCTTAAGTGTTCAGCCACTTCAAATTCATGACACTGGTTGTGTCCTTATTGCTCCTGTCATGTTTTCTGATATATATATATATATATATATATATATATATATATATATATATATATGATTCAGAGGGTTGTCCTTCAATACTATGACCTTATCTTAACTAAGTAAACCTCAAGAGACCCTATTTCAAATCAGATAATATACTAAAATAAAAGAATTTTAACATCTGAATTCTAAAAAAGGAAAAACATAATTCATAATAGTGAGCAAGTAATTGAAACAAATTCCAACTTTCTTAAATGAAAAATTCTTACCTCTAGTTATATTTAATGACAGATACCTTTTAATATAACCAATTAAAATTAGGTGATTTACATAATTAAATATGGTACTCTAAAATCTTCAAAAGCCTTTTGTTATAATGACTCCTCTGCATTAGTCCAGTGCCCATGACCTTTTCAGCTCTTGATAGAGAGAAATCCAAGTGTGACTCCAGTCACAATAATGAATGACAACTCTTATACTCTTGTGTAAATTAGCTTTTGAAGTAGTCACTCTTTATTTCCAGGATATACTGTCCAGTTTCTCACATAACACTGATAGTCTAACACTAGCAGGAGAGGTATTTAGTTATTCTCTTAGAACATGTTTTAGACCCAGCTACTTAAGAAAACAAAGGATACACTGATTTCCATTTTGCTGCCTCTGGCCAAACCTTGATTATTAATGACCCTGAAATTATATTCAGCAGCCTGAATAATCTTATATATTTAAGATCATGTGAATAGCACTCATTAATCTGCAACCACAATTTCTTGTTCTCTTGCAAATTTTACAGAGTCTGGATTAGGATGCAGATATCCCTGGAGCTCCTTCTTCTGCCCATCAATTGGCTTTGCAGTTTCCCTTCCTGTCCCCACTCCCATTCATTAAGAGTTAAAAACAAATTTCAGAGGAGTAACTAAGTCTCTGTAACACATGTCCATATCTGCACCATCAGAGTAATAAGTATTTGCTATTTAGAAAGGACTCCTTGTAAGTACAATTTAGCTAAGGATTCTTGGATTACAAACACAACCTGAACTACATATCTTTTCTAAGAGAGAGGCAGATAGAGATCAATGTATCCAGAAGATGTGCAAGGGACTACAGAGGCAGAGGCTGATATGCTGTGATCAAAGGATGCTGACCACCAGCAAATCTCTATCCTATAGGGAGCCCTTCCTTTTATTGTAGCATTAAGGTAGAATTTCTAACATCTTGATTTTGACCAGTGAACCAAATTTGGGGCTTTGTTGTTTTGAAATCATTAAATTTGGATGGATTCTTTACAACATCACCATGAAGAGGCTAGTGTCCCTACTGTTTATTTTGCATTTTCATTTAGATATTAGGTGATAAGTATAATTTGCCATGTAAAATGAGAGTTGTAGCCAAAACAATTCTCCAAAATAAAATTTTCAAATTGAAATGTGTATCATAATCAGATAATGAAAAGAGCAAACAGACACACTTGTGTCACTTGGTAAGTCAAATAAATTCTATACATGATATTTAGGTGTTCTAGCTTTCCTCCTAATTCAGAAATGCTCTGGGTATAGTTCTAACTGTACACAGTTTAAGGATCTTTTATTATATGAGTTTTGTAAGTCTGATCATGTTGACAGAACAGAGTTTCTTTTATGTTTTACTGTTCATCTTGAAGCTAATTTATGGTGGAGAGCATAGGTAATGTCTTATGTCCAGTACTACCAATTCCATTATTTTTGGAAAAGATAAATATTTTTTCAATATTTAAATATACCATTTATAGATACTTATTGAATCTAAAGTTATAGAAAATATTTTAAAATTTTTCAAGGACAAGATTCATTCACCAATAGAATTTTACCTCCACTCCTGTTCTCCATAGAGTAGTAGTGTCATTTCTTTCTGCCTGTCACACAACTGTCCAGCTGGGAAGTACTCTCCCATTTTCAAAAAAAAAAAAATGCTTGGTCTAGGAAATGTACATCTTTTCTTTACCTAGAGATACCAAGTTACTGATGTGAGAATATTCCCTCAGTTCCTTCCAACAGCACCAAGTAAGAAGCAGTAGAAATCCTAACATCATAACATATACCAAACAGACAAAAATTAACAATTCGTGGGCTCTGAAAATCAAATTACCATTAGAATCCAACACACAAAAAGTACGCTTTGCTCACTGTAGCATTCTAGGTTGACAGACAAAGACAGAATATTTGAGTATTAATATAAATCACTGTCTGACTAATAGCACTCAGAAGGGCAACTTGAATGAAACAAGCCACAGTGAAGAACCAAACCAAAAAGAGCAATTTTGCATAGTGATATCCACCAGCTTTTCTTTAAAACTTGTTGATGACAATATAAAATTTAATAATAACAAATTATGAAGAATTGCAAATAAAATGAAATAAATTCTGTTACAAAATATTTTAACCTAACTAAAAACGAGCAAAAGACAAATTTAGTCAAAATATATCAAAACAGAAATTAATACTTCTTTGTAAGAATTGTTTTATGTTGTGTTTTTGACTTTCTTATTTTTTGTTCTTATTTGAATTAGAAAAAAGATTGTTTTACATATAAATCCCAGTTCCCTCTGACTCCCCTACAACTCCCCTCAACTAAAACCCTACCTATCATATATCCTTTCTGCTCCCCCGGGAGGATGAGGCCTTCCATAGGGTGTCATCAGAGTCCATCGTATCCCTTGGGATAGGGACTAGGCCCATCCCCATCTTGGCTCAAGGAGTATCCCTTTATGTGGAATGGGCTCCCAAAGTCTACACCTATGCTAGGGTTAAGTACTGAACTATTACAGGAGGTCCTGTAGATTTCTGAGGTTTCCTCACTGAAATCCACATTCCTGGGGTCTTGATCATTCCCATGCTGCTATCCCAGCTATCAGTCTGGGGACCAAGAGCTCCCCGTTGTTCAGGTCAGCTGTTACTGTGGGTTTCAGCAGCCTGGTCTTGAACCCTTTGCTCATCACTCGTCCTTCTCTTCAAATGTATCCAGGTCAGTTCACTGAATAGTTGTGGGTGACCGCTTCTGCTTCCACTAGCTGCTGGATGAGGGCTAATGGGTGGCATATAATTCAGTTATCAATCTCATTATCAGGGGAGGGCATTTAAGGTAGCCTCAAATTTGTTGCATAAATTGTTAGCTGGTGTCATCTTTGTAGATCTCCAGACATTTCCCTAGTGCCTAATTTCTCTGTAACCCTAAAATGTCTCCCTCTATTATGGTATCTCCATTCTTGTTTTCTATAATTCTTCCCCTGACTCAACCATTCTGCTCGATCATGTGTTCCTCACCCCTCCTTTTCTCCCCTTCTCATTCTCTGAGCTCCCTCCCGCCTCTTCCCATGCTCCAAATTTTCTCAGGAGATCTTTTCCCTTTCCCCTTTTCCAGGGGATTATGTAGGTGTCTTAGGGTCCTCCTTGTTTGTAGCTTCTCTGGCAGTGTGGATTATAGGCTGTTAATCATTTACTCTATGTATAAAATCCACATATGAGTGAGTACATACCACGTTTTCATTTTGTGATTGGGTAACCTCGCTCAGAGTGGTTTCATCTGATTCCATTCATTTTCCAGCAAATTTCAAAATTCCATTGGTTGTTTGTTTGTTTGTTTGTTTTGCTTAGTAGTACTCCATTGTGTAAATGTACCACATTAACTCTATCCACTCTTCAGCTGAGAGGCATCTAGGCTGCTGCCAGTTTCTGGCTATTACAAATAGTGCTGCTATGAACATTGCTGAACAGATGTCCTTCTTGCATGAATGTGCTTCTTTTGTGTGGAATTCTTTTGAGTGGAATTTCTGGATCTTGTGGTAGACTGATTCCCATTTTTTTGAGGAGTTGCCACAGTGATTTGCAAAGTGGCTGTACAAGTTGGCACCCCACCAGCAGTGGAGGAGTTATATCCTTTCTCTACATCCTCTCCAGAATAAACTGTCATTGGTGTTTTTGATTTTAGCCATTATGACAGGAGTCAGATGGTATCTCAGAGCTGTTTTGATTTGCATTTCCCTGATGTCTAAGGATGTTGAACACTTTCTTATATGTCTTTCAGCCATTTAGGATTCCTCTTTTGAGAACTGTCTATTTAGTTCTGTACCCTACTTTTTAATTGGATTGTTTGGTGTTTTGGAGACAAGCTTCTTGAGTTCTTTGTATATTTTGGAGATCAGCCCTCTGTCAGATGTGGGGTTGCTGAATATCTTTTCCCAGTCTGTGGGCTGGGTTTTGTCTTGCTGACAGTGTCCTTTGCCTTACAGAAGATTCTCAGTTTCAGGAGGTCCCATTTATCAATTGTTGATCTCAGTGTCTGTGATGCTGGTGTAATGTTCAGGAAGCAGTCTCCTGTACCAAGTAATTCAAGAGTATTTCCCACTTGTTTTTTTTCTAATAGGTTCAGTGAGGTTGGTTTTATGTTGAGGTCTTTGATCTGTTTGTACTTAAGATTTGTGCATGGCAATAGACTTGGATCTATCTTCAGTCTTCTACATGTCAGCATCCAGTTATGCCAGCACCATTTGTTGAAGATGCTCTCTTTATTCCATTGTATAAATTTAGTTTGTCAAAAATGAGGTATCCGTAGGTGTGTGTGTTAATATCAGGGTTTTCAACTCTATTTCATTTGTCTACCTGTCTATTTTTGTGCCAATACCAAGCTGTTTTCAGGACTATAGCTCTCTAACAGAGCTTGAAATCAGGAATGGTGATGCCTTTAGAGGTTCCTGTATTTTACAGGGATGCTTTCGCTATTCTGGGTCTTTTGTTTTTCCATATAAAGTTGAGAGTTCTTCTTTCAAGGTCTGTGAAGAATTGTGTTGGGATTTTGATGGGGATTGCTTTGAATCTGTAGATTGCTTTTAGCAAGATTGCCCTTTTTAATATGTTGATCCTACCTAAGAACATGGGAGATCCTTCCATTTTCTAGTATCTTCTTTAATTTCTTTCTTTAGAGAATCAAAATTCTTATGGTACAGGTCTTTCACTTTTTTGTTTAGTGTTACACCTAGGTATGTAAAGTTGATGTTTCTCTGATTTCTTTCTCTGCCAAAGTGTCATCAATATATAGTAGGGCTACAGATTTCTTTGACTCAATCTTGTATCCTGCCACTTTTCTGAACATATTTATCACCTGTAGGAGTTCGTTGGTAGAGTTTTTTGGGTCACTTATGTAGACTATCATATCATCTACAAATAGTGAAATTTTGGCTTCTTCCTTTCCAATTTGTATTCCCTTGACCTCCTTTTGATGTCTTATTGCTCTAGCTAGAACTTCAAGGACAATATTGAAGAGGTATGGAAAGACTGGACAACCTTGTCTTGTCCCCAATTTTAGAGGAAGTGCATTGAGTTTCTCTCCATTTAATTTGATGTTGTCTGTTGGCTTGCTGTATATTGCTTTTCTTATGTTAAGGTATTTTTCTGTTATCCCTGATTTCTCCAAGACCTTTAACATGAATGGGTATTGCATTTGGTCAAAGACTTTTTTGGCATCTAGTGAGATGATCATGTGATTTTTTTCCTC
The DNA here is from genome assembly GCF_003668045.3 of Cricetulus griseus. NCBI lineage: Eukaryota > Metazoa > Chordata > Mammalia > Rodentia > Cricetidae > Cricetulus > Cricetulus griseus. The sequence continues at coordinate 207,165,062 of NW_023276806.1, forward strand.
TGTCTGTTTATATGGTGGATTACATTAATGGATTTACATATAATGAACCATCCTTGCGTCCCTGGGATGAGGCCTACTTGATCATGGTGGATGATTTCTCTGATGTGTTCTTGGATTCTATTTGCCAGTATTTTATTGAGTATGTTTGAATCAATGTTCATGAGGGAGTTTGGTCTGTAGTTCTCTTTCTTGAAAGTGTCTTTGTGTGGCTTGGGTATCAAGGTTATTGAAGCCTCGTCAAAAGAGTTTGGCAATGACACTTCTGCATCTATCTATTCTGTGGAATTCTTTGAGAAGAATTGGTATTAGCTGTTCCTTGAATTTCTGGTAGAATTCTGCACCGAAGCCATATGCCCCTGGGCTTTTATTGGTTGGGAGACTTCTGATGACTGCTTCTATTTCATTATGGATTGTTGGTCTATTTAAGTTGCTTATCTGTTCTTGATTAAATTTTGGGAAGTAAAATCTGTCCAAAAAATTGTCCATTTCCTTTAGATTTTCGAATTTTGAAGGATATAGGCTTTCGAAGTAAGACCTGATGATTCTCTGGATTTTCTCTGTGTCTGTTGTTATGTCTCCCTTTTCATTCCTGATTTTTTAGATTTGCATGCTCACTCTCTGCTGTTTGGTAAGTTTGGATAAAGGTTTGTCTATCTTGTTGATTTTCTTGAAGAACCAACTCTTCATTATATTGATTCTTTGTATTGTTCTCCTAGTTTCCATTTTATTGATTTCAGCGCTCAATTTGATTATTTCCTGGTGTCTGCTCCTCCAGGGTGTATTGGCTTCTTTGTGTTCTAAAGCTTTCAGTTGTGCTATTAATTCTCTAGTGTGATTATTCTCCTGTTTCTTTATGTGGGCACTTAGAACCATAAACTTTCCTCTTAGCACTGCTTTCAAAGTTTCCCATGAATTTGGGTATGTTGTATCTGCATTCTTATTGAATTCTAGGAAATCTTTAACTTCTTTTTTTTGTTTCTTCCTTGACCCAGGAATTGTGCAATTGGGTGTTACTTAATTTCCATGAGTTTGTAGATTTTCTGCAACTCTTGTTGTTGTTGAATTCTAACTCTAAAGCATGGTGGTCTGATAATACACAGGTGGTTATTTCAATTTTAGTACCTGTTAATGTTTTCTATATTGCCAGTATGTGGTCAGCTTTAGAGAAGGTTCCATGTGGAGCTGAAAAGAATGTATATTGTTTTGATTTTGGATGGAATGTTGTATAGATTTCTGTTAAGCTCAATTGTGCCATAACTTTTATTAGTCCATTTGTTTCTTTGTCTGGTGGTAAGAGTGAGGTATTGAAGTCTCCCACTATAAATAAGTATGTGTGGTTTTATGTGTGAGTTTGAGTTTTACTAATGTTTCTTTTACAAACATGGGTGCCTTTGTATTTGGGGCATAAATGTTCAGAAGTGAGACTTCATCCTGAGGGATTTCTCCTGTGATTAGTAGTGACTTCCTTCATCACTTTTGATTGATTTTAGTTTAAAGTCCAATTTGTTGGATATTAGTATTGCTACCCTTGCTTGTTTCTTGGTTCCATTTGATTGGAAAATCTTTTCCCAACCTTTAATTCTTAGGTGCCATCTGTCTTTGAAGTTGAAGTGTGTTTCTTGTACTCAACAGAAAGTTGGATTCTGTCTTGTTATCCATTCTGCTAATCTGTGTCTTTATATAGGCGAGTTAAGACCAGTAATATTGAGGGATATTAGTGACCATTATTGTTCATTCTTTTTTGTTTTGGATTTGGTGGTGGTGGTGAAATTATGTGTGGGATTCCATCCTTTTCCCTTTTTGCTGTTGGTAAAGAGGGATTATCCATTGCCTATATTTTTCTGGTTGTAGTTAACTTCCTTGGGTTGTAGTTTTCCTTCCAGAACTTTCTATAGGGCTGGATTGGTAGATACATATTATTTGAATCTGTTTTTTTCCCATGGAATATCTTGTTTTCTCCATCTATATTGATTGAAAGCTTTGGGGGGTAGAGGAGTCTGGGCTGGCATCCATGGTCTCTTATTGTAGGTAGAATATCTATCCAGGACCTTCTGGCTTTCAGAGTTAACAAGGAAAAGGCAGGTGTAATTCTCATAGGTTTGCCTTTATATGTTACTTGACCTTTTTCATTTGCTGCTCTTAATATTTTCTCTTTATTCTGTATGTTTGGTTTTTTGATTATTATGTGTCAAGGAGACCTTTTTTTGATTCAGGCTATTTGGTGTTCTGTAGGCTTATTGTACTTTCATTGGCATGTCTTTCTTTAGTTGGGAAAGTTTACTTCTATGATTTTGTTGAATATGTTTGCTGTGCCTTTGAGTTGGTTTTCTTTACCTTCTTCTATACCTATTATTCTTAGCTTTGTCTTTTCACAGTGTCCCATATTTCCTGGATATTTTGTGTTAGGGATTTGTTGGACTTAAGATTTTTTTTGGTTGATGAGTCTATTTCTCCTAGTGTATCTTCAATTCCTGAGATTCTCTCTTCCATCTCCATATTCTGTTGGTTATGCTTACATCTGTAGTTTCCTGATCATTTACCCAGCTTTTCTATTTCCAGCATTGCCTCAGATGGAGCTTTCTTTATTGTCTCTATTTCGGCTTTTAGGTCTTGAACTGTTTCTTGTATTTTTTGGTTTGTTTTGTCTTCAATTTCTTTAAGGGATTTTCTCATGTCCTCTTTGAGGTCCTCTATCATTTTCCTGAAGATGTGTTTAAGGTCATTCTCTTCTGCTCCATCTGCATTGTGATGTTCAGGTCTTGCTGGTGTATGGTTCCAAGTCTCTGGTGGTGTCATATTGGTTTTTCTGTTTTTGAATGTGCTTTTACAGTGTCCTCTTCTCATCTTTCTTTTGGTGGGTGTATCAGGAGTCTCTTCCTCTCCTGATGGGTATGGGACCAATGTTCCCTTCTGGCAGATGCAAACAGTTCCAACACTCTGATTTCTGTCTTCTTCTTATAGATGGATGGGTCCTTGGCAGTCTCTTGGTACTCTTGGATCCCACCGAAGAGTTTGGATCCCATGAGCAGACCCTGGCATCAGGTGACCTCAAGCAGGGCCACAGAACCTCTTTGTAAGAATTTTTACTGTTCTTACTAGATAACTGTTTGGTTATATATAATTTTACTCTGCTAAAGTTAAAACTTTTCTTTTTATTTAGACAGAAAAGAGATGAAGGAGGATGTCATTCTGTATATTTGTCTGTCTTATTGGTTGATAAATAAAGCACTATTTGGCTAATAGAGGCAGGAAGATATGCAGGACTAGGTGAGGAGGAGAATTCTGGGAAAGGTAGGCAGAGAGAGATGCCATGTAGCAGGCCAATTGAGTAACAGGTCTGGGCATTCTCCAGTAAGCCAAAACCACATGGAAATACATAGATCTATAGAAATGTGTTAATAATTAAGACAGAACTACCCAATAAGAAGCCCTAGCCAGCAGCCAGTAGTTTAATAATTAATATAGCATCTCTGTGTGTTCATTTCAGGTTGAATCCAATGGACCTGGTGGGACAATAGAAACTCCAGCAATAGTAAAATAACCAAGACAAATGACAATCTTAAAGGACATGTTTTTAAATTTGTCAAGTCATGTGAGTTATTCATAAGACAGAAGCCCACTTATAGTTTTCTTGAAATCACAATAAAGAAAGCTCAGTGTTAAAAATGCCTTTTGTCTCAATTATATTCTGTGCTGTACTCATACACTTGTAGTCATTATTTATATACATTTGACAACAAACTTGAGATAGAAATTTAGAGATAGAACTTTTAAAAATCAGATGTATTAAATTAAAAGTTAATTTTAAGAATAAAAATTAATTAAACATCTGCTAAATCATTTATAACTGGATTAATATAGGTTTGCCAATAAAATAACATGTGAATTTATATGCCAGCCTTTGACCTGAGACAATGCTGATATGTTGAAGTCTAGCAATCCAGAAGTGATTTATAGTAGAACCTTATTTCCATAATGAAAGAGACAGATATTTGTTGTATAACATTACATCATATAGTAAAGCTTGTAAAGATTCAGCAATTAAACAACTCACAAGTTTCAAGAAGTCCATGGAGCTTGCCATATTCACAGGCTTCAAGGGTAAGCAAGCAAAAAGAATTCCTGGGGAAAGAGGAGCATCTCTGGCCTGTGGAGTCGCTCATATTTTTTTACAGCTTTTATGAGCTGAAACCCAAACTAGGGAATGCTTTTTGGTGGCCCATCTACCTTTGAGTCATGCTCCTTTAAGTATGACTTATACATTCCCAACCCCCTCCACAGCCCAGTAAATATCCCTAATGGTGTTATTCATTTGCCAGATTGGACTTGCAATCATTTGTTTATTAATTTGAGGTAGGTAGATGTTTGTCAGTGTTTCTCCAGGAAAAGTAACATAGCTATAGTAATAATTGCTTCAGGATTACACTAATAGTAATATCAAGCAAAACGAATAATAAAACAAAATCTAGCATACTAATTAGAAAGTGAGACATTCTTAAAATGACTAAACATGTCACATAAGTAGAAAACAATAAATATGATTGAAAGGACAAAAAGATTATCATGATCTTTAAAAAGCAGTAAAACTAATCTAATAGAGGCAGGTCTTATCCATATGACAATTCTACCATTGATTGGCCTTTAAATCAAGAAAAATACCAGATTAATATGGGCTCCAGGTCTTTGCTAGACATCCTCTTGAGCATGTGCACTGCTTCACAATAAAAGAGGATGCTGGCAGGGTTTGGTAATGAGATTTTTCTTTATATAATGACCAAGTTGTTCTCACAAATAAAATCAGTCATTTTTAATAGGTTCCCAAACCCAACCAACTATTTTATGGGACTGGCTTTGCATATATGTGGGGGATTTAGAGAACATATGCAGATTACACTTGCCATTTATTAATTCCCATAAGATAGGTTATTAGTCTTTTATTGAGTTTTCAGAGGCAGGATTTTCAGACCAGTATGTCTACTACATTCTGTCTGTAGGACAGTAATAAACAGCATGACTTTTTCATTAAGGATTCTGGTTCCTGTTTTCTTTTGGGCATGCTGTCTAGTTAAATGTTCATCTCACTTGCTTTAGTGAAACAGTTAGCTATCCAAGTCACTTGGCTGTATTTCTCTGAAATGGTAGCTCTTCTAAGCATACCATAGGGACCAATATGTTTTATCTCAATATGTCTGTACTTAAGACACAAATTCCATTTGTAGTGTTACTAAACTTTGGTGTTTCCCCTCTAGAGGGGAAACAGGGATCCCATCTAGAGTATTCTGGCAAATGTTGGCTTTCCCAGCAAATGTATCCTTGTCACTCATTTTTTATTCATATTTTATAAACATAATATATAATTTGGACATGAAATATTGATTCAAAATGAATATATGAAATGGATAGTAATGAAAACTAATTATACTTTAATTGGAGGGTACCAAAGATTTTTCTTCCATATATGAAATTGGTAATTTCTAGTTCTGAAAGGTAGAAACTTTCTTTTTTGTCATATTCTGATGTTTATTTTTTCTTATTTTTATATTTGAATTAGAAACAAGATTGTTTTACATGTCAATCCCAGGTCCCACTGCCTCCCCTCCTCCGGTGCCACCCCCCCAAACTAATACCCTACCTATCACATATCATTTCTGTTCCACAGGGAAGGTGAGGCCTTCCATGGGGGGGGTCATCAGAGTCTATCATATCCTTTGGGATAGGGCCTAGACCCACCCCTGTGTGTCTTGGCTCAGGGAGTATCCCTTTATGTGGAATGGGCTCCCAAAGTCTACACCTATGCTAGGGATAAGTACTGAACTACTACAGGAGGTCCCATAGATTTCTGAGGTTTCCTTACTGAAACCCATGTTCCTGTAGTCTGGAATAGTCCCATGCTAGTATCCCAGCTATCAGTCTGGGGACCAAGAGCTCCCCATTTTTCAAGTCAGCTGTTTCTGTGGGTTTCACCAGGCTGGTCTGGACCCCTTTGCCCATCACTCGTTCTTCTCTGCAACTGGATTCCAGTTCAGTTCAGTGAGTAGTTGTGGGTGTCTGCTTCTACTTCCACCAGCAGCTGGATTAAGGCTATAGGATGGCATATAAGACAGTTATCAATCTCATTATCAGGGGAGGGCATGACCACCTTTGTCTTTTTGTAATTGGGTTACCTCTCTCAGAATGCTTTCTTCTAGTTCCATCCATTTTCCTGCAAATTTCAAGATCCCATTGTTTTTTCTTCAGAGTAGTACTCTGTTGTGTAAATGTACCACATTTTCTCTATGCATTCTTCAGTTGAGGGGCATCTAGGTTGCTTCCAGGTTCTGGCTGTTACAAATAGTGCTTTTATGAATATCGGTGAGCAGATAGATGTCCTTGTTGTATGAATGTATTTATTTGGGGTATATGCCTAAGAGTGGAATTGCTGGATCTTGTGGTAGATTGATTCCCATTTTCCTGGGGAATCGCCATACTCATTTCCAAAGTGGCTGTACAAGTTGGCACTCGCACTAGCAATAGAGAAGTGTTCCCCTTTCTCCACATCCTCTCCAGCATAAATGATCATTGATGTTTTTGATTTTAGCCATTCTAACAGGTGTAAGATGGTATTTCAGTTGTTTTCATTTACATTTCCCTGATGGCTATCAATATTTAATACTCTCTTATGTGTCTTTCAGCCATTTTATATTCCTCTATTGAGAATTGTCTATGAATAGATAGTAATGAAAACTAATTATACTCTAATTAGAGAATACCAAAGTTTTGTTCCATAGATGAAATTGGTAATACTTACAGTTCTGAAAGGTAGAAACTTTCAATCCTAAAGTGGCATTCATTTTGCTAGTATTTTGTATTAATATTAACATATAAATACAATGCATGTACTAAAACACAGAGAGATTACAATAATTTGGGAACACAGCTAGTATTCATTGTATTCACAAACATTTGAAAATGTTTTGTATAGACTGAAAAGTAAAGAGATACCTAGGTTTCTGTGCACATCTCTTGCAAGTACCTGAACACACCTAAAGAAGCATCAGATTCTTTGAAATTGGAGTTACAAGGGGTTTTGAATCATCCAATATGGTATTGGGAACTTAACTCAGGACTTCTAGAAGAGTAACAAGTATTGTTAAGCAATTATTTGTCTTTCTAGCCACAAAGAACTGTTTTGGGATATCTAGTAAGAATGAATACAAAGTGCATGTATTAATAAGAATATGAGATCCTCACAAAGCTATAAATTTTTATTTCTATATTTAAAAATGGGGAGACTTAATCGTACAATAAGGAAAAATTATCTGAAACTACAATGAAATTCAATAAACATAGTATTAAAAACATTAAAATATCATTTAAAATAGGTATAGTGGATCTTGTTCCTTTCCCCTTTTCCTGGGGATTATGTATGCCAGCTAGCAGCTGATGGAAGTAGAAACTGATACCAACAGCTAAACACTGAACTGAACTGAACTGAACTGAACTGAACTGAACTGAACTGAACTGGAATAGTTGCAGAGGAGGAGGAGTGATGAGCAAAGGAGTCAAGACCAGGTTGGTGAAACCCACAGTAACAGTTGATCTCAATAAGGGGAGCTCTTGGTAATCCAAACTGATCACTGGAAAACCAGCATTGAACTGATCCACACCCATGGATGTGGGTGTCAGTGAGGAGGCCTTGGAAATATATTGCACCTCTTGTAGTAGATCAGTACTTATCCATAGCATAGGAATGGAGTTTGGGAGCCCATTTCACATAGAGGGATACTCCCTGAGCCTAGACACATGGGGGAGGGCATAGGCCCTATGGCAATGTATACAACAGACTCTTCAGACCCATCATGGAAGGCCTCACCCTCCCTGGGGAGCAGAAATGGTATGGGATAGGTAGGTTGTTAGTTGGGGGAAAGGGAGGATGAGAGGGAGATGGAACTGGGATTGACATATAAAACAATATTGTTTCTAGTTTAAGTAAAAACTGGGACAAAATATGTATAGTGGTTGTTTTAGCCTTTACTCTTTTGAGAGTGCCTGTCACTCAGATCCACAATATTAGCTGGCAGACATTTCAATGAAGCAGGAAATCTAAAAGACTGCCCCTCTTATGTTGACAATTTGTCAGTCACTTTCCTCTATTCCCTGCAGAATGTTTAGCAATATCTTCTGTGAAGCAGGAACATGTAAGACTATCCCACCTTGTTTGGCAAAGTTCAGTGGTCACTTTGCTATGGGTCTTGCAGGTCAAGCAGTCAAGAAAAAAGCAGTTTCTTGCCTAAATGTCTTATCTTGCCACAATTAAAAAGCAAATTCCTATTGTGTTTCTATGATGACATCATTTTCTTTTGAAGAAAATTGTTACTGCCAGGTGCAGATATGTCTCATCATCATAAAATCCTGTACACTAGCACATAATTTAAATGCCATATTGCATAGTTCTTTGAAAGGTTTGAAGACCATCTGTCTATCTAAAATATATCTATATAATCTGGAATGCATACCTAGCATATCTTCAAATTTGATTGTGAAAGACGACTAACTACTAACCTTTATTTCTTGATTATCCTAAATAATTCATAATAATAGCTTAAAATAATTTTTATGTAAATTAGCCCATTTATTTCTAGAGGCTAGGCAGGTCTCAAGCAGTATCACTTCTACTGGTCTTTCAGTTCCCTTCAGTCTTCTGATGGCAGACTTCACTGTGACAGCAGAAGTAGTGTGGTAGTTCCAAACACCAGCAGCTGCTGTTTTCATGCAGGAACCCCAGTGCCAGATGCCAATGGCTTTTCTCTTTATCTTGGTCTTGTCACAGAAGGAGCAAGTATTCTTGATGTGCAGACTGACTTTAATTTTCTTTACCATTTCCAGGAGGAAAGCACCATAGCAGGTCCTGTATTTCCTGATGATCCCGACCTACTTGGTGAGTTTAGCCATATAACTGGTCCCAAAGAAGCAAAGGAATTAATAGAGGTTATGACCCAATTGGGTTTGACAGACAGCTATATAACATTCCTTCCAAACATAAAAGGATATACCTTTGTCTTAGAGCCACATGGAACCTTCTTTAAAATTGACCACAAACTTGACAACATAGCAAATCTCCACAGTTACAAAAATTGGAATAACCCTCTGTATCTTCTCAGACCACCATGCTTTAAAGTTAGAATTCAACAACAAAACAAATTTCAGAAAACCTACAAACTCATGGAAGTTGAACACTGTGCAATAGTACCAATCCTGGGTCAAGGAAAAAAAAAAAGAAATTAAAGACTTCTAGAATTCAATGAGAATGAAGACATAACATTCCCAAACTTATGGGCCTCTTTGAAAGCTCATAAGGAACAAACTAGAATTTTACCTTACTTTTTCAAATGAACTGCCTAGGTATAATACCTTAAACAAGAACAGAAATATATATGCAATATGTTATAACAAAAATAACCTTATATTTTATCAATATACAAAAGTCCTTTTAAGCAAAAGCATATAGTGTGTATTAACAAAAATGGATTTAAATTTGTATCAATATGCAAAAGTCCTTTAAAACAAGAGTGAAAACATATATAGACTGTAACAAAATAGACCTTGAAAATAGTCTCATCTGCTAGCTCAATCTTAATTATCATAATCTATATATGTTATAAGACTTTTCTTTATAGAGGATGCCTTTTGCTGGTACCCTCTCTTGCCAGTGGCTCACATCCTGCCACTGGAGGAGGCAAAAGGAAAAAGGAACATTTCCTGTTTCTCTTTGATCAAATATGAGTCTCCTTGCTATGTCACTTCCAGCCTGGATCACCACTTCTCTACTACATTTCCCAGAATCCTCTTTGACTCCTAGTCCTGTCTAACTTGCTGTTTCATTGGCCAAACAGAACTTTATTAACAAGAAAATCCCTGCCAAGAAAAATCCTAAACCATTTAAATGCCATATTTCTATAGGTCTTTCAAAGGTTTGAAGAATACCTATCCATCTCAAATACATCTCTGTATATCTAGAAAACCTAATTAACCTCATTATAAGTTCTGACTATTATAGGTAAAAGATCTGTATAAACACAATACCTAAACAAGAGGAGACATATGCATATCACAAAATTGACCTTAAAGTTGTATCAATAAATGAAAATCTATACCAATTTAAAGTATTCATTCCTATATCCTATTCCCCTTTTTTTTCTTTAAAAAAAATTGACTATGCTCATTATCATTTATAACCAACCCCATATAAATGAAAACAAACATTTGTAAACAATATTTGGGTATTTGGGAATCATTCCTTCTAAACTGCTTCCTGATGATTGGGGGCAATGTTCATATACCATGGGGATCATGATAAAACATAGAAACCTGACCATGTCCTTGTAGTCTCTAAGGCTCATCATGCCTTACAGTGTATCATCTCAGCTGTATCATCTCAGCTTCAGGTGGTCTTGCTTGATCAAACCATATTAGTCTGGAAGGAATCCATAGCTTTTTATTTTCTGTGGAAACAAAAATAAAAATTCTTTTTCCAAGTAGCCTGTCTTTAGACTTAAATTTTGAAGTAAAAGCTTTTTTAAAATGTATAAGTTGGGTTAATTTAGCAGCATTTATAATCAAATGTATTTTAGCAGCAGTAAGCCTTTCCTCAGCAATCAAACAATTTAAAGACACCAATATGGCATATAGTATCCAGATTCTCTGTGTATTTTCCATCTTTAGGTGGCTTTTATTTATTTATTTTTTCAAGACAGGGTTTCTCTGTGTAGCTTTGGAGCCTATCCTGGCACTCACTCTGGAGACCAGGCTGGCCTCGAACTCACAGAGATCCACCTGCCTCTGCCTCCAGAGTGCTAGGATTAAAGGCGTGTGTCACCAACACCTGGCTTTTAGGTGGCTTTTTTATTACTTTATTTTTACTTTCTTTTGTTTCTTTTTTCCTGAGACAGGGTTTCTCTATAGAAATCTGCCTGCCTCTGCTTCATTCAGCAAATCCTACCGGTGTGGTGTATGCCACCACAACTGGCTACTCTATTTCCTCCTATTTACTCTATTTCTTTCACAAGCCTAAATATATTTTTAAATATAGTGTAAACCTTTAGAGGTTTTTCTTTATCTGGATCTGTCTTTATCATCTCGGCAGTGCCGAGTCCAACCTCCAAGAGCGCCAGGAAGGTGTGAGCCAATGGAAGCTGCTCCGATGCCTCTCAGTGGCCCGACAGGGCAGGCTGTGGCAGCAGGTTTCCCTCTTTCTCTGGGAACCTTGGGGCATAGGATAATCCTGCTCACTGACACAATTCTGTTAAGATAAATCTTTCTGCCAAAAGCCGCCGAGCCCCACTGCCATGTGTGCACTTTATGCCAGCCATAAATGCCGCCGGATTTAGGGCCCCAATTAATGCACAGAGAGACTTGTATTAGGTTCAAAGCTGCTATTTCTACTTGGCACCATATTGGTAATTTCCCACTTTACCTCCTTGAATTCCAGGTCTCTTAGAAGCTGTCATTTGCTTTTCAACAACCAACAACAACAAAAAATCAGAATCAACACAATACTGTACAGGATCCAGACTCCCTGTGTGTCCCCCATCTTTACCTGGATTTTTTTCTTTTATATTATTTTTGCTGTCTCTTTAAAGGCTTTATTTTCTTCTTAACTCTTTGTTTCTTTCTATAACTGCCTATACCCATTTTCTTTCTTCCTAAAGCCTATGTACATAGTAAAACACACTGGAGCCTGTCGAGAGGTTTTTCTGTCTGGACCTGTTTCTCTGTGTAGCTCTAGTCTTTTTTGACCACAGGGCAAACATTAAACTGTTAAGCTACACCTGGGTCCTCTTTTGTTCATGCCGCTTTACCAGCTTGGTCTGCCCACTACTCAGGTAAGGCAAGGCAAGCCAAGTCTAAAGCTCACAGCTGGGTTCAGAGGTTTATGAGGAGAACTGAAGTAAACCTTTCTAGGTTTGGAATGTCCATATCTGTGTTGCTGCAAGCAGTTTATACTTAGCTTGCTGTTTCTAGCTACTAATTAGTGCTGCCAATTGAACATCACCATACTTTAAAGGAACCCTTTCTTTTTTCAGTCTTTATTAGGCACTAGAAGAATATTCAACCCCACAATGGCAGACCATTATATAATAAGATGTTTGTTCTCTGTTGGGGTGCCCACAACGCAGCTCCCAGATGAATCAAACATGGAATCTTATTATTACTTAAAAACCTCTGGGCCTAGCTTGGCTTGTTTCTTGCCAGCTTTCCTTAACTTAAATTTTCCCACCTACCTATTGCCTCTAGGTTTTTCCTATTCTCTTCTGTAAATCTTACTCTTTTTAGTTTCTTTGTTTTCTGTTTATTTAAATTAGAAACAAGCTTGTTTTACATGTCAATCCCAGATCTCTCTCCCTCCCCTCCTGCCTTAACCCCCCAACAAACCCCCTATCTGATTTCCTTTCTGGCCCCCAACCCAAGGGGTGAGGCCTTCCATGGGGGATCTCCAAAGTCTCTCATACCATTTGGAGCATAGTCTAGGCCCTCCTCTGTGTGTCTAGGCTGAGAGAGTAAGTGTCTATGGGGAACGGGCTCTGAAAATCTATTCCCATACTAGGGATAAATGTTTATCCACTACTAGAGGCCTCATGAATTACCCAGGCCTCCTAACTGACACCCACATTCAGGGGGTCTAGGTCAATCCTATGCTGGTTTCCCAGATATCAGTCTGGAACCCATGAGCTCTCCCTTGTTCAGGTCAGCTGTTTCTGTGGGTTGCTCCATCCTGGTCTTGTCAGCTTTGCTCATCACACTTCCCTCTCTACAACTGGATTCCAGGAGTTCAGCTGTGGCTAGTTGGGGGTTTCTGCTTCTGCTTCCATCAGCTACTGGATGAAGGCTCTTGTATTGCATATAAGGTAGTCATCAATATCATTATAGGGGAAAGGCATTTAATGGAGCATCTCCACTATTGCTTAGATTGTTAGTTGGGGTCATCCTTATAGATTCTGGATATTTCCCTAGTGGCAGAATTCTCTTTAAACCTATAATGGCTCCCTCATTTATGGTATCTCTTTTTTTTTTTTTTTTTTTTGCTCTTCTATGTTCTTCCCCCAACTCAATCTTGCTGTTTCCTCATGTCCTCTTCTCCCCTCTTCTTCTCCCCTTCTCTTTACCTAACTCCCTCTACCCTTCCTTCATGCTTCCAATTTGCCCAGGAGATCTTGTCCCTTTCCCCTTCTCTGAGGGACCATGTAATTCTCCCTTAGGGTCCTCCTTGTTTCCTAGCTTCTCTGGTGGTGTAGAGTGTAGACTTGTAATCTTTGCTCTATGTCTAAAATCCATTTAAGATTGAGTACATACCATGTTTGCCTTTTTGTGACTTGGTCACCCACTCAGGGTGGTTTTTTCTAGTTCCATCCATTTGCCTGCTAATTTCAAGATTCCATGCCCCCCCCAGTAGTACTCCCATTGTGTGAATGTATCACATTTACTTTATCCATTCTTCAGTTGAGGGGCATCTAGCTTGCTTCCAGGTTCAGGCTATTACAAATAATGCTGCTATGAACATTGTTGATCTGATGTCCTGGTTGTATGAATGTGTATTTTTTGGGTATATGCCTAAGAGTGGAATTGCTAGATCTTGTGGTAGACTGATTCCCATTTTCCCGAGGAATCACCACACTGATTTCCAAAGTTGCTTTACCAGTTCACAATCCCACCAGCAGAGGAGGAGTGTTCCCCTTTCTCAAGCATAAACTGTCATTGGTATTTTTGATATTAGCCATTCTGACAGGAGTAAGATGGTATCTCAGAATTGTTTTGATTTGCATTTCCCTAATAGCTAAGGATGTTGAGCACCTTCTAAAGGCTGTTTCAGCCATTTTAGATTCCTACAAAAGACAAACATGATATGTACTCACTGGTATGTGGACCTGCTTTATGATACATGGTAGTGACCATGCTTTATCAGAGCTGTTTTTAATGATGTTGCTCAGAATGGTTTCTTCCCAGATGATGACTGAGAAGCTAATTTAAAAAAAAAATGGTGCCAAGTATCACAAGAGTAACAGAACTATGCTGTTATCTGGGACTTTGTTTTTTTACTTTTTTGTTGTTGTTTGGTTGGGTTTTTTTGGTTTTTTGTTTTGTTTTGTTTTGTTTTGTTTTGTTTTTTAAAGGGAGTATGCTGGATATCTCCACAATTTTGTTCAAATGACAGCAGAACCTGGAAAAGCTGTTGCTGCTATTGATACATAACATATTGCCATTATTTATATATATATATATATATATATATATATATGCTAATTGAAACTCAAATATGTGATGAATCCAAGGTGTTTCAGTGAGTGCTCAGCCATGCATGCAAATTTGATTTCATCTTTAGTAAGTAGTAAAGTTATATGCTTGCCCCCCCCAAAAAATGTGACACACTGGAAATTTCACATTTCAATTTTATGTGTAACCTAGAAATGATGAACTTATGGGAACAGAGAGCAGAATTGTGGCTATTAGGCTTCAATGTGGGTCTTTTAACAATGGGGAAATGATTGGTTTAAGGATATAAAACTGCAGTTGCACAAGAGTCATGGACTCTCTGAAGTCTTGAGGTCTACTGAGAGCATGATAAATATGGTTGATAACAATATGCTATACTTTAAAAGTTGTGAGATAGTATACTTTACGTGTTCTCAAAACAAAAATGGTGAATATGTGTGATATAACATGTTAATTGGTTTAATTTAGGCTTGCCATTGTGAACATACTGTATTATGTATCATAATTGTGCATGTTTTATTTGGTGTTTTGGTTACTAGTTTCTTGAGTTATTTGATATTTTGGAAATCAGCACTTTGTCAGATTTGGGGTTGGTGAAGATCTTTTCCCATTCTGTGGGCTGGAGTTCAGTCTTGTTGACTGTGCCTTTTACCTTACAGAAACTTCTCAGTTTCCAGAGGTCCCATTTATTAATTGTTGATCTCAGCATCTAGGCTACTGGTGTTATGTTCAGGAAGCAGTTTCCTGTACCAATTCATTCAAACCTCCTATTTTCTCTTTCATTTTGTGCACGGTGATAGATATGGATCTATCTGCAGTCATCTACATGCCAACACCATTTGTTGAAGATGCTTTCCTTTTTCCATTGTATAACTTTAGCTTCTTATTCATGAATCAGATGTTCTTAGCTGTATGGGTTAAAATAAGAGCTTTCAATCGATTCCATTGGTCTATCTGTCTATTTTTGTGTGAATACCAAGCTGTTTTCAGGACTATAGCTCTATAATAGTGCTTGAAGTCAGGGATAGTGATGCCTCTGGAAGTTCCTTTATTGTGCACGGTTGGTTTGGCTATCCTGTGTCTTTTGTTTTTCCATATAAACTTGAATATTGTTCTTTCAAGGTCTGTGAATAATTGTGCTGGAATTTTTAATGGGTATTGCATTGAATCTGTAGATTGCTTTTGTCAAGACTGCCATTTTTATTATGTTGATCCTACCTATCCTAGAGCAGGGGAGATCCTTCCATTTTATGTTATCTTTGTTAATTTTTTCATAGACTCAAAGTTCTTTTATACAAGTCATGATCACCTCACTAGATGCTGAAAGAGCCTTTGACAAAATCTAACACCCCTTCATGATAAAGGTCCTGGAGAGATCAGAAATAGCAGGAATATACCTAAACATAATAAAAGCAATATACACTATACCAACAGACAACATCAAACTTAATGGAGAGAAGCTCAAGGCAATTCCTCTAAAATCCAGAACAAGACAAGGCTATCCACTGTTCTCCGCACCTCTTCAATATTGTACTTGAAGTTCTTGCTAGAACACTAAGAAAATAAAGGGGGGTGAAGGGAATACAAATTGGAAAGGAAGAAGTCAAACTGTCATGTTTGTAGATGATATGATCATCTACATAAGTGACCCACAGCACTCTACCAGGTAACTGCTACAGCTGTTAAACACCTTCAGACATGTGGCATGATACAAGTTAATCTCAAAAAATCAGTAATCCTACTATATATAGATGATAACTGTACTGAGAAAGAAGTCAGAGAAACATCATTCTTTACAATAGCCACAAGCAACATAAAATATCTCTAGGGTAAATGTTACTCTTATTCCAAGGTAGGCTGTGCAGCTGGGTGGCCAGGTTGTTGGCCCCTGATGTTCTCCTCTTGTTTTCAAGGTGCTCCCTTTCCTCAATTTTCCTTCTACTTATACTCTCTGCCTGCCAGCCCCACCTGTCCTTGTTCCTGCCTTCCTATCAGCTTTTCAGCTCTTTATTAGATCATCAGATGTTTTTCCCAGGCACAGTAACACAGCTTCACAGAGTTATACAAATGCAGCAAAAACAAAAGTTCCACATCTTAAAATAATATTTCCCAACAAACATACTTGATAAGTTTATACATTATTAACTTGTGAGATTATTCATTTTATCTCAAGAAAATAAAAGGTAAGAATTTTGGTTTAGCAGATAAATAAAACCTGAGGGAATGAAATTCTAAAATATTGCTTTTGATAAGTTTATTCTTATTTGTCATCTATTCTATAACCATATAGCATTTATTACATGTGCCTCATATAACCAATCTTTTTTCCACATCCAAACCACCATTAAATAGTTTATCACTTACTTTGTTATCAGATCTTTTATTAAATCTATAGAATAAAGCCTTCCCCACAACACAGCAATGTGTCTGTCTCACTTTACTCTTTAGTTCTTCACTTGAGCTGCTGAATATTTTTGGAAAAAAAATAAACACAGTTTAAATTTCAAGCCCAAGAAATAGTCTTTAACATTGGCCCTACAGATGGCAATGCCATTATGACTCAAATGAGGTCATTCACTATTTCATCATGGTATCATTTCAAAGTATGGCTACTCTTACATCATTCCTCTTCATCTACTGATAGAATAAATTTTCCCTTATTACTCCTTAGGGAAGGAAATTAAACCCTCACATATAAACTACATCACTCCTGTCTAACCCAGGCAATCTATCAAAAAAACTTACTAGGTATAATACAAGGCATATAAGAGTCACAGGCACAAAACAGAGAAAACAGATGCAAGAATTTCAAATCTATAGAAAAAGGAACTGGACTCCTAAGGGGAAACCTTAGCCTTAGAATCTTTCATATGTAATCCTTGAGTGAGGGCAAGTCCTAAGTAACAGCAGCTGTTAAGAGTTACAATAAGGAGAGTCATGAAGAATTCCAAGCTTTGCAGGCTTCGTGAAGAACAGCCAGCTAACTTTGTTTCCTAGAACGTAGTAGAGAGATGGCTAAGAAGGAGCTGTAGGACCCTAAATAAAACTTGGGTACAGGACAAAGAAAGTGCAGATAGTGAGATATAACAACTATGCTAGATAGACTATAAAACAGATGCATATACTAATCTTCATAATTATGGAAATGCAATTAAAAACAGACTCTCCTTTTGGCCTATAAACCTCTCAACAAACAGAAGAATGAAATTGCAGTTTGAATATCACTCAAGCATTAAACATGATGCACATATCGGGAAATCCTCTTAAAAATAAAAGAAATGTAAAGGAGAAAGAAATCTCACACTTTGGCATAGGCAATCAGAGACAATTTATTATGTATTCTTCAATGAAGCAGTAAATAGCTCTTAAAGCAGGTTACCATTTGCCACACGATGTTGTCCTTCTTAAATGCATTGTTATTGGTGAAGTCTTTACTGTTATTGAATTGGTTTTAACCACTGGATAACTAGGTTTATCTTGGTTGGGGTTGTAGTTCAGTTGTAGTGTGCTTCCATAGCTTGCTGGAAGCCCTTGGTTGGATTCCTAGCAATATGTAAACCTGGTAGGGAGTTGAAACATGTAATCTTAATACTAGGGTAATAGAGTGTAGAGAGAAAGAGATTAAGAGTTCAGTCATCCTCAGCTACATAATAAGTTCATGATCAGCATGAGATAAATGAAACTCTATCTTAAAAAAAAATAAAGGATTTTCTTACAGCACCATAACAGAAAGCAGAGATAATTTCAGAGATAGAAGCATAGGTCACCATATTTGCTAGTTTTATGTTGTTACAGCCAAGATAACTGACAGATGCAACCTAAGAGAGAAAAATATTCTTTTGGTTCAGTTTCAGTCCATTATATAGTTAAAGGTTTAAACCAGTGGTTCAGCTCTGAGGGCCTGTGGCAGAGGCAGGTCTCCATAAGGTAGATCAAGAAACAGAGAACAAGGCAGGAAGTGGAGCCAGGTGTAACAAAAGCCAGCTCCTTGTGATCTACTTCTGCTAGCAAGGACTTACCATCTAAAAATTTCATTTCCAACAAAATCAAGGCAGAAGATGGGGGGAAAAAACTTCCAAATAAGTGCTTTAGGGGCCATTTAAAAATTAGGCCATAAATGTGTGTTATATTTTATGATGATTTAATTTCAGATAAGTGGTTCCCAGGTCAAATGACTTAGTTGTATGTATACCTTAAACTGAAAGGGATTTAGTAAGAACTTTTTAGTTTTCACATGTGATTCATAGAGGAAGACATAATTTACGAAAGCAATGCTTCTACATTAACTGTCCCTAAGGTAAAGCAATGGGGCTCCAGAAGAGGAAGGGGTAATTGGAGAGAGTAGTAACCTGTTTACTTTCAAGAAGAAAAACCAACCTCAGTTCAGTTTTATTGAACCTGAGACACTCCTTTTTTTTTTGCTACAATAAAATAATAGCATTTCAATTTTGGACTTGTCTCTATTGCCTGGTCTATATACCTCTGGCAAATTACAGCAGTCTAAATGTGCAACAAGTTCATAATAAAATGCAAAGCAAGGAAACCATTAGAATTGCAATAGGATATATTTTAAAATTTATAGTCCAGTGCTTTAGGGAAGAAACTTATGTATATCACAACAATGATGAATGGTTAAATTAGGTTCTTGATGAACAATGCATAAACATTTTTCTTAGTGATACATTAGTTTAACAAATGGTTGTCTTTATTGCTTGCCTTTGTAAATGATTCATTAAATACTATTTTGTAGTTGCTTCAAGTTCTACACATCCCAACCTTTAAAAGAAACTCAACTGTGAAACATGATAATTTAAAGCTATGGGAAGTTTTGTAAGGCCTGGTAAGTTTTTCCAGATTTCTCAATTAATCAGTGACAAAATGCCTCCATGATAATTTAAACCCCTTAGTAATTGTTTCATCCTTTCAAGTAGTGTTTTTCAGCTACAAAATACAAAGAAATTCAAAGTCATTATCTACATAAAGTTTTATTTAGAGATACTTTTACAGGGATACACACTAATAATGTGCAATATTGTAACTTCTTCTGTCTTAAATCCTATATACCCAGGGTTGGAGAGATGGCTCAGTGGGTGGGAGAACTGTGTTTTCTTCCAGGGGTTCTGAGTTCAAAATTCCAGTGACCACATGGTGATTCACAGCCATATACAATGGGATCTAATGCTCTCTTCTGATGTGCCATTGTACATGCAAACAAAGTACTCATACATCAAGAAAAATTACATAAATAACTAAATCTTGAAAAACTATACATAAATCTTACCATCTTTGCCTCTCATCCTACAAACTGCCACTCCTTCCAGTAACTTAGTAAACTGTGGTCTTGGTCTCATATAGTAACTGAATGCAGTACTTTTGTCAACTTTGGGGAAACAACATTTTCTGAAGACAGAGTAGCCAAAAATTAATTCTAAATCAAGTGTGAAGTGAATCAGAGGTGATTCAGGACAATCTGTCTGAAGTTTCAGCAGACAAAAATGCTGCAGAATTGTTTTTGCACCCAGCATGCCCAATTTCCCCTACACCTGACACAGGACATTGACTGTCCAAAACACACTTCTGCTCTGCTCTGCTACTTAGAACAAACTATTTGATATCACCGTTGATAATTATAAGGCCAAAACATTGATTTATTCTGAAAAAATAAAAGTGGTAGTTCTCCTCTGGAAGTGCAGCAAGTACTTTTTTTTCAAGTGTGCAGAAGTGTTATACTTAAAAAGTAAGACAACAATTAAATATTTTATAATGTAAAGCCAAAATTTGATTAATTAAGCAAAAATAAAAAGTAACATTGGTCTTAATATGAAAATTATTTTTATCCTTAGTAAGTGGTTACCTGAATGGATACCAAATTATTATTATTAAATGCATTTCTTTACAGTTTCTTGTCAGTAAATATTTATATATTTGTCTTATATAGCTATAAATCAGGAGTTGAATAACAATTTTATAAGTAGAAAGGAATCATTAGAAGCTAGAAATTACAGAATGAGAGGCCCAGTCATGCAGCACAAATTAAAGACCAAAGAGCAGAGAATTCTTTGGAGAATCTCTAGAGTGAGTATGAGATTAAACACTGAAAATAAAAAAGTCTGATGTTCCTGAACACTAGCTCAACATGAAAGAAATGTGTCTTTCAGAAAATCAAGTTTATGCATATGTGTGAGTTTTCCTCCTCACCCAATTTTTGTTCTACTCACACCTCTAGCCAGCATATGAAATTGCTTAATTCAGAAAGTCTTCTGCCATCATTTGGCAATCATCTGTGTCAAACCTCTCTGGAAATGCACTCACAGACATATCTGGAAGTGTGCTTTCCCAATTTTTTAGATGTCTCACAATCCAGTCACTTTGCAACCATAATTAACTATAGCACTCACCATTTGTTGTCTCTGTAGGTAATTAAAATTTGTGTCTCTCCTCAGTAGTTGTTATTTCTACATCATTTTCTAATAAAATCATTGAACAATTTAGAATTTAAAGACACACACACACACAGAGGAGGGGGGGAGGGAGAGAGAGAGAGAGAGATGCATGTGTGTAAGACAGAGATCCTGTCAAAATGCCAATCATTATTAACCATCATGCCATAGTGTATAGTAGTCTCCATTTTTCTACATTTATTCAGTGAGCTTCATATTTGTCTGTTTTTGTCTTTTATTCAATGGGTATTCTAAGTAGGGCAAGGAGCTTCTTCACTGTGGTTTTGATTTAGAATTCCTTATGCATAAGTGACAGTGTCTGTGCAATCTTTCATTTTTTGTTTGTTATTTCTAATTCCTTCCCCTTAGTATTAGATTGCCTGACTTGCTTTTCTGTTTTGTGTGTTCTTTTGTTACTGTTGTTTGGACATTTCTAAAATAATGATTTTAGGCATTTTTTCCCTCCTGGCAACAGGTCTTTTTCTTTCTGTCACCATCAAGTAACATACAAAACGCCCTGCCTCCACCTCCATCTTTACATTTTACTCATTTGTGTGTATAACACTTTCCAAGGT
Organism: Cricetulus griseus; assembly: GCF_003668045.3. Classification (NCBI taxonomy): domain Eukaryota; kingdom Metazoa; phylum Chordata; class Mammalia; order Rodentia; family Cricetidae; genus Cricetulus; species Cricetulus griseus. The sequence goes on from NW_023276806.1 coordinate 207,186,324, forward strand.
CCACAAGGTTTGGGTCCTGAAACTCCAGCTAGGGGCAGCAAGGGAATGAAGGAAATAGCGGGATTAGTATCTGGTGGGCTTCTCTAAGACTACCACCACAGCTTAACCTCCTTTTTTTATTAAGTATGGCACAGGGCAGGAGTGAGCTTGTTTTCAATAGGAAGTCAATAGTTGAGTAATTGCAGGCTGTAAACACCCTGAGGTGAAAGCTGCAGCTGCTAGGCTTTCCACACACTCGTAATCATTCATAAACACTCATAACCAGACTCCCCAGGAATGTTTTGTCAGCACTCTTCTTAATCCTGGCCTGTATTAGTAGTGGCTTTGCCAATTCACCATGTGCCAATAGGTCTCTGAGTCCTTGACAGACAGTGTTCATGTTAAAATACATATCCCTTCAGGACTTCACACACTCAGGGCTTTCTTTGCTTCTTAAATAGTTCAAAAACTTTCCCCTTCAAACTTTAGAATGTAAGCAGGGCATTGGTGGCACATGTCTTTCATCCCAGCACTTACAAGGTAGAGGCAGTGAAAGACCCTTGGAGACTCAGGCCCCCCAGGATCTCATCCCAGGACTGTGTCAACCCCAATCACTAGGCAGAGGTGAAAACTTGATGCAAACAGCAAGAGGCTTTATTGCAGTTGTTTAATGAGCTAACGCCATTAGCTCAGGCCTTTCATCCATCCACCATGGTGGATGGCTGGGAAAAGACCCCAAGAAATCATGGGACAAAGATCTTATAAGGCAGCATAAGGGGATCGTCTATGTCTATGGGGTACTCACAGGCTCAGGATTGGTATGCTTCCAGGCTTGGAGGGCTTGCCCTGTGTTGATTGGTCAACTGGTTGTTATGGTGCACAGGCCCTCCCAGGGCAGTTGCTATGATCTGCACATCATTGCTGTGCACTTCTCCAGAAGCACACAGAAGCACACCCAGAAGCGTAAAGCATAGCACCACCAGCTAACTTCTGATTTGGCTCCTTGCCATGAGGCAGGCATTTGACCTCCTAGTGACAAAGGCAAGGTCAGGCAAGCATGTGTTAGGCTGTTATGGCTGCCAAAATGGGGAGCTGGTCCCTTCATCCCCCCATTTTCTTTTTTGGAGATTCCAATCATGGAATTGCTGTCTCTCCAGCATCTCCATCAGGGATTGAGTGATATTGGCATCCTCTATGTAAGAGAGTTTATTTTGACTTAGTATTTCAACCAGGGAAAATGGGCAAAGTATTCTTTCCCATGCCACTTCCTGCTGACTTTGGGATGAAGTTTGGAACCCAAGAAGGCTGAAATGCTAGTCAAAAGCAAAAAGGCAATTCAGGCAATGGGAAGCAATTGGTTGGCAGACTCTGTTGAAGAGACAGGGGTTGTCCACATCAGCTGTACTGGTTCATATCCACAGCAAGTCCAGGTTTTGCAGTTCTTTGGGAGTAGGCTGTAGTCAGCAACTGATACTCAGATGTGTCTGCCAGAAGCAGAAACCTGTTTAAGACATGTTTAAACTGGGAACAGACAGATGTGTTTCTGTGAGGAAACCTCAGAAATATATGGGATCTCCTGTAGAAGCCCAGTATTTATTCCTAGCATAGCTGTGGACTTTAGGAGCCCATTCCATATAGAGGAATACTTCCTCAGCCAAGACACACAGGGGTGGGCCTAGGCCCTATCCCAAAGAATAAAATAGACACTGATGACACCCTATGGAAGGCCTCACCATCCAGGGGGAGCAGAAAAGATATGTGACAGATAAGGTTTTAGTTGGGGGGGGGGAGGTAGGGGAGGACCGGTGGTGGGAGAAGGGTACTGGGATTGTCATGTAAAACAATCCTGTTTCTAATTCAAATAAAAAAGTTGAAAAAAATTAAACTGGGAACAGAAGTTAAAACTTATTTATTGAAACTCACAGTGCAGAAAAAAAACAGATATTTGTTCAAACAGCAGGAACATATATTTTGAGTCCTGCCAAAAACTATAAATTTGGGCTAGAATTTTTTAACTGCTGAGATACTAAACAGACAGACAGCTCTCAAATGCTCAGAGATCTAGAGAACATGGCATTTAAGATGTTTTGTTAAAAAGCTTTTTATAACAGAGAGACAGGCCAGCTGCTGGCTCCACCCCATTTCCTCCAAGAGGACTGATGGGCACTAAAGAAACTTCATCTCGAGTCAGTGACAAAGCTAGTCACTGAGCAACCCTGCCCTTCACTTCAACTGCTACAAAGTACTCCAGACCATGGACAAGAGGACAGTGGAATCGACTTTCCCCTTGTTGCTTTGGCCAATGGAAAGGAAGCCTTCATGTAGTGCGTAATCCACAGGTCACATGCTATCAGCAAGAAGGCAGGTGTCCTGCAACCTGCTACTATGGATGGAGGACCTTGGGGTAGCTGTCCATGCAGCCTGCTGGCAAGTCTCTGTTATTCTTTAATCATTAATTCAGGTAAAATCTTATCCTTTTCAAGAACTCTGATGCTTTTGATGACTGGTAGTCTTGCCAGCTTAAAGCAAAACAGATTCCAGGAACAGGTTTTTTAGGGTTTATCTACTGAAGATAGGAAAGTGTAAGGTGTATGAAGGTCTGGCAATGTAGTTACAAAGATCTGAGGATGGAAAGGTCTAACATGGTGGATAAGTGCAAGTTATGAAGGTCTGAAAATGTAAGTTACAAAGATCTGAGGATGGAAAGTTCTAACATGGTGGATAAATGCAAATTATGAAGGTCTGAGAATGGAAGGTCTAAGATGGTAATGTAAGGTGTATGAATTAAAGTTATGAATATCTGAGGATAAAAAGGCTTAAGTAATGATAAAATGAGTTAAGACATTAAAAAAATAAAATATGTTCCAGATTTCTCTCTTTTTCATGCTACTGTTCATAGTCAGTAAAGTTCTACAATACCACAATAGGATCATAACTACAAGGTCAAGATTAAGACGTTTTTCATTGTCCTAAAAAATATGTAAATTTTAAAATGTTAATGCTTTCAACCATGTTGCTTCTAACATGAATATGCTGCTAATGTGTCTAACTTATTTTTCCACAAACTCTAAGGATTCTTGTAAGTTCCAGGGAGCTGAATTGGATCCAAACAAACAGGTCAGATTCACTCCAGTTATTTAATCTTTCCCTGGTCCCAGGACTCTCTTCCCTCATCTTGGGGATCCTCGGTAACCTCTCCCTCATCTTACAATCTTTCCCTCAAGTGACAGGACCTAAGAAAACAATTCTTTCCTAAACTTAACCTTGTGCTCTGCTCTGTCAACATCTTGCCATGTCTAAGAGGTGCTAGGGAGTTCCATATAGCCTGGACTGCTATGAAACAACCAGCGACCCCAGGACGTGGCAGCACCCCAAGCTTCTCAGGTCCCCCAAAGATGGTCAATGCTCTCCACTTCAAAAGGAAGCAATCTTGAGAATTCAAAGTCCTTTTTCCTTAATCTCCCATGTCTACCATCCCACATTTTTTTTTTTTAAACATTAAGTAAAGGTGGGATTGGAAGGTTTGGGCATTATGCTGGCCTGCCCCTGGTGGAACAGGTAGTACCTTGGTCAGCCCAGGGTTCCATGGGAAGTAAGTCTGCATGCAGGCGCAGAGGACCCATTTAAAAGACAGACCCCTGCCCATTTAAGCTCTCTCCTTTCTCTCTCTCTCTCTCTCTCTCTCTCTCTCTCTCTCTCTCTCGTGACCAGCCCCCCTTTTTTTAGGGGGGTAAGGGGTATTTCAAGATAGGATTTCTCTGTGGCTTTGGAGGCTGTCCTGGAACTAGCTATTGTAGACTAGGCTGGTCTCTAACTCACAGAGATCTGCCTGCCTCTGCCTCTGCTTTCCCAATGCTGGGTTTAAAGACATGTGCCATCACTGCCCGGCTTCACTCAGGGTCTTAAGTAGAGGTGTCTAAACCACTTTCTGGGTGAAATGGTAAGATGACTCAGCAAATGAAACCACTTACAGTGCAAATCTGGTGATCTCAGCTTGATCCTGGACACATGTCCATGTGGAAGAAGAAAACTGACCATGAAAAGCTGTCCTCTGATGACCACATACTCACACACTGTGGTATGCATGTCCTGTACCTCAAGTCTCACATGGTCATGAACACACATGTGTGTCTGCACACAGGCACTCACACACACATACAGAGAGAGAGAGAGAGAGAGAGAGAGAGAGAGAGAGAGAGACTGAGATGTGCTCATTTTCTTTTCTTTTCTTTTTTCTTTTTTCTTTTTTTTTGAGAAACTGGGGAGTTCAAACAGGAAAAGTTGTCAAAATGAGTAAGAAAATTTATTAAATTCCTTTATTTTCTTCTCTTTACTTCTTCCCTCCTCTTTCCCTCCTTTCTTTTTTCTTTCTTTATAAAGTTTGTGTGTACATATGTGGAGAAAAGCATGTTCCAGTGTGTATTTATAGGAGCCAACAGACAAGTCTCTGAGTCAGTTACCTCTTGTTAGCTTTCGGACCGGGATGTTGAATTTACTTCATCAGCCCTATGTGCAAGCACTTCTATCCTTGGAACCATTTCACTAGAACCAAAATTTATTGACTGTAGAAGGAATAATATTGTCCTGCTATCTATTAAAACCTTGCTAGACCAGTATTACTGTTGTGAAATCTGGCTGTATACAAGCTACTTATACAGGGTACTTTAAAAATTGCTACTGCTTAAATCGTATTCCACAGGCAATGATGGAGTTCTACTCTTTAGTTGTCCGTGCTCCTCTCTCTCTCTCTCTCTCTCTCTCTCTCTCTCTCTCTCTCTCTCTCCTTTCTGTTTTTTTTAAGCACACTTTCACACCCTGAGGCACATACTCAGTGCATGTATGTATTATCTCTTACATGTTTGTGTTTTTCCTATTTATACTAGGCATTCTACTTGTTTTTTTTCACTTATTTTCTCCTTTTTATTTCTTTTTCTTTTTACATACTAGCCTCAATTCCCCCCTCCATCTCCATCTCCATCTCCCTTTCCTCCATCCACTCCTCACAGAGGGTAAGGTCTCCCTTGGGGAGTCAACAAAGTCTGGTATACCAAGTTAAGGCAGGACCTAGCCCCCTACCTCCTGCATCCAAGATGAGCAAGGCATCCTACCATAGGGAATGGTCTCCAAAATGCCAGTTCATGCACCCAGGATAAGTCCTGATCCCACAGGGGTCCCAGCAACATATCAAAACCATACAACTGAACCCATTTTCTCTTCTTGCAGAAACTGTTGAGATTAGTGACCCTCCCATCTCCATCACAATTCCTTTGTAATTCTTTTAAAGTCTCGGGACCAACCACTATTGATATAGATTGTAGATCAATGACGCTCAATGCTGAAGTAACTAAAATAATCAAATCATGTCTTTAGGTTAAGACTACTTAGGTCTAGTGGTAGGTCACTAGAAGTTCTGTGTGTGACTGGTGTGTGAAGTTAAGGACAAAAGTACTGTGTGAGAACATCTTAGGACTGAGCCGCTCAGAATTTAACCTTTATGGAATCAATGGCAGGATTGAGAAAACAGATGCTGATTACTTAAGTTCATGCCATGAGGCTGTTCTGTCTCCAGGCCCAACTGCTGGTCTGATGATGGTTGTCAATGCTGAAGTGCTTACTGCCTGAAATATTAAGTCCAACAGTTTTGTTTTTCGTTAATCTACCACCAAAGCTATATAGTACCTTCAAATTTCTTTAAAATTTTGTTTTTGTGATGGTACTTACCCCTTCTGTTTTTAAATTCTAGAGAATTGTCATTTCTTTTCATTTATAAATAATAGCAACAACAAAAACTGTAACTATAACCCACTTTACATCCTTTTAATGGCACTGGAAAATGCAAAAATCCCAATATCTGTGTGTAATTCATCAACTACCTTGAAACAGAAGACATGGTGTTTAAGTAAATATCAATCTTTCCTTCTCAAATTATCATTTTTTAAATGAATACATACATCTGTATAAAAAATTTAAACAATCTTAAGCAGTTTTTTTTTTCCAAGTGAAAAGTAAGTAATTAAAAGAAACTTGGAGATAAAAAGGGGTCATTTACCTATAGGGAAAATAAGATGAAAAAACACATATATGGATCTGATCTTGCATATAGAAACTTAATTAAAGTTCTTAATTGGCATGAAAATCTGCCAACTATACAAAATAAGCTACTGTGTAGATATACACTACTTTAATGAACTTGTTCATTAAAGGAATCAAGCTATTCTCCCTATATCCTGGGGATATTTTATTTGCAAATTACAGGCACTTCACTAAAAACTAAAATGGAGTGTGTTAGTTGATACAGAAATCTATATGTTTAGAATGCAAAACTGTAACAAATGAATAGGGAAATATCCAAATCTTATGAGACAAAATTAATTACTAAAGTATAACTTAATTCAGAATAATTCCAAAATATGCATCTCCATATTATATCTTCTCTGTCCATGAATTATGTTCTCACAATTTAGAGAAGCAGCTCTCAATCTATAAATCACAATCCCTTTGGGTCTCACAGGACCCTTTCACAGGGGTCACATATCAGGTATCATACATATCAAATATTTACATTATGACTCATTTTAAGTGTATGAATGTTTTCCTTCAGTAGGTTTGTGCAGCACACATATGCAGTGAACACAGAAACTGTAAGATGGTTTCAAATCCCTTGGAACTGGAGTAACAGATGTTTGTGAAGCACCTTTTTTGGACCGGGAACTGAACCTGGGCCCTTTGCAAAAACAGTCAGTACTATTGACCACTGCAAGATCTGTCCAGCCTCTATATTACAATTAATAACAGTAGCAAAATTACAGTTATAAAGTCACAATAAAAATAATTTTTATGGCTGGAGGTCAGCACAATCTGAACAACTGTATTAAAGGGTCACAGCATTCAAAAGGTTGAGAACCCCTGGTTTAGAGGAAATGCCACCAAAGTGGCATGAGACATATTAAATCACAAGTGCATTTTTATGGTCTTAGATAGGGAAGGGGATCTTAGAGGACATCAATTCTACAGTTTTCAACCTGGAATCAGAAAGGCTCTGAGAAGTAACAGAAATAAACATTTGAGGAATAGTGGGACTAACAAAAATAAACATTTCACAGGCTGATAGCTGGCATGGAGACCAGCCAGGCATCTTGTGCTCAGTGTTATATCCCTTAATCAATGGGACTGCTGAGTTGGTTTTGTTGGAACAATTCTGTTTGAGCAATGAAGCCCAGTTCTCAGATGCTAGTTTATGTCACACACTTTTAACTGATGCTTGGGTAAATGACATTCTCCATCTAGTGCCAATACCAAGTAAAAGAATGATTTCTAGACTGATTGTTGACCAGTAACTTTCTTTCTCTCCCACTGGTGGTTTGTTTTGTCTTGTTTTTGTGTGTTTTGTTTTGTTGTTTGTTTTTGTTGTTTGTTGTTTGTTTTTCCCTTCAGGTAGTTTCCTCTGACTCATCTCAGGAGTTTGCTGAAAGTAAGTTTCCTGATCTCACCTGGAACTACAGAATCAGGATTGCTAGATATGAATCCTGAGAACTTATTCCTCAGAGATGGAGTTCCTGTACATTAAGGTAAAATCCAGCTTGCTTTATCTATTTTTACAGAGCCTATAATGATTTGAAACATTGTGGTAAAGCCTTCCACCAATTGGATGTGAAGTGAATATTCAGTGTTCTCACTTTGTAATAAATGAGTATGTGTTAGCTTCCATGGAAACACACACAGTCCTGTAAGCCTTTAATACTCTGAAGTGTTCAAGTGCAACAAGGTCTTTCTAGTTTGACCCCAGCATTCTTGGACATGATCCCTGATGGCTGCTATCGTGCAGTTTACTGGCTTCTGTGTTTGCTGGTAAACTTTTAATCTGAAATATCATTTTCACTTTTAAAAGATTTATTTTCATGTTATTGTTGGTGGAGGTGGTGGTAGCGATGTGGGTGTGTGTCTGTGTGTATGCTACCCTGTGTGAGGGTACATGCAAAGGCTAGAGGATAATGTGAACTCCTATGGTACTAGGGCTACATATTTGTGACTGCATGACAAGCTGGAAATGAACCAATTCCTCTGTAAGACAAGTGCTCTTAAGCACTGAGATGTTTCTCCAGCTCCAAAGCTCCCATTTCTTTTTTTTCCAACATAGCTGTAGGCACACAGGATATTGGTGATGATACATTATTTCATAAGGGAAACTATAGCAACCTGTGATGAGAACCAGAGAGAGGTAGCTTGTCCAATGATGAGACAGAAACCAATTAGCAAGGCAGATTCAGAAAGGCATGGACTCAAAACACTTGGTGTAAGCAACAAATTTCATATTGTTATTCCCTGCATGCAGGACCCCCAAAACAGCACCATCACATCAGAAAATTACTGATGCAATCACACAGCGGTTTATTGAGAGGAAACTCAAGTTTGGCAGTCCAGCAGCACTCCAAAGCAGCAGGTGGGATGAATACTCCAAGTCAGCAGGAGTGAGAGCTTTTAAAGGAAAAAACCACAAGCTGAGGGAAGCACATGCCTTGGCTTTATCTATTTGGGGTAGGGGATGACTCTTTGTTCCATAGTCCTTGGGTTAAGCAAGCATTGGGAAATTCCCATCTGGACTCCTGGTGACCTTTTAGGGCATCTGATAACCATGGTAAAGTGTCTGTTAGTCTTGTGTCAGGGTGACTCAGTGGGAAGTGGGGCCCTGAAGTAATTTTAAGCTTTTTGTGGTTTTTCCTAGGACTGGATTTGGGGTTCTGTCAGTGTCTCTCAAGATGATGCCTAAGCTAAAATGGCATTGGTTCTCTCTGGTCTCACAGTCTTTACTTGAGGAGATAAATTATCCCATATCTGGGTACCCAAAGGTAAAATCATACCACCTTTTATGAATGTTTTCAGCATTGTTTTCCTATTTGCCTAAAATAATCTATATTTTGCATAAATCCATATTTTTTTCAGTTTTAGCATTTCCTATGTATCAGATGCTCAAACATTCTCAGGAGTTTCATGAAACCTTTTCAAAAGTGGTTATCTAGGATGGTTTCAAGAGGATTCCTAAGGACTCCTGTATAGGAAATACACAACTAAACCACTGCTATTTAATAAGAAGACTTCTTCTTTGCTATCTGTCTGCATTCCATCCACAAGCACACACATATTAGATAAGTGGAAATGAATCGCTTCCCAGACTTGACTGATCACTTATATTTGAGGGGGACTTTTAACTACACAATTACATGAATCCTTGATGCCGAGACTCTTTGTGGTAAAATGGGACAGAGCCTAGGAATTTCAGTAACTTTAAGAAGTCACCATTTGATGCCTAATGTTACTAAGATGTACTAAAGAATTGCCTTTGTAACATTCAGTACATAAATAGCTAGCTTTTCAAACTTTCTATTTTATTCTAGGCACAATTTTATGTTGAGAGGATCACCACATTAAAAGCTATTATTACATGATTATAATCACATTTTCTTTTATCTGTCATGCTTGACAACACAATCAAGGCATACTGAATAATTGTGAACACAAACAATTGACACTTAAGGGTTAGTGCTAGGTCATTCTTAATGACCTTAGAAAAGAATATTTTAAAGTCATGTGTGGCAGTCTGTGGCTTTATCATGGTAAACAAGAGGATTCAGCAGAAAGATCACCCTGGTTTCCAGAACAGCTGAGTTAATGGAAAGAGCTCAGCCAGCATGAGCAATATAGAGATGATCCTGCCTCTACTGTAATCCACAGTGAAGAAGAAAAGTGAGGCCTCTTGATGGGGAATGTACTACTGTGTATGTTTATCTTATTGATTATTAAATAAAATACTGTTTGGCCAATGAGACAACAAGTTAGACGGAACTAAGAGTCAAAGAGGATTCTGGAAAATGTAGTAGAGAAGTGCTGATCCAGGCAGGAAATGACATAGCAAGGAGACTCATATTTAAGCAAAAGAGAAACAGGAAGGGCCCTCTCTTTTCCCCTCGGCTCCTGCTCCAGCGGCACGATGTGATCCACCAGCTAGGAGGGACGCCAATAAGGCGTCCGATAAGATAAATCTTATAAAATATATAGATGTATGATAATTGAGACTGAGCTAACAGATGAGAATCCTAGTCATTGGCCAAGCAACATTGTAAGTAATACAAGTCTCTCTGTGTATTCATTTGGGCCTAACTCGGACAGGCAGCTGGTGTAAAGCATACACGTGGCGGTGGGGCTCAGCGGCTTATGGCGGAAAGATTTATCGTAACAGCCTCTTTTAAATTTAATGCAATGTTTTATATAATTTAAACATGTTATCTAACTTTCCAACTAAGGTAACCTTAAGGTATATTCTATAATGGATCCTACTGACTTTCTAGCATGTTGTAGCAATGCAAGATGAATTTCTAAATCAATTTCAATACCTATCTCTCTTGTTTTACTATGTACATGATTAAATACAAATGAGAATTTTCTACTGAGGATGAACTGACCTCAAAATCTTTAAAGAGAAGGGCAATTTCTATCAAAGAGAAAGGGGATTGAAGAGCAGTGCAATAGGGAAAGACAGAGTAAAGGCAGAAATATGATTAACTATATTCCATACATGCCTGAAAGAACACACTGGAATTCATTAATATTAACATTAATTAGTATTAATAAAACTTTCTTCCCAGAGGTATCAGTGTCTCCACTGTTAATGATTAATGAAAGTGTGTATGCGTGCGTGCATACCTGTGTGTGTGTGTGTGTGTGTGTGTGTGTGTGTGTGTGTGTATGTGTATGAGAGAGAGAGAGAGAGAGAGAGAGAGAGAGAGAGAGAGAGAGAGAGAGAGAGAGAGAGCCTGTGTGGGTTTTAAAACAAAGAATGGTAGTTAGCACTGCTTTTCATCTTGACAGGATTTAGAATCAACCTAAACAATCCAGAAGATAACTCACTGTATTGTACCTATGGGCCTTTCCAAAGAAATATAATTGCAGTAGGAATTACACCCTAAATATTGGAGGTACCATTCCATGGGCTAGAATCCTATATGGAATCAAAAGGATTAAGAATTAAAAGGATAGTACTCGTCTCTGTACTCATCATTATCATGTAATATGAACAGTTTAGTTGCTTTAAGCTTTTACTACAAAGCATCCTCCACCATGATAAATCGACAGGCAATATAGGAAGGTTAATCTGGGCACATGAACAAGAAGCCTCTCTCACTACAGTTTGGTTGAAGTTTCCTACCATCAAAAAATAAGCAGGAATTTCAACACAGTTAACAACTGCTTATGGCCAGCAGAATGGTTCAGTGGATAAAAGGACTTGTCATGCAAATCTGTCAACTTGAGTTCATCCCTAGAACTAGTACAAATGTGAAAGAAGAGAACTAGTTCCACAAAGTTGTCGCTTAGCCTCCATATGTGCCCTGTGGCATTCATGGCCACCTACACACATCATAATAAGAATAATTATTGGACCAATAATAAGAAATTAACACTTAAAAAGTAACTGCACAGTTTATAACATTTCTCATTTTCAAGATGCAACCAGTATTTTCTAAGAATTTCACCAGAAGTCCCATTTTTAGAGAAAGTCAATGAATTAAATCGTTTGTGCAACCCTAACAGTTCCTTGTTTTACCTTACCAGAGTCCAAATTTACTTCATGCATCTTTCTATCAATAACAAATAGGATAACACAGAACTAAACCATTTTTTTAAAGAAACATTTTGAGAGGTGACTTGAAAGCCACTAACTCTTTATATAGTCAATCAACTAGTCAATATAGTCAATCATTAAAACAATACCCTGTGACTTTTCTCTGAAGATCCATGTGCATGCTCTGAAATCTATTAAAGTTTTCTCTGTGTTCTTCTCATTTTCTCAACCCCCTTGTTTAAGACAATAGTAAAATTTCTTCAGTACAAATATCTAAATTGCTTTATCATAACAGATGCAAATAGTCTTGAAATTTTTTTTTCATAAAAATGTCAGGAATCCCAATTTCATTTTCTTCAGGGTTCTTGACAGTCTGAAGAACTTCTCTGACTCCTGAGGGTGGTAGTATGGAGTACAGGAAATCCAACCAGTCTTGTGTCTTACCTACTGTTCTGATTTATACTTATTGGACCAAAGTCTCCAGGATCAGTTTTTTTGTGTCAGATTAGGGCTCTGCTTCTCTGTTGTCTGTTTTAAATCAAAGTTTTAGTTTTATACTTGTGTGTGTGTGTGTGTGTGTGTGTGTGTGTGTGTGTGTGTGTGCATTTGTATGTGTTTGTGTGTGTGTGTGTGTGTGTGTGTGTGTGTGTGTGTGTGTGTGTGTAGGGTGTGTGTGTAGTAAGTAAGTGTCATTTTCCTTTGAAATTCTATAGACAAGGCAGAAAAAAATCAAGTAAGTGGGAAAACAGAAACATATTTTTTAAATGGCTTACATCTAAATTAGCTCTAAGCTATCAAATAAGTAGATTTAGCAGTGCCAAGTTAGATTTTGTTAGTGTTTTCTTGGGTTTTATGTTATAGAAATTGAGTTCAAATTCTGAAAACTTAGATACATAGTTTGGTTAGCTTAAAACTCTGAAGATCTTGTCTTTACTGACTGTAAGAAAATTATATCAATATGAGACTTTTTAAATATACCTTAAAGAAATTAGAAAATTATTTACTAATTTTATATTTTAGTGCTACAGACCAAATTTATTACACAATTGATGGGTTAAATAACTCATTTGTAAAACAATAGAGCTTTGAGGTCAGAAGTACAGTAATGGCTTACCCACATTCTTGATTTAGGTTTCAAGATGACTCATGATGCCACAAGGAGCTGAATACCCACTAAACACAAGAGCAGAGAAGTTTCCATATCTGCTCATGATTGTTACAGATTTTAACTTTTACAACCATCAGATTTACAGAAGTTTTCTCCTTTCAGTTGACATGTTTTGAGATTCTTCACTGTTAATATGTTTACATAATAAAATTGTGTTACATTTTATAGACTTACCATATCTTTTAATCCTTTCAATCGGATATTTGCCTTGCTTCCCTTGAGGGCTATTAATACAGTATTCATAAAATGAATACATAACTTCTCTGTTGACACTTTTTTTCATTTTTCTTTGGAAGGTTCTTTATTTTTTTCAGAAAGTTATTTAGATTTTTTTGGACTTCATTTTGGTTAAAAGTTATTGCAGGGCATGATATTGATCTAGTGCAACCAGAAATCAGGTCCTTTTTAGAGAGAACATCCACCAGGAGACTCTGCTGCCTTGCATTTGATTTCCATGGTTGATTTTTGTGATTAAAAGTGATTCATATGGAGAACTGGAATGGAAAAATCATTCTGTTGGGAGGGAATAATTTCCACATAAATGGGAAAACTCTCTTTTTTCAAAGTGAAGTAAATGCTGTTCTCTGGCATCAAAACCAGATGATTTATGGCAAAAAAAAAGCAGTAGGAATATTGAAGGCATGGTAAATTAATCACTGGAGGTTATGCATTTCTACATCCGTGCTTACCAAAGTAATGGAAAGTCACATTGAGATTGAATATTAAATCATATTCAGTTTTCTTATTTGGAGCATTATTAAAATGATTTTGTATCAAAGATTGAAAAGCACATTACTGATAAGGAAAATTTATGAAACTTTTTGAATAAAGTGGTAGAGATTAGAATAAAATTTCATTAACTAAGACTTCAATGATTCAGAACTTGCAATAATTTAGAAAAAGTTTAAAATACAGTTTAAATTCAGTGTTATTGTTATAAAGTTTTGAAATATAAATGCAATATTATATTTAAAATTATTGTTGACTGAATGTTTGTCTCTCCCCAAAAGTTATGCTTTGGTATCATTTTTTGCTGTAGTATAGTGGTTGAAGGCAGGACTTTTAGATAATAATGAGATCCCAATGAGTAGTATGGGGTTCCCATGAAGGGATGAATAACCCTTCAAAGAAAACAACTGAGTCTTTGAGTCTCTCTCTCTCCTATGTGAGACATGGAGAATATTACCAACAACAACCTATCAATAGGGAGATCTCACTAGAATGGTACCTGACACTACTTTATCTGCACTCAAGTCAGTATCTGCTCATATTCATGTTTATGTGATCCTTCAGAGTTAAGAGGGCAATGGTGGCTATGTGTCGCTCTGGATTTTAGTGTTGAGACAGTGTCTATCAGTGAACTTGTAGCTCTCCTATTTTGCTACCCTAGCTGGCCAACAAGCCATGGAGATTAATATGCCTGTCTTCCTACTGTGGTATCTTTTGTATTATAGGGAATTCCATAACCCCTTCTTTTTATATGTGTTGTGGTTCAAGTTCATGTCACCTTGCTCATGTCACAAGCATTTTGCCAACAGGACCATCTCTCCAGACAGATGTGGTCATAAGATTTTATGTAATAATGGAACATTAGTTGCTCACTCTGTGACCATACCCAATCTGGACTCTGCTGCTTTTTAGTCTTTTTCTTGTCTTCCATGAGTATAATCCCAGTATGACCACCAGTCCTATAACAAACAGCCTGATTGCAGGTTCCCCTGTTCCCACCCCAACTCCATTCAATGGAGTCTCCAAACCTTGGTACAGACCCAGGGTCTCCCTAGTACTTTCAACCTTGTATCTCCAGATTATTCCTTGTCTTGCTACAACCCACTTTCAGAAGCCACTCCTTCCACTACACCAACTCCCTGGGAACCCTGCTTCTTGCTGGGAACAGAATCTCCCGTGTTCTTCTCATAAGCCCCACTCAGCCCTAGCTAATTTCTCATACTCAATCTCTGTTCCTCTCTGCCACCCACTGACTTGAAGAAGTTCTCTCTGAGGGTTAAACCACAGCTCACATTTTCCTAATTTTAAGAGAAGTCTACAGAAATCAGGGAAGAGAATACCTAACAAGAACAAGGCCAGATATCAACATGTAGAATGACCTCAATCATCCTAAATTTAGATGACTTGACACCAGCCCCCAAACACAAACATTGACAGTCAAAACAATGTATCTCCACCAGAACAGAGGAACTCCACTGCAGTAGGCCCTGACAAATGCAAGCACTTCAGAATATAAATATGTTACAGGACTTTAAAGAAAATATGAATAAATCTCACAATGAAGATGGCGAAAACACATACATTAGCATGAACTGATTAAAACACTCAAAACGTGGAAATACAACCAGAATCACTAAATAAACTCAAACTGATATAAAACTGGGATGAAAATATCAGAAATAAAACAAAAAGTGTCACAGGTAAGAATACAAGACTTGGAAAACAGAATTTCAGACAATGAAAACAAGGGAGAAGAAATAGATACCTAAGGCAAATAAAATGTTAATGAACAAAAAGGTAAAAAAATATTCCAGAAAATCTTGGACCCTGTAAAATTTCCAGATATATAAATAATAGGAATAGAAGAAGGAAAAGAAACTCAGGTCAAAGGAATAGAAAAAAAAGTATTTTCAACAAAATTATAGAAGAAAATTTCCTAAGAAAGAGATGCCTGTCAAGGTACAAGAAGCATACAGAACACAAAATAGAGTAGACCAGAAAAAAAATCCCCCACAACACATAACAAAAATATTAACAGTACAGAATAAAGAAAGAATACTGAAAGCTATAAGAAAAACAAAAACTACCTCAAAAGGGACTCTAGAACAGAAAAGGGCCATAAATATACATGTTGGAATATTTTTCAACTGTTAAATGAAAAGAAAATGAATTGACAACTGCTCACAGAGGAAAATTGTTTTTCTACAATGGAATATGGATATTAACTCCACTAATTGCAGGCCACTTGCTTAGCAATAGATGGTCAACATAAAATGAACTCAATGATATTTTTGTAGACTTGTATCATATCGTTTTTTGTCCACTTTCTTATTGGCCTTTTGTTATATATTATGATTTATAATTTTATATTTTTATAGGGAGTTTATGTATGTGTTTCTTTTTCTTTTTTAATTTAAATGTTTTATTTTAGAAGCACCCTTATTTACGTATCAATCTCCCCATTCTCTCACCCTGCCATCCTCCCATGCTCCCCACCAAACCCCCAACCTCCCATGCTCCCCACCGACCCCCCAACCCACCCACCACCCACTCCCAGGGATTGTGAGGCCCTGCACACGGGACTATTAAAGTCCATCACATCATTTGTGGGAGGGCCCAGACCCTCCTTCCCATACCTGGGCTGCATTTCCCTCCATAGGGAATGGGCTCCCAAAGTCCATTTGTGATCCAGGGCTAACTAAGCACTAGCTCCATTGTTAGAGGTCCCATAGACTGCCCTCTGGCACCCACATTCAGACAGTTTGGTTTGGCCCAATGCTAGTTCCCCATTTTTTCTCTTTGTATTTGGATTCTTTGCTGTTTTATTTGTGGCTTTATTTTCCAGAGAGAGGGAGTGAGAGTCATGGAGTTGTGTGGGTAGGGAAACGAGGAAGATTTTGGAAAAGTTGTGGAAGGGAAAAGATGATTAGAATATATTGCCTAAAAGTTAATTTTCAATAAAATTTTTTTAAAAAGATTTCTTTTCCAAGCCAGAACACAAGAAGGGTTAAAAAGAAGTGACTATAGACAAAATTGAAGCTACAACAAATACTTTATTTAATTCTTGGTTTTCTTTGCTCAAATGTCTCTTAAGAACTGCATGTGGTACAATACAGGGATAGAACACAAGAAAAAGTTTAGAGTTCAAGGGAAACACTTATAGTTCCTGTTTCAAATGCCAGGTTTCATGGTACTTGAGACGATGCCCTGAAGTGGGGCAGAAATATTGGTGGCCACTATTGTGCATGCATCAGAAATGTGAACATGAACCTGCCTAACAACCCGGAATAGAAAAGAAAGGAAATTCTCCTTGGAGAGATTGATAGTTACCAACAGCCTGTGTTGTTTGGGGATTTCTTCTTAACCCATGCAAGGTTAAGGGATTCTGAAGTTCAGAACACTTGACATTTTGTACTATATTATTGCTATGGGGGATTTTTCCATATATTGTAGAATATTCAATAACATTTCTGACCTCTCTGTAGAGTGGAGGATGTAAGTACCCTCCTTTGTGTCCTATGACAACTAAAAATAGCTCCAAACATTGACAAATACCTCATAGGATATTCTTTAGAATGATAAACACAAATATATTTTGGAATTGAAAATTAGGGTTTTTTAAATTAATTAAAGTTTTCATTTATTTTACATATTAACCGAAGTTTCTCCTCCCTCGTCTCCTCCCATTACCTCCCCCTGCCTCCCTTTTTTTCCCCCGGCATCCACTACTTCAGAAAGGGGTAGACCTTCCATGGGCATCAACAAAACATGGCACATCAAGTTGAGTTAGGACTAAGCTCCTTCCCCTGCATCAAGGCTGGGCTAGGCAATTCAGCACATGGAATATGTTCCCAAAAGCCAGCCCAAGAGGCAGGGACAGGCCCTGATCCCACTACTAGGAACCCCATAAACAGAGCAAACTACACAACTGTTGTATGCTTTTATTTATACATCTGGGGTGTCAGGGCATCAAAAAAAGGATCAAGACTTAGATTGTACCAGAACATTTAGATGTAAGATGATGATGATTTCTAATATGTGCTGAGTATTACTTGCTATACTGTTCATCATAATAATGAATGCTGAAGCACTGCCTTATCTTTTGGAAAATTGGAGAGCATATAAAACAGAAAACAATACATTGTGCTATGAAAAATAATTTAGAAGAGTGTCAACATCAGACTGCACACTGGTACTCCAAACTTAAAGTTTGAATTCATGAGCATGACTATGTAATTTACAACTAACACTGAAAAGATTTTAATTAAAAATTTAGGGGAGTGAATTATGCATTAAATAGATGGATTCTTTAACATCAAGATACTTTGAGTATCTAATAAGGATTTATGTCTTTAATGTGAGCACATTCAGTGCTGCAAGAAAGATGGATTTCAAATACTGTTATTTCATTTCAGGTATGTTGTTCTCTGAATAATGGATTTTATGAAAAGTTTTATCAAGGATTTCAGTTCATGTATAGATGTTATATGCATAATTGCTGGCTACTAGCTTCAAGAATAACATTCAAATTGGCCAATCTTTCTCAGAAAGTCAATAGCTTCCAGGGACAATTTTCCACTGTGTTGATATTCAACTAAAAATATAAGCAAATTTGTACAACCTTAAAGCTTTATTTCTTTAGTATATTCACAAACTGGAGTGTTATATAAGGAATTCTAAGGACAGAAGTATCACACACAAGTTTGCAAACTCTATTTGGGTAATTGGATTAATCAGAAGCTTATAAACAATGGTCATACATAAAACTGTGCATGATGAATCTCTGTATTAGTCCTGACTAAACAAATGGTACTAAAATCTTCTGCTTTTTATAGTTTAACATGGACTTCATATGTTATACCCAATTCCCTTTCATCCCTTTAAAAATGTGCAGAACCCTTTCCAGAAATGGTTTATCTAATTGTATAATATAGTCTAAATACTCATATAAAATATAGCTTAATGGTTGTATTCTGATTTAAAATTCTGATGACTATATTTTGTAGCAAAATTAAGGGTTTCATTATCTTAATACAAGTAAAATGACAAATAAAGGAACAATAATTAAAAATCAACACTAATAATAACATCGTATTTTCTCCATTTTGGGGAAAAAGAATTAAAAATGTAAAAAATTCTTTAAAATTATATTTTATTTTAAAATACTGATAAAATATTTTTAAAGAATTTATGTGTTTTAAAGGAGATACTCTCTGTGAAGCTTATATTTACTGATAATAAAGAGGTCATTTTTTTATCATCTGAATTTGTTAACATTTACAAATACTATTCATTCTAATTCAATTAACAAAATCATCAGACATGTGACCTTCTTAAGTGTTCTCTTTCTTGTAACATAAATATTGTACAATGAAACATGTTGTTCCATGTGTAGTAAAGCAATTTACAGACTCCATTTTCCTTTTATTTTTCCAGTAGTTGTGAGAATAGTCCCTGTCTAGACGTAAAATCAGCCCCTCATGCTTGATCAGAGATCAGAGGATATCTTTGTCTTTTCAAGATGCTGATACATGTTGAGCCCAGAGCAGAAAGGTGTGTCCTACATCAGTTATTCCCTGGCAGAAAGACACCATATTTTCCAACAGTACTGTTTCCTGGGTCATGATGTTAAAATGTGCTGGATAGTAATATATACTATAACACTCTAACACAGCTTTTCACTGAATGATATAAGGCATTCCAAAGAAGTCTTGCAAGTTGTGTTTGACGCTAAAATATTGATTCTCATTTAGGGAACCATTGTTATTATTGTTATTATTATTCAATATATATATTCAATATATTATTATTCTATATATATAATATTTCTGATATTGATGATTATCAAAAAAGATGCATATATGTATTTACTGCAGTTTCACAGAATGAGAAAGCTAAAATTTATGGTTTGTTACAAAAGATGTTTGAATTGATTCAGTATAAACATGGCACATCATTAAAAATTCATGCAATGCAAAATGTTATGAACATTAAAACTTAGATATAGTGGAACCATTCCTAAATTATTAAATAAAGTGCTTATATCCATTCTCATTTCAATAGATATATACAAATTTAAATTGTCACATATGTTTATAAATTTTAAAGCATTATGATGTCTATGAAAATGCTTTATTTGCTTGATGGACCCCAGAAAGCCAGTAACAAACATTGATGTCTTCAGAACAACTGTATCTCTAACTGGTTTATTTTTCTGACAATTTCAATATGTGGAATGTGTTTTTAATGTGCTATATTGAATCTGGCTTTCTAAAGCAATCACCAAGCTCTTATTCAATTTTCAGCTGAATTTTGTTTTGTTTTTGCTTTACAAATATAACAAAACCAACTAGTGGCATAAATAAAAAGCTCTTTCTTACATTTCTTAAAGTCACTCTTTGCTGAATACTCATCAGGATTAATTATAAAACTGTGAAGTACATGATTACATACATACATTTTTCTATTTCAATGCAATGCAAAACTATGTGTGTATACATATGTAACTGCTCATGACTGATTTTTATATTACACATAATCTCAAATTTCAAACTATTTTAGAAATATTTTCAAATATTCTTGAATGCTATTTATAACATAATAATCCTAACTTTTTATGATCTTGTCCATATATTATACATTAATTTTTGTGTCTATAATCAGAAGAAATAAACTAGCTTTCTCAAATAGAAGATAAGCACATGCTTATTTTAAGTTATTCATAGCTCTCTGAATTTTTTCCTTTTGTTTGTTTGCTTGTTTTGCACCCTTATTGTCTGTGAATCAGGAAAGCAGTCTTAAGTATTCATCGGTTCCCCTATTGACCATCTAGATACTATCCTTTCCTTTAGGCTTCTCAATCCTAAATTGCAATGTTAGGATCTCAGTCTTTTAGACACCATTACCTTTTCCTTCAAGAACTGTACATGATTTCAAACTATCTGTTCCATATTCCCACTTAAATGTCAACTAGGTACTCCAACTTCATTTGCTACAAAGAAAAGCTGGTCTCCCCTTAAGTCATAACACGCTTTTTGTACATGCCAGTCATATGTACTGGCATTATCATGATATTGAAGCCTCAAATCTTGTTGCTATCATTTTTTTCTGTTTTCTATGTTACACTGCATTTGATATCTCCAGCAAAATCATCCTATTTTAATTTCAAAATAATGTAACTTTGCCTAACAAAACCTACTGGCATTGCTTTGACACAACAATTATCACACTTCAATAACCATGCCTTCATTTCTTCAGCCTTAACCACACAGCCAACATGCTCGAACATCTCAAATTATTCCCATTACACCAGAATGAAAATCAGTGCTTATATGAAGAATTTGAAGACGAGTGTAGTATATTGCTTTTCAGTTCCTGCCACTCATCTGTGTCTACTGAACTCAAGCCACAAGTCCTTTCTCAAATCACCAGGGAAGCTCTTCCCTCAGCCCTGCTCATCAATTCTTCACTGTTCCTGGAGTATTATTCCTTGTATTGCAGTCTTCCTAGAGTGCCATTTTCCCTCAGTTAAATCTCTGTTCAAACATTGCCTTCCTAGAGAAGCCTTGCTAGATTCCTTTTCTAGAATATGGTGCTTATTGTTTTGTGTCCCCTTGCTCTGCTTTTATTTTCTTCTTTCACTTGTATTGAAATAGTGTTGGTTTAGTTTATGTCTCCTCATTTCTTGTTGCCTCCATTGCTAGAAGAAAATTTTATTATGGCAATGCACTTTTTCTTTGGGCCACCAACCAGCTCCCAAATCAGGACACAGATACTTGTTAATTTTGAATGCTCAGCTTAGCTTAGGCACATTTCTGGCTAGCTCTTTCACCATAAATTAACCTGTTTCTCTTTATCTGATTCTTGCCTGAGGGTTTATTAACTTTCTTACTTCCATATATCTTGCCATCACTGCTTCAGGATCTCTGGCTGGCTGGCTTCAGTGGTCTGGTTTCTGGCCCTGGGTGTCTCCTTGCTTTCTCTGCCTCCTTCTTCTCTCATTCTTTCATCATCTTTGAGGCTAGATTTCTCTCACTGCCTTCGAGCCCTGCCTATCCTATATCCTGTCTATCTATTGAATGTTAAGCCCTTTAGTAGACCAATCAGGTGCCTTAGGAAGGCAAGGTGAAACAAATGCAACACAGCATTTCATAATTAAACAAATGCAGTATAAACAAATGTAACACATTTACACACTTATTCTTCAATATAAACAAATGTAATACATCTCTGCATAGTTAAAATAATATTCTACAACACTTTCCCCTTTTTTCTAAAAAGAAAGGTTTTAACTTTAACAAGTTATAAATAATAACAAGAACAATTATCAAGTAAAGATTGTATTCATAATATTCAGTTCATTTTTATTTGGCCTATTCAAAGAAAATACTGTTATTTATCCTATCTCAGTGAACTTAAAGTTTTATACCTAATTTTTCTTCTTTGTATTTTTAATTAACTTTTTATTTAAATTAAAAACAGTCTTATTTTGCATACCAATCCCAGTTCCTCTCCCTCCCACCCTACCACTCCCCTCACCACCTCCCCATTCCACTCACACATCCACTTCTCAGAGAGGATGAGACCACCCATAAAATCATAAAAGTCTGTCACATCATTTGGGAAAGGACCAAGGCCCTCCCCATGTATCTAGGCTGAGAGAGTATCCCTCCGTAGGGAATGGGCTACAAAGCCTGTTCATGCACAAGGGATAAATACTGGTTCCGCTGTCAGTGGCTCCATGGACTGCCCAAGCCCCTCAACTGACACCCACATTCATAGGGACTTGTTTGGTCTTATGCAGTTTCCCTAGCAGTCAGTCTGGAGTCTGGAGTCTGGAGTTGGAGAGCTCCCACTTGCTCAAGTAAGCTATATCTGTGGGTTTCCCAAGCATGGTCTTGACCCTTTTGCTCATCTCTCCTCCCTCTTTACAACTGTATTCCAGGAGTTTAGCTAAGTGCTTAGCTGTGAATCTCTGCATTTGTTTCCATCAGCTACTAGATGAAGGCTCTATAATAGCATTTCATGTAGTCATTAATCTCACTATAGGGGAAGGGCATTAAAGGTAGCCTGTCCGCTATTTCTTAGATTCTTAGTTTGGGTTATCCTTGTAGATCCCTGGACATTTCTCTAGTGCCAGATTTCTCATTAAGCTCACAATGGCTCCCTTTATGAAGGTATCTCTTTCATTGCTGAATTTCTCTGTTCTTCCCCTAAATTGACCTTCCTGATTCCTCATGTTCTCCTCCCACACACTCTCTCTCCTCCTTTTCTTACTCCCTCCCTCCTACTCCTCTCCCCCCATGCCCTAATTTATTTTCTATCATAACTAAGGAAAACTATCTAGTCTTACATTCCATCAAAGATACCAGAGGGAAATAATATTACCTGAGTGAACAAGAAGTGTAGTACAAGCAACGTCCAAAACTATAAAACCAACAGAGACATTTGGCTGCCTGGACAGTCACCCATGTTTCCTTTGAAATGTTTGGGGCACACTCTTCAGCCTACAGCCCTAGAATATCTTGCAGACTCCTCTATGAATTAAGAATTTTGAGGCATTCGCCCTCCGAGTCTCGGCAAAATTCAGCAGTCTTGTTCATTTGTGCCTTGCTTGTCTAATTTGTATGGCATACAGTCAGCAGTGAAGGCAAGAAAAGTTTCTTGCCCAAAAGGACAACTTCATATGGACTTTTTTGATGCACATCATTTTCTCTGAAGTGAATTTGTGCTTCTAGGAACAGAAGTGTCTCACTGTCATGAATAGCCTCACGTTATTAAACATCTTAAATGCCATATTCTGTAGGTCTTTGAAGTGTTTAGGACCATATATCTATCTAAATATATTTGTTTAAACTTAAAAACATACCTAATACAACTACAAATTTGATTCTAATAGATGACTGAATACCAGCATGTATTTATTATGCATTATATTTTTATAAGAGCTGTGTAAGCATAATACCTTAAACAAAATGGAAATATATAGAGTATAAGAAAAATAACTTTAAATTCATATCAATATACCAAAGTTTATACCATTGTAATATAATTAAAGTTAATAGTGTTCTGTTTATCCTATATTCCTGTATTCCCACTAAATGATGACACATATCCATAACCCATTAAAAAAATAAAACACACACCTCACCTCTTGGGAATGGGGTTGTTGTGTTTTCTTGACTGTTTCCTAGACTTACTATTAGTTTTGAGCTTTGCCTAGTTTAGGCATGTTTTTGGCTAGCAATTTTAACATAAATTAAACTGTTTCTCTTTATCTACGTTTTGCCTCAGGGCTCATTATGTTACTTCCTTCTGTATAGCTTACTTTCACTGCTTCTCTATGTCTGGCTGACAGTGACTTCTGACCTAGACATCTCATTCCCTCCTCCTCCTCCTTCTATGTTTCACCTGCATACTCAAGCCTAGATTTCTCCACCTACTTAATCTCTCTGCCTGACAATCCAGCCTATCCTTTCTCCTGTCTTCCTATTGACCATTATACTCTTTATTAGTCCAATCAGGTGACTTAAGCAGTCAAGGTTAAACAAATGCAACTCATCTTTTCATAATTAAGCAAATGCAGCATAAACAAATGTGACACACCTTTACACATTTAAAGTGATATTCCGAAGCACAAACAAAGGGAAGAAGTTTAGTTTCACATTTTTCTATCAACATCTAGAAGGCTGGGTCACCAGAAGTGCTTCTAACATTTTGCACAATGATCAATGGGCAGAGATGATCATTTATCATTTATATGTTTCTAGTATTTAAGTTACACAATTATTAAAAATTCAATTGTTTATTTTCCCTAAAAAAGTAAGGTAAGTAATAGTTATCATACTCTATGGTGGCTGGCTTGTCTAGATGTAGTAATGGGTGGGCACCCAAGCTGTGGTTTTATGGAATATCAAAATTGTGTGTGTGTGTGTGTGTGTATGTGTGTGTGTGTGTGTGTGTGTGTTTGTGTGTGTGTGTGTGTGTGTGTGTGTGTGTGTGTGTGTGTGTGTGTGTGATCTCAGTTGATATTTGCATGGAGCTCTTTATTATACAGATAGCTGCAATGCCTTACATTCTAGAAATAAGAGGTATCAGGTTCTAAAAAATGAGAGTCAACCACTCTTTTTATTGTGCTGGGACACCAGAGGAAAGAGCTATTACATCATCTTGTAAGATAAGGTGGATATGCCAGCATGTCTGTTTGCATGCTATGGAGGCTGAGAACTGGTAGCTACTTGGTCTTTAAAAGTGGGTGTCTCAAGCCATCCCAAGTGAGAACTCAAGGTTTGGGGGATTCCTGAAGAGTCATTGTTCTGCAGTGTATATTGACAGGCCCCAGAAGCTTGGTTCTTATTTCATGGAAGCATGGCAGTAACAGTGACAACTGGAGAGGCACATTTATCAGCAGAAAGCAAGAAAGTCCAGGAGGCAGCAATGTGCTTTGCTCAGATCTCTGTTTATCAGGGCTGACTCTGACACATGCTTGTTACCCAGAGGAGGGTCTTCTCACTCAACCATTCCTTTTAGATGTACCCTCAGTTACGCAGAGGTATATTTCTTAATTCATTCCTGATCCACTCAAGATGACAATCCAGATTAACTGGCACAGTAACATATTGTATAATAGCCTTAAAGAGAAATTTAGAACTTATTTTTAATTTGAGATTAACTAACCCATTATCCAATATAACAATCCCATTTGCATACAATTATTTTTGAAGTAGTTACATAATTTGATCATAATATTATAGCCCATCCCTAGTAAAGTAAAATAACATTTCATTAAAAATACCACCTCTGATAAGAGAAATAATTTTTTGGTCGATGTGGCAGCTTTGGAGCATCTGATAGACCTAATTAGACAATGATCTGAGAGCAAAGCCAGGCTTCATTTTCTCTATAGTCCTTCTTGAATAACTGTAAGAATGCACTCAGTGAGTACTGGAGACTGAAAGGGATGTTTTATTTTTAAAAGTGACAGCATTACTCAGAATAGTTTCTTCTAGATCCATCCATTTTCCTGCAAATTTCAAGATTCCATTGTTTTTTTTCTGCTAAGTAGTACTCCATTGTGTAAATATACCACATTTTCTCTATCCATTCTTCAGTTGAGGGGCATCTAGGCTGCTTCCAGTTTCTGGCTATCACAACTAGCATTCTGAGCGAGGTAACCCAAAAAAACAAACATGGTATATACTCACTCATATGCGGATTTTAGACATAGAGTAAGGATTACCAGCCTACAATCCACACTGCCAAAGAAGCTAATAAACAAGGAGGTCCTTAAGAGAGACATACATGGTCCCTTGAAGAAGGGGAGAGTTTCAAGATCTGCTGAGCAAATTGGGAGAATAAAAAGAGGGGGGAGGGAGCTAGGCGAATTGTCGCGTCTATCTAGACCAGCAAGAGAAACACGACCAGGACTCTTCTTCAAGCAGTTTATTCAGGAACCTTGTACATCAGCTTCTCCTCTCTCCAGCCCCGCCCCCCCCAAGCCCTTAAAAGCAAGCTCATTACCCAATTAGCTCACGCCACCTGGCGATCCGAGGTTGGTCACAGCTGGAGGAGACACACCAGATCCACTAAGTGCTTCCAAATAAGGCTTGTTTACAGCTAAGCTCGGTCTTCCTGGCATCCAACCAGGTGCCATCTTAGGGCTGTGGCTCCCCACAGAGAATGAAAAGGGGAGAAGAAGAAGGATGCCAAGGACATGATGGAGCAGAAAGTATGAGTCAGGGGAAGAATACACAATAACAAGAATGGAGATATCATAATAGAGGGAGGAGACATTTTTGGTTTACAGAGAAATCAGGAACTAGGGAGATCTATAAAGATGACACCAGCTAGCTATCTCAGCAACGGAGGAGAGGCTACCTTAAATGCCCTCCCCTGATTATGAGATTGATGACTGACTTATATGCCTTCATCCAGCAGCTGGTGGAAGTAGAAGCAGACACCCATAACTAATCACTGAACTAAACTGGAACCAGATGCAGAGAAGGACCAGTGAAGAGCACAGAGGTCCAGACCAGGCTAGTGAAACCCACAGAAACTGCTGACCTGAACATCCAGGAACTCTTGTTACTCAGTCTGATAGCAGGAATACCAGCATGGGACTGATCCAAAGCCCAGGAATATGGGTTTCTGTGAGGAAACCTCAGAAATCTATGGGACTCCTTAGAAGCCCAGTATTTATCCCTAGCATAGGTGTGGACTTTGGGAGCCCATTGCATATAGAGGAATACTCCCTGAGCCAAGACACATGGGGGTGGGCATAAGCCCTATCCCAAAGGATATGAAAGACTCTGATGACACTCTATGGAAGGCCTCACCATCCAAGGGGAGCAGAAAAGATATGTGACAGATAAGGTTTTAGTTGGTGAGGGGGGGGGTAGGGAAGGACAGGTGGGAGAAGGGAACTGGGATTGTCATGTAAAACAATCCTGTTTGTAATTCAAAGAAAAAAAGTTGGAAAAAAAATGTGACAGCCTACAAATAAACATCTGAATGTTTGTATCTTTCTCCCAGTGCCAATGTCCAAAGCCTCATTCTTTGTGTGTGTGTGTGTGTGTGTGTGTGTGTGTGTGTGTCTGTTTGGCTTTATTTCCCTGAAGTTTCTCCTAATTTTTCAATATGAAATATTACAAGCAAAATAAGAACTTACTAGGAAAGAAATTGTGTAACAATTAATTGTATTTTAAAAGTAACAATGTGAGCAAATCCAAAATATCCAAATTGATTCTTTCCTTTTTTATACTTATCCAAGTGCTTCTTCAGACCCTTTAAAAACTATTTCTGATTCTAATGTAATAGGTACGATATGCGGGACTGGTGCTGCTTTTAATGTTAAAGGAAAACTTCAGTCAACATAATTTAAGAATGGCCACAGGGCTTCAAGTCCTTCAAAATGGTCTGCATGATGGATTGTCAAAAACAAGGCTTCTCAAAACTGGTTGATCTTACTGGAGTATCCACTCATTGTTTGCCACATGCCTCTTACTTACTCAGTTAGAATCCAAGGTAATTTGTTCAATATGTACATCTTAGGGATATATATAAACCTCCAGATTATGATTTATGTGATTATTATGTACATTAGGCCATAGAGTTCACTGGATTCTTACTTTTGTTTAGTATTGTTTTCATTCTGATTCTTTCTCTGTGTTCTCTATGTCCACTGCATTTTGCATGTTATTTACCTGCTCACACATAGCACTCACTGTATGTACTAGAAAAATCAGCACTTTAATGAATGTTTTCTTCCATGATCTTTTTAATGGACACATGTAGGTGTTTGAGAAAAAAGCAAGAATTATGAGTTATGTTAATGAAACGTAGAGAGTTTCACTACGTCTCACAGAGTGATCTAGGTCAATACAATACTAACTTCTGTTCCTGACAATTATTAACCAATTGTTTAGGCTTTAAAGTTGTATTAGACAAATTCCTGAAGTGTATAACTTTATTTATAGAGAAATATGATATCCAAATTTATCCCATACTCTTCCAAGGAGATGCTAATTGTTCATTTAGCCCTCATACAAATCCTTTGTAACCTATCTTTATAGTACATGCATGCAGTACATCAATTTCTAAATCAAAACATACATAATTTAAGGAGCACATGTGGTATTCCACAGCTCATGGTCTAAAGAGACTCACCAGCACCGGGCTGTGATTGTACCCTCTATTTCATGAACTTCTAGGACTTTAAGCAGTCTCCTGTAAATTTATCATTTGTTTATTTTATTGATATGAAGGCATGTTTGTTGCCCAAAACAGGGTATTTGTTCTCACTAGGATAGTATTGGCTTTCTGTGAGGAAGGGTGGGCAAAGTAGCTGTACTCCTGTTCATATGTATCCTTGAGGAGTTTTTTTTTTCCCCTCTGGGATTGTGGTAGAGAGTGTTCTATATTGTAACAGAATTTGTAGAATGAATCTCTCTGTATTTATGTAAAGGAGATTTATCAAAATGACTTACAGGCTGCAGTCCAGTTGTTTCAAAAATGGCTAGATATAAATGCAAAGTTCAAGAATTCAGGAGTTGTTCACTCCACAAGGCTGGACACCCAGCTAGTCTTCAGTACATGCTGGAATCTTGAAGAACAAGTCTGGTATGCCAGGGAACGAATGTATGTGCTAGAAAGGCAAGTGCAAGTGGGCAAAAGCAAAAGCTTCCTTCTTCTATGTCCTTATATAGACTTCCAGGAAAAGGTATGTCGCAGATTAAAGGGATGTCTTCCCTCTCCACATTCCATATTAAAAGCATCGTTTCTCTTGTCTCAAAATCAGGATCAAAAGTGTGTGTCTTTCTACCTCAAAGGTCCACAGGAATAGTGGATTCATCTACCTCAAACCAAGCAAAAAGATCTCTCACAGATGTGTTCTCTTTTCCTGGATTGTAGTTTATTTCAGAAGTGGTCAAATTGACAACCAAGAATAGTCATCACAACACAGATGGAAATACTAAGGGAGGTATGTGTAGAGTCACTGGTAAAAATGTATTTCAGACATAGAAGCAAATGCTGAAGCTGCAAGCAGGAGCATGCTTGTAGTACTTTAATTTAAAGGCCATTGTGACTGAACAGGATGGAAAACATTGCACTATGGTTGCAAGACAATAGGTTAAGGAGGGACATCAACTGGGCCTCAGATCTTTGACTTTTATGATGAAGTAGATGGGATGACAATAAAGTATTCTGAGGAAAGAACAGACTTCATCATAGACTTTCCTCAGAAAGAACACCACTGTGTAAGACGCATAACATAGAGTGATAAGCATGGAAGCAGGAGGGCTCATATATTTGAATGCTTGATCCCAAATTGGTGGAGCTGCTTGGGAAGGATTAGGAGATATGGCCTTGTTAGAGGTGTGCCACTAAGGATGGAATCTGAGGTTTCAAAAGCCTGGAGCCATTCCCTGTGGCTCTCTCTCTCTACCTACTGCTTGTGGATAAAGGAAGCAAGCACTCAGCTACTGCTGCAGAACTGTACCTGCCTGTCTGCTGCAAAGATTCCTGCTATAATGACCATGGACTCACCTGTGAAATGAAAAACTCCCAATAAATTCTTTCTTCTATAAATTGCCTTGGTCATGGTGTTACTTCACTGAAATAGAAAAGCAACTAAAATAACTTGAAATTGATTAAGAGACAAAAGTAGTTTTATTCATAGGCCAAAATGAATTTGACTTATTCCATGTTTTTTGTTGTTATCATTTGTTTTGTTTTTTTATTTATATTGAGATAGAGATTATGTTGGCCAAATATGACTTGAAATCTTATTTTTCTACCTTCATCCAAATGCTGAGGTTACAGGTATGCTCAGTCCATTTACTGGGTATTTTCAGGAGATGAGACTATAGTTATTTCATATCATGAGTTTATCTATACAAACATGATATCTAAAGAAATAGTAGATAACACTAATGAAACATTTATGAACCTTTATGTTCCCAATGAAGTGCAGTTTATAAGTCATTTATGATAAGTACTCCTATCTTATTAGAAAATAAAGTTAATGGATAAACCCTTCAATTTCCTAAGAAGCTCTGTTATAGGGTGTGTGCTCCACTTTCTACTAGTAATGCTACTCTCTGATAAATAATGTAGATGTAAGATCCACAAGATAAATTATCTGAAATCATCTCGTACATGTACAAAATGAAGTAAGTGAACTGTATTCTTTTAACTTAAGTGACTAACGTAAATGTGGAAATCAGTGATGACCATAAAATGACAATAAACAAAGGCTATTTATTCAAACTTGCTATAGCAAGAAAGTAACCATAATTTGCATTTGGCAGAGACTCAGAGATAGAGCAAGCAATGGAAATTTTTCTTAGAAAAAAATAAAATAAATGCTTCTGCTATAATTTGTGCACATCCTATATGTTGTTCTAGCATCATGTTTAGATTACTTATAAACCTCATAGAAGTCAGTGCAAATTTTGTTAATGTTCATTGTATAAGAATTATGGCAAAGGGACTAAAGTGGGTATTCCCAATAATGATATACTTTCCTTTCAAATTAATATAATTATTTTTAGTCCTCAAATGTGAAAGTCATGGAATTAGATGATCTGCAGTCAAAGTGTGTTGGCAGATAGCTGCTGGACTGGCCTGAATCTTCTGAGGTTAAGGGCCATGGGCCCTAATCTATGGGGTTTAAAGCCCACTTTTTGTAAAATCACCACACAAATCAATACAGAACTAGAAGGAAAAGCACATTACAAAGCTTGTTGGATCAGTAGGCTACAACAATATTGTCGGTGTAAGACATAGCTCTCAGGCCTTCTCTTCTGCTGCCATTTTTCAATTTCCTTTCATATCCAAGCTGAATGATTGGTTTGTAATTAAAATAGATTCTCTTAAATATATAATCTCTTTCTTATTACAATCAACTGTCAATAATTTAAATTCATTTATACTATATGCATAAGAAAAAATTAATGATATTCAATAGTATTTTATACTAATAGTTCCAGGAGGACCCAAAATTTGCAATATAATTCTTGAAATACAGTTGTTAAAACCACACTAAGACTTCTCTCCCCCTACTCCCTCACCTCTCTTCATACTATTTTCAGCTGATCATATTTTGTATTTTACTGAGCAAATGAAAGACACAAAAAATGTTTTTTTGTGTTTGTATAATGAAATTCACAAATCAACTATGTTTAATATATTATTCTTTTTTAAAAATGGAAGAAATTATTATCAGTCCCTGCTTGCAGCTTTAACATTCCATCCATATTCATCTTATGAATATTTTATTATCTACATTCTATTCTTTGTCACTAATATCTCTCTGAATCATTCTCACCTGCATACATATAAATAGAAATTGTTGTTAAACACACACACACATACACACACATATATACACTCTTTAACAAGTTATAGAATTAATACTTCAAAGCTTATGATATTGTATAATGTATTAACACAGAGTACTGTGTTTTTTAATTGCTACCTTATAAAGATTCCACTAATAAAACTGAAGATTTACAAATGAACTAATTAATAAATGATTTATACATTAGACTTCCTATTAAGGATAATACACATCTGATTATGTGTGACATCATTGAATCACCCATAAATTCTATATTGGGTTACCTAGTGCCATACTTTATTTGCATGTGTATCTTTTTCTCTTTGTGTGTATATTCGTGTGTGTACTTGTGCATGTGGAGGCAAAGACAACTTCATGTGTCATTCCTCAGGAGCCACCAATCTTGATTTTTTGAGATGTTATCCCTTATCACGACCATCAAGTACTATTTGTCATTCAGATAGTATTTGACATGCAAGCTTGTAACTGCTTAGATTTATGTTAACAAACAGTAGGTGAAAAATTGTGTACTCTTGTTTTTTTTTTTTAATTTCATGCCAAATGTAATGTCTATCTTCTGCAAACATAGAGTACATAGAAACAAAATTACCAAAAATTTGTCACCTATTTTCAATGGATTTGCTTCCTGAAAGAAGCAAAAACGTTTCTTTAGAATTGTGAAAAAGTGACATAAAAACAATCACTAGAAAAATTAATTTTTTTGACGTGCTGAAAATGTAGTGTTTCCAGTTTTCACTAAATTCTTTTTCTTGAAAATTTTTGTCAAATCAAGAAAATACAATATCCAAGTTCTGTTTAATTTCATAACTATTGTTACTATTAAAGTTGAATAAGATAGTAATGCCTTGCAATATATTTCATTTGGATATAAGATTGCTTCTGCTTTCTTCATCCAAGAAGTGTAGCAGAATAGTTCTTTATCACCTACATTCTTGTATCAACCATTATGTGAAGGAAGTCCGAGGTGATATTAGGTTCATTCTATTACCTTCAGTGGTTTTTAATGATAATTGTTGTAAAGGAAAATTGTCCATTATTTGAAAACTGTGATGGGAAGCATGGTTCTTCATTCCTGGGCATTTTAAGAAGGGTTAGAGCAGTCTTTTGTTGATTCAGGGTTTCTTTCTCGTCTGCCTTCAGGAGGCTCATTCATCCTCCTGTGTCTTTCATCTTGAGAAGAAGACACTAGCAGAACACACTTTAAAAATTTGAAAAGAAACAAGGAAGATATCTAGGTCTATAGAAACCAAGTTCTGCTCTTGTATAGTTGATTTCTAACAAATTTTGGCACAAGACTGTTGGCAGTTCAGAAACCATGTGTGTCAGATTTGTTGCAGTGGATGTTATACTAAAAGACCTTTGAGGTAAGGAGTCTCCCTGATCTGGCTGGTCCCCCAAGAACTCAATGTCCAGTCCAGTTGATGCAACACAACAGAGGCTTTATTGCAGTTGTTTAATGAGCTAACCCCATATTAGCTCGGGCCTTTCATCCATCCACCATGGCAGATGGCTAGGAAAGACACTGTGAAGCCACTGCATAGAGATCTTATAGGGCAGCGTAAGGGGAGTGTCTAGGGGTACAAACAGGCTCAGGATTGGTGTGCCTCCAGGCTTGAAGGGTTTGCCCTGTGTTGATTGGTTAACTGGTTGTTATGGCATATAGGCCCTCCCAGGGTGGTTGCTATTATGCTCTGCATGTCATTGCTGTGTACTTGTCCAAAAAGCACATCCAGAGCCATAAAGCATAGCACCACCAGCTAACTTCTGATTGGTTCCTGGCCACGAGGCAGGCATCTGACCTCCTAGTGACCAAGGCAAGGTCAGGCAAGTACATGTTCTGCTGTTATGGCTGCCAAAATGGGGAGCTGGTCCCTTCAATACATCATGAGGGATGATAAATATTGAACTCTGAATTCCTTTTACCTCAGGAAAGACACTACTTCTCTTAGTATGGTATCTGTTTGAAAAGTCATGATGAAAGGCCAGGATAAAGAAGACCCCCTCAGCAGACAAAATAAGGCCTAGAATATAGGGTGGCTAACTGGTTCAGCAACTCTGTTCCAGGAAATGGCTAGCCATAAAAAGTTAAGATTAGAATCTTACAAACAATCTTAAGGAATAGGGAGTTTCCCCTTGTGTCTTCCCTCGGGACCCTTCACTGGTATTCTTGGTATTTTGGGTTGGGGTTTCTTTCCTCACTGGTATTCGTGGTATTTGGGGTTGTGGTTTCTTTCTTTCTTTAAAAACCCCTATTCCCAGCCATTCGGGGTCGAAACTCCTCTACCCCTGCGTGGGATATGAGTCTCGGCCCCAGCGTGCTGGCTCCTGTCAATAAACCTTGTGCGATTGCAGCAAGGACAGTCTCTCGTGAGTACTTGGGGGGTCGAGTCATCCCGAGACTTGAGTGAGGATCTTCCCTTTTGGGGATAGGCCTTACAATGCAGGTATCTTACATTGTTATTGGACTTCTCATCCTAGAAATATTGCCTTTTTTCTAGTAGAGATAATATCACAGTTAATTTCTTACTCATTATTTACTTTGGCTTCATAGAGCTACCACACAAGTCCATCTGTTAATGTGGCATTGTGCAAAGACAAAGTTACTTTCCTTATAGAAAAAAAAATGTTTAGTAGCTGGTAAAAATGTCCAGTTTTTTTCCCCCAAACCTAGTGATCCTGGAAAAGAAAATACCAAAAACACTTCTGTATTCTGAAAGGAAATGTAGAAGAAAAGACTGTCCACCCATCTATGGTTAGACTTCTAGGAAATCACCTGGTTTATGTGAGGAAAAGTCACCAATGTTGTGGGAAGCTATGTTTGTGGAGCGCAGTCAGAGCCAGCTGAGCAGCCTGAGGTTCCTACCTAAGAGGGGGAGTGTGAATAAAAGAAAAGCTAGGTTAAGGGGTTAGGATATAAGATGGAGACACAAAATAGCTGTTGGGAGTCCCATTCAATCCATAATTAATGTGCCTCTAGTTTATTCTTTCATGTTCTTATGTGTTCAACCAACAGTAGGACAAAATGGCAGAAGATTTCTATTATCATGTATAAGGGGCAAAGAGACTTACTTCCCTTAATCCTCCAGGTATTTGGTAGCCACACCTGCCATCCTGCCTTCAGGGTAAAGAGTAAATACACCTGGGCCCAAGTCTATTGTTATTTAGATAAGAGACATTCACTACCAAGGCCAAAACATCCTGTTAGCCACCAAGACAATCTCTTATAGGTAATAAGACAGATTTGAGCTCTCTGAACATGAGGCAAATGGAATGGACTCCATTTCATGGGTTCTGACAGAATGTATAGACAGAAACCCTCATAATTTCCACTCTATGCCCTATTTGAGTTAGCTCAATTTTAGGAAGCAACTGACCAAAGCATGTTAACTTGTGAAGGACTTAAGAATTAACAAAGAAATAAAATAAAGAGACTTAGAAAAAAACCTCCCACACTAAAAATAGGGCTACCTGAAATAGAAATCTAACCAAGGTCACAATGACCCGAGTCCCTGGAATTTCCTGTCTGGCAGCAATTACTCCCTTACAAGGCCACAAGACAACCTAACTAAATACCACGAATTCCAAGAGGGCCACCTTGCCCTAGGGTCATGAAGATAAGAACAGAATCTCCCACTGAGTCAGGAGACCATCCAGCCCCAAAGATAAGAGACCTCCAAAGAACCTGTGACTCGGGTCACCACCCTAACCCCTAAAAGCCTATGGTTTTCTCCTATAAAAGAAACCTGCTTTTGAGGAACAGGGCTTCCTTTGTTCCTTTGTCTGTCCGACTGGGAGGCCCTTATATGCAAATGTCCCATAATAAACTTACCTGTTGTTTTTTACATCGGCTGGACTGGACATTGAGTTGTTTTTTGGGGGGTACCGTCCGATTTTTGGAGACTCCTCGATCCGAGGGTCTTTCACTTGAAAAAACTATAAGCAAAATCTCTTTCTCTATGCACCTGTCAATCAACCCACAACTTCTTCAACTATGTAGGATACAAACCCCATTTAACATTGCATTGATAAATATAAGGGGTATGAAAAACTCCAAAGTGAAGAAGTTTCGGAATACACAACCATCAAATTGAATTCAAAACCAAATACATAATGTATCCCAGGTGTTCCTGGCAGTGCTCATCTGAGTTGTATTATGTGACTCAATTATAGTCTTGGATGTGAAACTGAAGGGACCAGCTCCCCATTTCGGCAGCCATAAAAGACTAACTTGTGCTTGCCTGACCTTGCCTTGGTCACTAGGAGGTCAGATGCCTGCCTCGTGGCAAGAAACCAATCAGAAGTTAGCTGGTGGTGCTATGCTTTATGGCTCTGGATGTGCTTTACGGACGAGTGCACAGCAATTATGTGCAGAGCATAGCAACAACCCTGGGAGGGCTTATGGGCCATAACAACCAGTTGGCCAATGAACACAGGGCATGCCCTCCAAGCCTGGAGGCACACCAATCCTGAGCCTATGAGTAACCCTTATGCTGCCCTATAAGATCTCTGTCCTGTGGCTTCTCAGAGTCTTTCCTCAGCTATCCACCATGGTGCATAGATGAAAGGCCTGAGCTAGCATGGGATTAGCTCATTAAACAACTGCAATAAAGCCTCATGCTGTTTGCATCAAGTATTCACCTCTGCCTGGTGATTCCGGTCACCGTAGTCCTGGGCCTAAACCATGAGGGCCTGAGCCTCCAGGGGTCTTTCAAAACAAAATTTACCCATTTATACTGTGCATCCCATAATTCCGTGGAATGACCAACAAATGATTGCTGAAACATCTTTGCTCAGATTTAAGACATTGTATATTATGATATATAGTTAGTAAGTCTGCTTTTATTCAGATATATTGGTTTATTTCTAGAAAATAAATACTTTCAATATATATCTACCATAATTCTTTACAACATATCAAATTAGTATATAAACTGTGGTTGTTTGAATAACCATATTTCAATGCTTGATCATTAGGGAATGGCACTATTTGAGAGGCATTAGGAGGTGTGGCTTTGTTGGAGTATGTGTAGCTATGTTGGAGTGTGTCACAGAGGGTTGGCTTTGGACTTTCAAAAGGCTATGACAGTCCCAATGTCTCTGTCATCCTATTTCCTGAAGATTCATATATAAACTATTAAGCTGATTCTCCAGCACCATGTCTGCCTGCATGCTGCCCTGACCTGCCATGATGATAATGAACTAAACCTCTGAAACAGTCTATCAGCCCTAGTTAAATGCTTTCTTTATAAGAGTTGATGTAGTTGTAGTGTCTTCACAGTAATGGAAAACAACTAACTCTGAAGTTAGTATGAGGGATTAGGATACTGCTATAACAGAACTGTCCATGCTGCTTATTGGTAGATTTTAGACTTTGTGTTTTGGATTAGAACAACAGTTGAATGCTTTAAGCAGTGTTTACAGGGCCTTCCTAGTAGGAGCATAAAAGACAATGCAGATGGTGATGTGAACTCTAGGGAATTAGCTCTAGAAGTTTAAGAGGGGAGTAATATTTTAAATGGTCTAGAGACTGTTCTTATGATATTTTGCCACATAATGTGGCTGCTTTTTGCCCTTATCCAAAAAATCTGCATGAGGCTAAGCTGAAGAGTTTTGAATTAGTATAGTTGGCAGAGGAGACTTCAAGACAGAGGGAAATTTCACAACCCATTTTTTTTTTTTAATCCATGACTCTAAAGCCAGATATACATATGACCAAAACAGACAGGTTCTTCTGCCTTTTGGGACTAGAACTTGATGCCGTCTCTCAAGTACATTTTTACAAGCTCTCTGTTTTTGATGGTTTCCTTCATTACTTTAATTTTCTTTAATTCCTTTTCACAATTGTAAAACTTATCTGGAAGGCTGGGAAAAGATGCCAAGAAGCCACAGGATAGAGATCTTATAGGGCAGCATAAGGGGAGTGTCTAGGGGGTATGCACAGGCTCATGATTGGTGTGCCACATGCTTGGAGGGCTTGACCTGTGTTGATTGGTCAACTGGTTGTTATGGCACATAGGCCCTCCCAGGGTGATTGCTATGCTCTGTACATTATTGCTCTGGACTTGTCTGTAAAGCACACCAGAGCCATAAAGCATAGTACCACCAGCTAACTTCTGAATGGTTCCTTGCCACGAGGCAGGCATCTGACCTCCTAGTGCCCAAGGCAATGTCAGGCAAGCACATGCTAGGCTGTTATGGCTACCAAAATGGGGAGCTGGTCCCTTCACTGCCAAGGGCAGCTACTAACTGTGGAAACAGCCCAAGAGAAAGAAATGTGCTGCAGTCAACAATGCTGAAAGGACTAGGAGATCTGAAGAACCCTTTCTTCAGACATGGAGATGCATTTTTGGGAGTTTTCCCTGCTTGTTTTAGGCCTTGTTTTGGTACAGTATTCCCTCACTATGTTCCCTTTTGGAATGGTAATGCATATTATGTACCATTCCATTGTACATATGACATATTTTTTTTTTAATTTTACAAGGGGTAGGTATAGTTAAGAAATTGCCACGAGTCTCCAGTTGAACTCTGGACTTTTAAACAGTCTTAAAACTGATAGACTACAGGGAATTCTGAAGTTGGAATAAATGCATTTTTGCATTATGATATGAATACTAGTCTTTGGGGGCCAGGGAGTGGAATATGGTGGTTTGAACATGAGTGGCCTCCATAGGCTCACATATTTGAATGCTTTGTCACCAGGGAGTGGAATTACTTCAGAGGGAATAGGAGGGGTGCCCTTGTAGGAGTAGGCATGGCCTTGTTGAATTGTATTACTGGGATGGTCTCTGTGATTTTAAAAGGACAGGCCAGTCCCAGTATCTTTCTCTTCCTGTTGCTCACAGATCTGGTTGTAGAATTCTGAAACTAATTCTCCAGTACCATGTCTGACTACATGCCACAATACACTCTGCCATGATGGCAGTGGACTAAACCTCTGGAACACTAAGACAGCCTCAATTAAATGCTTTCCTTTATAAGAGATGCTGTGCACATGGTGTCTCTTCACAGCAATAGAAAACTAAGACATTAACGCTTGTAGTGTGGTAGAATAATTGATTTTTAGTAGTTATAATTTATTATTTATTTATAAACATTTTGCTTTCGTCTTTGTGTCAAGAGAAG
Source organism: Cricetulus griseus (assembly GCF_003668045.3). Lineage (NCBI taxonomy): Eukaryota > Metazoa > Chordata > Mammalia > Rodentia > Cricetidae > Cricetulus > Cricetulus griseus. The sequence goes on from NW_023276806.1 coordinate 207,224,796, forward strand.
GTTTCATGCATTAGAACATGTGTTTTATCTTGTGAAGTCTAGGATGATCTTCAATTTGGTTCTTCCTGGCCCCATCTCTATAGTATAAGATTATACTCTTATGATTCAGGTAACAAGTGGGGATGGCTGAGAGAAGTTTCAGTAAGGGTCCTGTACTGATTGTGTGTCAAAAGCCAAACCCTTGAACCTGGCCAACAATAGATTACACAAAGAACATTTGCAAGTGAAGCTGTTTGGACAAAAGGGTATACTTGTGATATGCAGAAGCTCCTAATGCCACTAATTAGGAATGAAGAGGCAATGGAGAGGTATGAAAGTCAGGGGAATCAAAGTAGTTTTTTTAGGTGTCATTTTGCTCATTTAGTTGTTTTTGTTTGCTTGCTTAATTAGCATTTTATGTGCAATCCTAATTTGTCTTAATAATAAAAACCGAGAGTCAGATATTGGGGTAAAAGCTGAAATATCAGAGAACTAAAGGACCAGCGGCAGTCACCTCTTACCTCTCCCATGCCTCAAACTGAAAAGCTTCAAGCTCCTGTCTACTCTCTGCCTTATCATTTATTTTCTCACTCTACCCAGCCATATCACTTCTGGTCTGCTGTCTATACTGACCTCTAGAGCTCTACAGCTAACTAGTGCCTAGCTCCACCCTCTGATGTTCAGATAAGCTTTATTTGTCGGAATACCAACAAAATATCTCAAGTATTCTCATTTGTATTTTTTACTTCTTATTTTATTTTTATTAATTACTTTAAGTTTTCCTTTGGGGGTCTGCTATAAGTATGAAGGTGAACATGGAGGGACTGGGAAATGAATAAGATTGAGATGAATGATATGAAATTCATTAAAAAATCAATAGAAAATATGTTTAAAAAATACATGATATTCCTTTTTTTGCATGGTGCTTGGGATTGAAACCAGGGTTTTTTTTTTGTAAATATTCTACCAACTGAGTCAAATTTCCAACCTAGAATGATTAATGTTTAAAAGTTGTTGCTTGAATCCTTCACTTGAATGTCACTAAAAAATCATTCATTGTATCTTGGCTTGCATGAAGGATAGATTTTCCAATATATTAAATTGGTAAAATACTTGCTTAAAAAGTATGAGGCCATGGGTTTCATCGCTAGCACCATATAAAACCTGGCATAAGTACTAATGCAATGCTAATGCTAAAATCAAAGACCTTGGAAAGTAGAGGAAGAAGAAAGAGTAATTCAAGACCATTCTCAGCAGCATCATGTGTTTGAGGCAAGCCTGAGCTACATGAAACCATGAGATATTCTGTTTTGAAAGTAAGTATCAAACAGCAGGAACAACAACAACAAAAACAAAAACAAAAAACAAAAAAAACTCCACTACTTCACTTAATTATATCCCAAAATAACAAGTCAATTTCTTAGAGTCCATCTGAAATATAAACAACAAGAATTTAAACAATATTCCCTAAAGCAGAATATATACTATTTTGGCAGTATTTTGTTGTTGTTTTGAGATTTGTTTTCCCCCACTCCTCTTACTCCTCTCCTCTCCCCTTCTACACTCCCTCCCTTGCCACGTCACTCCCTACTCCTGAGTAGCACTCCATTTTGTAAATGTACCACATTTTCCTTATCCATTCTTTGACTGAGGGGCATCTATGGTGACTTCAGGTTCTTGCTGTTCTTAATAGAAAAATAATGGTGTGATGGACATAGCTGACCTAATGTTCTTCTTGTATGATTGGATGCTTTGGGTATATGCCCCAAAGTGGTATTGCTAGGAATTGAGGTACACTGATCCCAAACTTTCTGAAAAACTGCCATACTGATTCTACCAGCAATGAAGGAGTGTTTCCATTACTCCGTGTCCTCTCTGGCACAAGCTGTCATCAGAGTTTTTGATCTTTGCCATTCTGACAGGTGTAAGACAGTATCTCAGAGTTATTTTGATTTGCATTTCTTTGATGACTAGGGATGTTGAGCATTTCCTTAAGTATATTTTGGCCATTTGAGATTCCTCTGCTGAGAAGTCTTTTTTAGATCTGTACTCCAATTTATTTGATTATTTGTTATTTAGATATCTAGTTCCTTGAGTTCTTTGTGTATTTTAGAGACCAGTTCTCTGTCAGATATGGGGTTGTAAAGATTTTTTCCCATTCTTTAGGGTGCCATTTTGTCTTTTTGACCATATTCTTTGTATTACAGAATCTTCTCAATTTCTGGAGCAGCATTTATACATTGTTGCTCTTAGTAGCTGTCCTAATGGTGTTATATTTACAAAGTGATTTCCTATGCCTATGTGTTCAAAGTCACTTCTCACTTTCCCTTCTATGAGGTTCGGTGTAGTTGGTTTTATGTTGAGGTATTTGATCTTTTTAAATATTTAAATTAGAGACAAGCTTGTTTTACATGTCAATCCCAGTTCCCTGCACCCCGCCCTGTTCCATACCAACCCACTATCCCATCCTGTTTCTGCTCCCCAGGGAGGCCTTCCATGGGGGCTCTTCAAAGTTTGTCATATCATTTGGAGCATGACCTAGGCTATCCCCTCTGTGTCTAGGCTGAGAGAGTATCTCTCTATGTGCAATGGGCTTCCAAAAGTCTATTTCTATATTAGGGATAGATCCAATGCCAGAGAACCCATAGATTGCATAGGCCTCCTAACTGACACCCAGGATCTGGGGGTCGGCCCTATGCTGGTTTCTCAGCTACCAGTCTTGGGTCCATGAGCTCCCCCTTGTTCAGGTCAGCTGTTTCTGTGGGTTTCTCCAGCCTTGTCTTGACCCCTTTGCTCATCACTCCTCCATCTCTGCAACTGGATTCCAGGAGTTCAGTTCAGTGTTTAGCTGTGGGTGTCTGCTTCTGCTTCAATTAGCTGCTGGATGAAGCCTCTAGGATGGCATATAAGTTAGTCCTCAATGTCATTATCAGGGGAGGGCATTTAAGGTAGCCTCTCCACTGTTGCTTTGATTGTTAGTTGGTGTCATCCTTTTTTTTTTTTTAACTACTTTTGCTTATGGACTCATCCTGAAATTTATATACATCATCATTCTTGATATACCTCAATTGTCTTAAAAATTACAGTTACTACTAAATCACAAGAATCATTCTTTATTTTCCAAAGAGCATTTCTGACTACATTTTGTTGATTTAGACTTATTCCTCTTTTTCAAGTTCTATGAAATTTCTCCTCCAGGTGGAACAGAGGGCTTCCCAATTAGGTCTGATGTACTGGGGATTTAATAGATTTTCTTTTATAAAAAACAGAAAGCAATTGTCATTTGTATGCTATACCAAGGCCTTGCAAAACCATAAAAATTATAATGAAATATGATTTACACATCATTATTTTCCCTTGCTTTTAGTTGATGAAACAAAGAGCCATACATATTCTATTGCTTTATGTTGAACTGTAAGGATTCGGATTGTTTGGTCATGAAAAGCAATGCATCCAATTGTAGCTATATATAATATATAACATATAACATATATATGTATATATATAACACATATACATACATATATGTGTACATGTATATACACATGTATGTATGTATATATAAATGTATGTACTTGTCTTTTAGATATTATTATTGATTACTTAGAATAACTTATATAAACCCAATGATTATTTACAATGTCTTAGTAATAGTTCATATGATCATTATTTATTTGTTTTTTCACACTCCTCGATTTTTCTCTTACACATGTATTTGTTTATACTCCATTTGCCTAGTTGACTGTGTCTCTTCATACTTTAATCATTCTAAATGAACAGATTCTATTTGTTTATCTTTTTAAGTCAGCGCTGATAACAGTTTTGACATGGGATGGTGGATGAATCAATGCATAAATAAATGAGGCTGAAAAAAGCAAGTATGCATGGAAGTTAAGGAGGTAGTCATAAGAGTTTTAAGAATTTATGAAGATGCCTCAGAATAACTGTAGTGAACCAGTGAACTGAGGGTGTGAGAAGATAAGGAATACACCTTAGAGGCTGCTTTTCTATGTTGAACACTGGTGCAGAGAATATGAATTTTTCTGTTTTTTTGTAGACTATTCTAAAGATTTCTATTGTAAGATCTCTTAAAAGTGGCCTACTGATTGCATGCTAATCAGTATATACCTGGTTTCTCAACTCTCCATCTAAAGTTAAAATTGTTTAAGTGTTATGAGACAATAGCTATGAGGAAGATAAAGATACCATTTTCCCCCTCCCCCTCCCCTGCATCATTAACTTACCTCATGATTAACACAAATTGTTTAATCCTTCTTGTTCAGGTAGTTCAGGTAAAAAAAAAATTAGGTAGAAAGCTATAACTGCTGGTCCACAGGATTGTGTGATTAAAGGTCCCTAAGAAAATTAAGTGAGATTGAGTTTGAAGCACCCCCTTGGACTGGAATGAACTCAGATGAATGAAACATTTCACAAAATTGTTGAAGGTTCTGTAGTTATGAAAATTACTGTATTTCTTTTGAAGTTTCATATTTTAATAGGATAAAAGTACATTGATAATGTTAATTTGCTTTCATGAGGGATGCTCTACTTTTAGTTTCCTTTGGGAAGCTGTGGGTTTTTTGCTTTACATATCACAACAAATCCACTGAGACAGCCAAACTCTTGGTGTATTTTCTGGTGATTTCAGGTTTTCCCTCCTCTCTCCTTCCTTTCCATTTCCTTTCCTAAAATTTTCTAAAGATTCCTGTCTTAAGGCCATTCCACAGACACTTCCCCCCTTCCTCTGGCTCCTCTCCTACACTCTTGTCTTTTTATTGACTAATCCTTGTCTTCTTCCTTCAATGCCATTTCACATTACTGTCTTCATGAAGACTGGTTTAATGACTATAAACTTAGGACAAGAACAAACTTGGAAACTTGAATATTTTTACAAATTTCAGTATATAATCTCTGTCACAGTGGACACTATAAGAATGGCCCAAGGAAAAGAGCAAAACAAAATCAGAGACCAAAGACCAATAATACTGAAAGAGTTTCATGAATTTAAAGGTAGAGTGAAATTTGATGCCTCATCTGTCTTTTTTCTTAAAAAACTATAATTAGTGTACTTTTAGCAAAGATCTGAGATGAACTTCTTTTAATTAGATATCATTTTGGCTGGAAATGTGAATGTGTTATTCTAGTTTTGTTAATTACTAGAAGGAGACTCCTCAAAGAGTTGCAGCTGTGAACAGCTCAGTGTATTCATTAAATGGAGTTTAAAAGGGAATTGTATGTTTAGATTTAACTTTTGACAACATCTCAGCATTTGCAAAGTTTAATTTAACATTATGTGCTCTTTTAGCTGACCACATTAAAGGACACAAAGTACTTAAAATAGAAGAGGTTTCTAATGAGAGCAGAATGATATTTTGTTCTAATTAGGGTGTGTATATGTGTTTTATTACATAGGCTGTCTGGATTTTTTTTACTTATATTGTTAATATCCATGTGCCAATGTGTCTTCTGACACATATGGAAAGATATATGTGTAAACTTAACCTCACACATAAATATCAAAAGGATTTTGTATCTAGACGGTAATGAATGCAGTGAAGAAAAACACTTTTAAGAGGCCTGGTCACTTGGAGGTATTTTGTTAAGTCTTTTGTACAATAATATATCCTCATATGATTTAGAGAATAGCAAGCAGTTATTTGAGGGATTTTTAACATGAATGAACTAATGCCGGGCCGTGGTGGCACACGCCTTTAATCCCAGCATTTGGGAGACAGAGGCAGGCAGATCTCTTTGAGTTCGAGACCAGCCTGGTCTACAAGAGCTAGTTCCAGGACAGCCTCCAAAGCCACAGAGAAACCCTGTCTCAAACAAACAAACAAACAAACAAACAAACAAAAAACATGAATGAACTAAAAAACACATGATTTCAAATTCGATCAGATCTAGAACAAAAGCAGATAAAATGATAAGAAGGTATGAGGATGGGTCAGTTTAAAGAACATATCCAATTAATTATATAAATCCTCAATTTGAATGACAAACACATTGCTTATCTGTTTTAGGGCATAAAATATTCTTGTTAGAAAATATTTTAGAAACAAATATTTCTGAGTGAGTTTTAATTGGTTTCATAATAACCTGCTTTGTTTTCTGAATTGAGTAATTTTATTGTAGGAGAATCTACTACTTCCTGTGTTCTTAGTTACAAAAATGGTCATTTACACAGCCTACTATGCTTTGATCTTGAAGTGTTTCTCTCTTCAAGACATCACTTTCAGATTAAATGACACCATAATTACCTAGTTTTCTTCACATTTCTTTAATCAATTTCTATCCATTTTCCTTTCTCTGATATTCTTCTAATTACTGGCATTTTTCCAGCACTTTTGTGCTCACCTCCTTCTCTGTGACTGTCAATGCTGGGGCTTTGCATTTAGTATCCGTCAATTGTACATTATCAAACCAGACATCCCATTACCAATTTTAATTTCACGCTTGCTCTATTGCATATCCTTTGGACATGGCTAGCATTTGATGTTTTGTTTTATGTATTTCTTTTGTTTTGTTTCTTTTTTATTTGCTCCAGGGGACCTCAACATGCAGACAGCTTTTGAGATTCTTCTCCTCTGCTGTGTGGAGCTATCAAGCTTACTGAATCTGAGCCATCACAAAGGAAATGCAGATTAGCACCAATATATGAGCTTTAAAAGAGCCCACTTCTTTTACCAAGAAGCTTCATTTATTCAGAAATCTAGCAAATTTCCATGTACCCCAATGATTTGCAAATATATACAACAAGGGGAATGTGGCCCCTTCCCTGTTGAATAAAGCTATTCCTGATCCAAGCATGTAGCTAAGAGAGCATGGAAGCTCTTGAGTGTATCCACTCCACTTGTAAAGTTTCCCAGAAAAATGACTTTGTCCTTTCACCATGAGCTCATATTCAATATTACCCTTCTTAACAAATATTTGCCATTCATAGAAAATGGTACCAACTGCCACCATCCACTCCTTAGATGAGATGGGACCTACTTTGGGATGTCATCGAAGTCTGACATACCATGTTAAGGTAGGGTCAAGAACTTCCCCTTCATATAAGAGCTGAGCAAAGTATCCCATCATAGGGAATGGACTCACAAAAGCAAGTTCATGAACCCAGGATAGGTTCTGGTCTCACTCCTATACCCACCCCTTCAACAGATCAAGCCACATAACTATCACCCACATTTAGAGGTTCTAGTTCTGTCCCATGTAGATTCTCCAGCTGTCAGACCATAGTCTATGGGGTCCCACTAGCTCAAGTCATCTGTCATCATGATCTTGACCCTCCTTGTTTATGTGATACTTCCTCCCTCTCTTCAACTGAACTCCAAGAGCTCATCCCAGTGCTTGGCTGTGAATCTCTTCATGTTCTTCCATCAGTTACTGGATGTAGGTTCTATGATAATAATTATGGTAGTTACTAATCTGATTAAAGAGGAAGACACATTCAGGCACCCACCCTCTCCACTATTGCTAGGAGTCTTAGCTGGGGTCATCTTTGTAGATTCCTGGGAAGCTGTCTAGCACCAGGTTTCAATATGAACTCTCGTTTTCTCTTTAACCATATTTTATGTTCTTCTAGCCATCTCCAAACCTCCAAAAATTCGTTTTCTTTTCCTATAAATGGTTTCATGCTTTCTTATTAATTTTCATTCATTTGCTATGATACAACTCTCCAGATATAAGCAACCTCAAAGAAGGAATTATTTTAATTCACAGTTGCTAGTTACAGTCCATCACAGCAGGGGATTTGAGGTGTCAGGAACTAAAAACTGCTGGTCACATCATGTTCATACTCAAGAGGAATGACATGAGTGTATATATACTTACTAACCTGCTGACTTGGACCCAATCTGAGAAGTAGTGCCTCCCATAATTAGCTAGGTCTTCCCACACTAATAAAATCAAAACACTCCCTCATAGATATGCCCAATGCCAATAAGTTCTAGACAATACCTCAATGAGACACTCTTTGCAGGAGATTTTACACTGTGTTAAATTGACAATTAAATTTGACCATCATATTATCCAAGCATTGCCATGTAGGGTACTTCTGATATTGGAAAAGTTGTCTCCCCAAGAGCACCTTATCTTGGCCATTTTACTGCCATTCATGTATTTCAATTGCAAAAGTGTTCATTAATGTTACATTAAAAAAAACATTTCTACAAGAAGCATTAACAGTCATACTGTATAAACTATGTTCTCTACTATTCTAATTCAACATTGTTGTTTGCATGTAATCTTTTTATTAGAAAGTATTTTAGTGGATAGTATTTGTATAGTTTTTTCATAGTCATTCACTGGATTATAAGATCCATGTACTAATGTATTATTCAAAATTATAGTCATCTGATAAATGTTGTAAGTGACTTAAATGATTGAAAGTCTGCTTTACTGTAATTTGCAAGAAGGAATGAGTAGAAAACTTTGATATAAAATTTAAAACTGAAAGGTTATTTATGGCACATCATTAAGTAAGACTTTGGCTTTTGCATGATATTTGCATAAAATATCATCCAAAACTACATAAAAGAACATTTTATGGCGTATTTCAAATAACCATTGTTTAAAATGTAAATATTTTCAGTATTTTTACTTCCCCCAAAGCATTTATCTTAGTCTAGGTGGTTGCAAGGGTTTTTAGGTATTCTCTGAAGATGATAAAAGTGCTTCTTGGCCAACTTCATAGGCAATAGAAACAGAGAAAGAAATCTCAGAGAGTAAAATAAAGAGGACTCTGTTGCTTTTATTTGCTCATCTGTCCAGATTCCTGTCTCTTTGCATGCTCTCACTCAGCTTTAGTAAAAATTTAGTAAAAATTTCCTATATTCAGAAATACTATAGAGGCTTCATGTTTATTCTTAGCATATTGTGCTTTGCTTGGTTTTTCCAATTTAATTTTGTTTTGACTCAACTTGTTTTGTTTCATTTCTTCTTTTAAAACAGAGCCTTGTGATGGAGCTGTGATTCACCTAGTACTCACTTACAGAGTCCAGGCTGACACTGAAATCATGTCAGCCCTCCTGTCCCAGAATCTCGAGTACTGGAATTTCAAATGTCCTTCATTATGTCCTGCTATGTAGTTAATCGTATACACCCTCAATTTGTTTCTTCAATGTGGCTTGGCAAAGTTCTTTCCTGAAACATAGGAAGAATGCAAAGTCCAATTGTTTTCTGATAATCAAATGTTTTTGCAGACTGATCATAGTTGACATTGGTAATTCATTGATATCTGATATATATATATATATATGAAAAACTTTGCCTGAAAAATATAGTGTTGGCAACAGTTAATTTTTGCCACCACAAAGTATTTGAGGTTGGCACTCATTTGACAACTGGAACTGCTGCTGAATCTTTTAATTAGTGCTTGTTTAATGGTAGCAATCAGGAAATCATAGGAAATAAAGTTACATTCAAGAGAAGGGCCTGGGCTCTTTTCATATCTCAAGCAAGAATTTGCCACTCTTCTGAAGAAACCTGAAGGATAAAATTCTGCTGCTATTTTTAGCATGTGGACACATTACAAAAAAGCAGAAAGAGAGGAGAATTGTTGCAGTTAAAATGGAAGAAGACCTTTATAGAATAGTAAGTGATCACTACAGGCACTTAACTAGAGTGCTCTGGAAGTTAACCTCCTCAGATGTAGTCATTGGCAAATTGGAAGCTACCAAAGGCAGTTTAGCTAGACCTTGCTTCAAGATATATTTTTGAACTGAAATTGTATCTCAATGGTAGAGTCCTAAACCCTGGATTCAAGCCTAGCACAAAAGCAAACAAGCATATAAACAATAAAACAACACCAGACACACAGACACAGACAGACAGACAGATGCGCGCACGCACACACACACACACACACACACACACACACACACACACACACAGAGAGAGAGAGAGAGAGAGACAGACAGACAGACAGACAGACAGACAGACAGACAGACAGATATAGAGATAGATATAGAGATATATATCTCTTGCTTGGGCTTTGAGGATCACTCTGAAACACTATCAAGATGTTGGTTGGAAGAATTAATGAAGCATAGTAAATTAAATTTTTAGAGGACATTTTCATACCCTAGCTGATATCACTCAGATAGTGCTACAATTTAAATAGGCTAAAGCAAGGGGGTGTGTGAACATTTTAATCATCTTTAAGAGAAAATAGGACACAAATTAAAATATGAAAGAATTTTAGTATTTCCATTAAAATATAAAGCTTGAGATAAAGTTTATTGCAAACTACCCTACTGAATTTTGTTTTATTTAGTGTTTTTCCTCCAAATATTTTAAATGAATTTGCAAATTATAAATGTTTATTTGGAGTTTGTCTGCTCCAGGAAAACTTCATGACTTTTTTTCACTACTTTTACTGAAATAAGTGTTGAGAAGATACTGAGTTACATACTTTGCAGTATGAATTTTTTAAAGCAATGCTTAACTTTTGTACATTTCTTGGTAAAGGGCACTGCTTTTCTTACACTGTAACTTGGGCTGAGAAATGTACTCATCTTATCAAAACTGCTGCTTTTGGAGGCTGTCTCAGGAGTGAATCTAAAGGTAATATTTTGCCCATTCTTTACAGCTGTGGCTCGCTACCTTCCCAATCCTTTGACCTTTAATACACTTCCTCATGTTGTGGTGACCACCCAAACATAACATTATTTTTTTTTTGTACTTCGTAATGTAATTTTGCTACTGTTGCTAATCCTAGTGTAAATGTTTGGGGAGATAGAGGTTTGTCAAAGTGGTGGCAACCCTCTTGTTGAGAGCCACTGCTTTAGAGCCGCACAAGAGATGACTGTTCTAAAGGGAACTGTGTATCTTAAAAATCAATGTAGCTTCTGAATCAGAGAACTTGATCATGCATGGATGGTTGGCAGAAAAGGAAGATGAAATATGTTACTAACTGATCCTATGCCTGTGGTCTAGGTCCATAGGGGTAGAGTGGGAGAGAAAAGAACCACAGGAAATGGCACTAAGTAAGGTAATCCAGGCTTAGAACGGCTGGCACCACGTGCTCCTCTTCATATGTGAAACCTAGCATTTCTCATTTGAATATGAATACTCCAATGGAAATCATATGTGTCAATATTAGGAAACTAGCAAGGGGTGATGATACTGGGGAGAGAATATTTTAATCAGAGGGGATGGCGAAGACAATGGAACAACATGGAAGGGAAGGACATTTCCAAGAAGATGAGTGGAAAACAGAAGGGGGCAAATCAACCAAATTGAAAGTTGCATTAGAAGTATAGGTGGAAACCTATCATCTCACAAGCTAATTAAATTCTCTTTTATTCTGTAGCAAATTGTGAACCAGGTGGCTTCCTGCCATCTGTATTGCTTTTAGTACTTGTCTTCTAGAAATATGTATGGCCAGGATTTTGCCTCACACTGAGGTGTGCTATCCTTGCATCCTGTCATGTACTGTGTCTGTCTGGATAGATTTGACTGGGCATTTGGCTTTAATTCACTTCAATCAGGCTTCCTGGGGCACTCCTCCCATTCCTATCTTTTTAAAATCTATTTTAACTAGACTAAATGTAAAAGGCCTATTAATAAAGAAAATGATAAAATAGTACTTTAAAAGGAACTAAAATGAGACAGCACTAGATACCCATTACAAGTATTGCTACCTTCTAAAAAGCAGGAGCAAGTGGCATTGGAAGAACTTGAAATCCCTTTGCCACACTTTTGAAAATAGAAAATGAAACAAATGTACAAAACAAATATGGGCATTCCTTAAAAAGTGAGTGCATCCAACAACTCCAATTCTGAGACCATGTCAGTCAGTGTGTCTGCATGTTTACTTGTATGTACAAACACATGTGTGTGCTGATATATATGCATGAGTAGGTACATGAGTACAGGGGCCACAGAACAACCTTGGATGCTATTCCTCGAGCAACTTCCATGTCATCTATCTATCTGTCTGTCTGTCTGTCTGTCTGTCTGTCTGTCTGTCTATCTATCCACTGATTGATTTATTGGGAAGCAGGTTCTCTTACCTGTTTGTAACTCACCAAGAGAAACAGGCTGACATGATATTTGTCCCATGTTTCCTCCTCCCTCTGTTTCCCCAGCATTGGGATTACACACTCATGTCTACACACATGTCATCATTGAAAATACTGTTTTCAAGAAACGTTCGCTTATATTCACAGCAGTATTAGTCACAATACCAAAACTGCACACACACACACACACACACACACACACACACACACACAACAAAGATGATGATAAAGGGATTAGTATAGTCATAAGAGATACCTAAGACACAGAAAGTAATCAAGATAGAAAGCAGTGTCGACATAAACCACAACTCTCACCTTAAAGGGAAAAAGATTTATTCTGGAGCCATTTTAAGTGACCATGGCTTGGGAACACCTCAAAATCCACATTTAAACATAGAAGGAGTTTTATGAACTTTAATAGTTTAACACAAAAAGAAACTCATAAATCCAGACAATTTTAAAATACATTGGTGGGTACATCAGAGATGCATTTACAACAAAGATGAGGGCAGCTTTTCTAAAGACCACTGATACTATCTCATGACTTCTTGTTGCTTCTAGATTGATAGAAGCCACTGGTCTCCTAAGAAAATATGCTTCAGAAGGTTTTTATTTATTAGTCACAACATATTTGCTCCTACACAGAGGAGGGAAAGGAGTGGATATTCAGTGGGCTAACACTAGCCCAAGATAAGTTTATTAGCCTCTGGCTTGCAACATCCCAACCTCCCATATCACTGTGGTTTAATAATCATTCTTGGCAGACAGAACACCTTTCCAAGAATTCTCATTCACAGCAGAAAAGTGGTTTCCAGTTGCTGAAAACTGAGTAAGTACTATAATGTTCACTGAAGTTTAGTTTTGCAAGATGAATAATTTTGTCTCATGGTTGCTATAACAATATAAATATTCTTAGCACTAATGAATTCTACATTGAGTAATTGAAATATTAATTTTTATGTCCTACTTTACCATAATTAAGAATATAAAAAGTGTAATAATATACTGTACGTTTGAAAAATCACTGAGTAAATTTTAAATATTTATACCTAAACACCTAAATATTACAGGAGACTACACACACACACACACACACACACACACACACATCTATCTATCTATCTATCTATCTATCTATCTATCTATCTAGTAATTAGCATATTATTCAAATAGTATAGCTTATTCTTTATCCTCAAAATGCAGCTGTAATTGATCAATTTATACTTTAGAAGTAAAAATCTTTTTAAAAATTAGGTTAACCAAAAAAAAAAAAAAAAAAAAAAAGAGCCGGGCGGTGGTGGCACATGACTTTAATCCCAGCACTCAGGAGGCAGAAGCAGCTAGATCTCTGTGAGTTCAATACCTGCCTGGTCTACAAGAGCTAGTTCCAAGACAGCCTCCAAAGCCACAGAGAAACCCTGTCTCGAAAAACAAAAAAACAAAACAAAACAAAAATTAGGTTAAAAGCTAATAAACAAGGAAAAAGTAAGTAAATCAATACTAGCAAATTCAGATAATGAAAATATAATTCTAGATGATGTTTTATATACTGTCTTCAGTGTAGCAAGTTTGCATATTTTCTAATTTATAATAGAATTTAGCAGTGAATGGCACTATGCTTTTATATTAATGGTTGAATGATAATAAGCTTTTTTAAAAAGTCTGACAGATTTTTATTAATTTTTTTATTAGTCAAATTAGGAACAAGCTTGCTTCACATGTCAATCCTTTCTCCCTGTCCCTCCCCTCCCCCCAATCCTCCTCCCCCAAACCTCCACCTTCCCCCACCCTATCCACCCTCCAATCCCCATGCAGTGTAGGGCCCTCAACAGGGGCTCCCCAAAGTCTACCACATCATCCTGGGCTGGGCATAGGTCCTCCCCCATATGTCCAGGCCCAGAGAGCACCCCTTCACCAGGGCAAAATACTGATCCTCTACCAGGGGCCCCATAGAGAGTGCCTACACCTCCTAATTGGCATCCATGTTCAGGGGTCTGGATCAGTCCTGTGCTGGCCTCCCAGACAGCAGTCTGGGGTCCCTGTGCTTCCTCTTGTTCAGGACAGCTGTTTCTGTCAGTTTCACCAGACTATAAGCTCTTTGAATGTATCTTTCATCAAGATATATTTTTAAATAAACCTGTCTTTCTATTGAGAGTCAACAAATACTACATATTTTAAACAGATAATCAGAAAGATTTGGATAATCATTCACATTAAGTTCACATTTAGATAAATCTTAATATTCTATGAAAAATAAACAATTACCAATTGAAATTTATTGCCTACCTTTAACATAAAAAATTTCAGTTGCATTTTCTTTTTTTAAAGCATCATCTTTGTATATTGACTAATATTTACAATGTCTAAAATTGTTTATGTGATTCTCTTTCTTGATTTCTCAAGAATCATTAACAAAAAAGCCAGCTATCCTGATCTACACAAACAATACCATCATTAGGAAGGCCAAGCCATATGAGTACAGCCTAGGCTCCATAGCAAGTCTCTCATTATAGATGAAAACAGATATGCTAAGAAACACTCTTAAATCTGAAATGAATTATTTAATCGCACCAAAACAGTTTTGTTGGCCAAGTAACCATTCATAGGGTCTAAGAAGGTTAACTTTTATGAAAATTGTACATTATTATCAAATACAGTCAATTGAAAATCAACTTCAGACAGCTCAGTTGACAAGTAATTTTCTGGAAAAAATGTGATCATATAAAGAAGTAGTTTTCCAAGTCCTTTGATAAATGCAATTGTTTTTTTTTTTTTTGCTCAGTTTTGCTTCTGGGATTATATGTTTCTTCTTTGGCATAGATGTTTACTGGCAAGATACAAAATCTACAAAGGAAGAATGAGTCAGGACTTTGAACGATGTATATTTTAATTATAAAAATTCATTTAATTAATGATTGTTTTATGTCAGTATTAAATTATCTTATTTAGTAAGACAGTCCTCATTTATTTTACCAATCATCTTAAAATACCTACTTAGTTAACAGAATAAATTGAACACATCATACTTTATAGCCAGTGAAAAAAAGAAATTTACATTTTCATTTTCAAACATCAGCAAAGAAAATGGATATAATTTTCAAACTCAATTGTGGATAATTGTATGTAGTATTTGAATTTGGCTGTGGAAAAACATATTTTCAACTAAAGAGTTATATAACTTCACTAATGTTGTTTACATGTCTAGCCAATGATTGTAGATTCAGGGATCCTGTTTATAATGAACAAATTGCTGAGGTCTTAATTATTTGAGAAAATTATTGAAGCACTGTGACTTTCAGGACTGTGGTAATAAGGAGTGTAATTCTATAGATTAAAACATTTCATAGGGCCTGGTGTTGGTGGTGCAAGGCTTTAATCCCAGCACTAGGGAGGCAGAGGCAGGTGGACCTCTGTGAGTTTGAGGCCACCCTGGTCTACAAAGCTCCACAGAGAAAACTTATCTCAAACAAACAAACAAACAAACAAACAAACAAACAAACAAAGATAGGGGATGTCCTTTTGTATATATGTTTCTTTTATTGGTTGATAAATTAAACACTGTTTGGCCATAGAGGCAGGAAGATAGGTGAGACTAGAAGATGAGGAGAATTCTGGGAAAGGTAGGTAGAGAGATGCCATGGAGGAACTGGGATGATAGGACACACCGGGCGTTCTTCAGTAAGATAATGCCATATAGAAATACATAGACCAGTAGTTATGGGTTAATAATGGAAACAGAGCTAGGCAATAAGAAGACCTAGCCATAGTCCAACAGTTTAATAATTAATATAGTGCCTGTGTGTTTATTTGGGGCTGAGAAGGGACTATGGGACCTGGGGGGACAAAAAAACTTCCAGCAACACAAAAACAAACAAACAAAACCAACAACATTAACACAAGCATTGCATGGGATAAGATGCTGAGGAGCTGGACTGGTCATCATATAAAAACTGCGTTTTCATTCTCTTTCTTTCTTTCTCTCTCTCTCTCTCTCTCTCTCTCTCTCTCTCTCTCTCTCTCTTTCTTCCTTTCTTCCTTTCTCTCTCTTTAATTTGTAATGGAACTTTCATGCTGTATTGATTTCCAATTTCCACCATCTAGAAGTATAAAATGAGTAATTGAAACACAGACTAAACTCAGTAAGATTACTTTGCACATACTTACTGAACCAATAATTGTGATAGTCAGTTAAAACAAAGACATACATGAAGGCAGTGTAGAATCATTTGTGCACTTACCCAGAGTATTCCATGAAGATAAGAGACTAGCCTGTGCCAAATCCTGAGGTTGAAGTTTGAATGTCATTATGTTAAAAATACATACGGAGTTGCACAGCTGAAAAAGTACACATAATTAATGCAGGTTTATAAACTATTGTAATATACGTTAAATGTAAGGTCATCAGTGAAGTCTCATATGTTAATTTTGTTGCCAGCTGATATTGCAGATGTGCCTAGTGATGAAACCATCAATGGATTGGGGAATTCAGAGCTGAGCTAGCCATTAATAATTAATTATTAATTAATAATTGGTGGTAGTGGGCCACGAGAGATGAGCCTTTCAATGAGAGATGAGCCTTGCCTTTGCCCTGTTTTCTCTGTTTTTCTCTTATTTCCCACTAAGACTTAAGCAGTCTGGCTGGTTTTATCATCACCATGTTCTGAGAAACAAGGAAGCCAGCTGGCATGACTTGAGAGCTCTGAAACTGTGAGGCACAATGTATCCTTTTCTCTTACATTCATCTTTTCCCTCAGGTACTTTGTCAGCATCAGAAAGGTTAGTAAATGGGTAAAATATTTTCTTGATTTTACTCTGTTAGTGAAAACTATCTCTTTTTTTATTTTTTTGACTCTCAATTATAAAACAAAGAAGAAAAAAGAGAATGAAAACCATTAAGGAAAACTAGGCAATTAGCTTTACAGAAGATATTTGTGAAATATTGTTTGACCTAGTAATCAAGATGTCATATGTACAGATTGCAATATAATCATGTAAAGTTACAACCAAGAGTGAAACATTTCATGGCTGTCAACATATACACTATATGCCAGCTTTATATCATTGTGAACATATACTGTTGTGCCCAGAATTTGGAACCCCAAAAGAACCCACCAACAAGGAGATGATTCACTGAATGCAAGAACAAAGGTTTCTTCTTTGACTCGAGGATACGAGCTGCAGCAAGGACCCTATTCATTTGGGAACAAATGGAGTGCCCACTTTCTATGGAGGGGTATTTTTATAAGGGAAAATTGTAGGGCTGGAAGCCCTAAGATTACAGAACTTCCATGGTTACACAGGACAGGACAAAAGATTGTATGCTTACAATCAAGCAGGATGCTGCAGAGGAAATGAGTTTGTTAATTATCCAGAGGAATGTGAATGCCATTCTAGGGTGTGATATCTGGTCTGAGGCCTTGAGTCCTGTGGACCTTTGTTTAACTTTGTCTGCTAAGTTGCCTTTTGGGAACTCAGAGCTTTCTTCTTGGTCTTTGGAGTCTGAGTTTTAGACTTTTATTAATTTTCCCCTTTTATTTCCTGCTTTGACTTTTTGTCAAAAACCAATCCCTTGGTTTCAGGTGGAGAATTAATAATATATGGCCCAAATGTTAGCAGGCCCTGAAAGCTACTAGCTGACAGATTTTTCTGGGGAAGTGGGTCAGGGAACCAGGGGGAATGAAGGGACCAGCTCCCCATTTCAGCAGCCATAACAGCCTAGCACATGCTTGCCTGACCTTACCTTGGTCACTAGGAGGTCAGATGCCTGCCTCGTGGCTAGGAACCAATCAGAAGTTAGCTGGTGGTACTCTGCTTTATGGTTCTGGGTATGCTTTACGGACAAGTACACAGCAATGATGTGCAGAGCATAGCAACCACCCTGGGAGGGCCTATAGGCCATAACAACCAGTTGACCAATCAACACAGGGCAAACCCTCCAAGCCTGAAGGCACACCAATCCTGAGCCTGTGTGTACCCCTAGACATTCCCCTTATGCTGCTCTATAAGATCTCTATGCTGTGGCTTCCCTGTGTCTTTGCTAGCATCCGCCATGGTGGATGGATGAAAGGCCTGAGCTAACATGGGGTTAGCTCATTAAACAGCTACAATAAAGCCTTGTGCTGTTTGCATCAAGCTTTCAACTTTGCCTGGTGATTGTGGTCATTGTAGTCCTGGACAGAAATCCTGGGGGCCTGATCCTCAGGGGTCTTTCAATACCTTACAAAAATAATTAGAAGGAAGAAAGGTTCATTTTGGTTAAGAAATTTCAGATTGAGGTTGTATGGTCCTGTCTTGTTGAACTGGTTACAGAGCAATATATAATTTGTGTCTCTGACACAGAGGACTTATTCACCTTCATGATGTCAAGAAAGCAAAGAGAAGAAAAACTGATAGGATTACATTAATAATTCAAAGACATGCCCCAAAATAACCTCTCTCCTACTGGGGCCCACATTTTATCTGTTCCATAACTTCCCAGTATACCCTCAACAAATGACAAAACCTTCAAACCATGTGACAAACATTTTAGTGTACACTAAAGATTCAATCTCTAGATGACAGAACTAAAGGAACTAGCTTCAATCACCTAAGTGATCAACACAGAGAAAGAAATTATTCAAGTTTTGTCCCCAGTCATTTTGACATTTAAACTAAGCAAATGAGTTGGCAATAGGAAAGCAGGAATAACTGAATGTGATATGTGGTAGAGTTGGACAGACTGAGTCTAATAAAAGGAAGCTACCCTAGAAGGCAAGTGGAGATTAATGTCTAATATACAGCCTACTGAGTGAGTCATAAGTCCTTAAACAAGGCTATATATATATAAGAAAATGTGTTCTTTAAGTCATTGTAGCTGTGTTGCTATACAGAAAATGTCTCCTTTTCACTAACATTAAATGGAGATGATATTTCAAGTCAAATTCAGAATTACTATTAAATAATACATATTGTTAGTAAGAGGCTCACTTTTATTTCTTGACAACTGTCTTTGGATATGTATTGGTGAATCAGGGGAAAAGTTATAAAGATTATGTAAATATGAAAGAAATTTTGCTTTAAAGGGTTGCAAAGAAAATAGGGATCACGGAGACCAATATGGGCTACAATAGAGAACAGAAGTTTATGTTTTTAGTGGACAAGTAAAATGTGGTCCAAAGTATTTCACTATAGGGAAAATTGTGATCCTTGAGCACTGGAGAGTCAATAGATTCTCCACAAAATTGAAGAAGTAGCCTTCACAAACAAAGATAGACATATGATCAAGAGTACCATAAGGAAGACTGAATTTACATCTTTAGAGGGAACAGCACTTATATGGTTTTACAATCTCACAGAAGTTATTTCTGCAATACTTTTATTTTGTCAGAGGAAAAGCTATTGAGAGTCATGAGCTGAGTAAAAGGAGTTAGGAGTTTATAGAGGTTTTATTAGACAGAAAATATGAAAATATTTTCCTAGTAAAAAAGGGAAGTGTATGCAATAGGTATATTTATAGGCCTACAAAAGTTACTAGCTGTAAATATAAAATGATATCAATATTCATGGTTTGGTTCTCCTTCAAAGGCATATTCATATGCCTTGGCTTATACGCAAAGTAGGTTGGATGGGGTTAGCCAAGTAAATATACCAGAAGATGGATTTATATACATATAAATATATATATAATGTTTGAGTGAGTAAGATTACCACTTTTAAAACTATGTCGTGATATAAGAGAACAGTTTATTTGCACTGCAGTAAGCACAGTGAGAACGCTGGAGCTCTCCATGGCCATACACTTTCTGGAGTTAAAAATGTTAGAAATAGCATAGCTGATAGAAACTTGAGTGGAAGTCTACCTTGTGATAGCCTTGGTAATTTTCATTCTAAATCATTAGATTGAGGGTTTGAAACAGAAAAGGAAGAACAGTAGGTGTACAGTCAATGGTGTGAGGCAAGTGAAAGAGACTGCTCATTTTAGGTGCACAATTCCAAAGAATACAGCCCACTGAATCATCTAAGCAGGGCTAACATGGGCTCACAAAGACTTATACAGCAAGCAGTGGCCAACCATCCTGTCTTTAAATATCCTGTTGTTTCAACTTTCCATTTATATCCTGTGTCTTATGAAGTTTCCCTCCAAGTTGGAAAGAAATTGCTACACAACAGGACTGATAGCAAGAATGTTGGATAGACTGGGGATGGATGAGGATATTGTAAATGTTAACATTTTAAATAGTGAAATATGATACCAGACAGGTGGCTTAATGGTTAAGAGTGTTTTTTGTCCTTGTAAAGTAAATTCATCTGGTTAAATTCATCTTTAGTAGGTGTCAGATAAACCCATAAAGATAAGTGCATAAGTGAAACAGTAAAATCACTGAAAATAATATTTAAGTGACATAATTAGTAAGAAAATATTCGGGGAAAAAGAAAAAAAAAGCTCATAGAGAGGGCAAAGTCTCAAGGAAATGAAAGGCAGTCATGAGCCTACCACAGTGGTTCAGCCAGCCCTGGAGAGTCTGTGCTCTGAGCCATGTGGCACAAACTTTTCCACAGCAAGAGATTATTCAAGGATTTCATATGCTTGAAAGGTATCTGTATTAGTTAGTTATCTCACTGCTATGAGCAAAACGGATGCTTTTCAGCATCTATGAAGAGTTAACTTCCACTCACATTTAACTTTACTGCCCTTCATGGTGGAGAAGTCATAGAACAGGACTTTATGGCAGCTGGTCACATTGTATCTACAGTCAGGAAGCAGACTCAGATGCATGCTGGTACTCAGCTGCCCTTTCCTTTTATGCAGTCCAGACCCAGGCCAGAGTCGGCTCCCCATACTACCCAAGTTTCGAAACTCTGTAACACGGTTGTCTTCTAGGTGCCTGTAGATCCTGTCAACTTCACAGTCAACATGAACTAGCACAGCACCAGATAAATATTTGTGAGTTTATTAATAAATAAATGGGAGATTCTTAGAGAATCCCTGAGTACACACACACACACACACATACAATTTGTTTTATGTTTCCTGCATGCATTAATTAAATGTAAACCAATAAATATTAACAAACATGAACAAGCCTCAAGGCAGTACACTTTTGTTTTATGTCTTCAGTAGCAATAATTTGTATTTGTTCATAAAGAGAAAATCCATAAATCATATGTGCTGGAGCTTTTGTCAGGATGATATGTGTATTATTCTCATCTTCTTAAATCTTACACAAGCTTTAGTCTAGCATACACAGCTGCTAAATCATTATCGCCTGCATGAGTAATTGTTGCAGATGTTCATGCTGATTAATGGAGAACAGCTATATTTATGGTGGTTTCAGTATGGCAAGTACACCATTATTACTGTGCAAAGCACAAAAGCTACTGTGCAGTGAGGCTCTGTTGTGAGGCTCTGTTTGGAGTCTATGACTCAAGAGATCTGCAGGGCACCTTTCCAATGCTGCTCTTTCCTAACACTGACAGTATCTCACCCTCCCCATACACATTTTACAGAAGGGTTATGTTACACTACCCTTGGGCATGTTTGATATTACAGTTCCATGTTCTTTCTTAAAACTCAACCACCAAAGGGGAGACAAAAAAAAATCACTAGTAGGTGATCATATAACGGCCACTTTCTTAATATTTTAATTTGTTGATTATTTTCTGATTTGCTGTTACATTGTTTTTTTTTTTATTTTACCAAGGCAAGCATTAATGAAAAACATTAAGCAGCAGAACAGTTAGATTAACAGGACCCAGCATACTAGAGCACGTTTACAAATATTTGCTTGTTAATTTGCTTCCTTACATCTAGTTTTGGCTCTTACCTGTCATTGAATGATCAGCCCTCCCAATTGCCTTAAGATTAATGGAGTGTCAGGGTAAAGTAACTTCTCAGAGCAAATTTGCTCATTCCCAGCAAATTCTTCAACAACAGCAGGATTTTCAAGAAGATGCAAGCGCTCTAAGGATGAGTATTGATCATAAACTATGTTAACCCCGCTAAAGGGTCAGGAGAGATGCACAGTGGTATGTCCTGTGCTCTAGAATAAAATAAAAGAACTATTCAAAGACAAAAAGAGCTGGGGTGGGGGGAGAGGAAGGGAATACCAGTCTAATCATGCAACACAACCCAAGGACCACAAGATAACTCTTTGGTTGTGGTAACTTTGGACTCTAAAGCAAATCTTCTCACTTTCCAACCTGCTTTTTTCCTTCCCTATAGTGAGGACAACTGATTTACAACTGTATAACACTGCTAGAAGATTACAAAGCAGACACAAAATAATATAGATGATTCTAATTTCAAAAGTGCCAACGCAATCCATTAATACATTGTTATAAAGAGTAGGATGCTTTTAGTCAGAGAAAGGCACAATGAGGAAGAGCTCCTACAGAATGGAACTTAGGAAAGAGAATCAAATATAGGTTGTCATGACCCTGTTCTTCCAGAAGGCTGTAGGGCTGATGAAGATGGAAGGTAGGTGCTGTCTACATGCAGTTACAAGTGGCAAGGATATGCCTGAGACCTTGGAGCACAAACCTGAAACACTATTTGAATAGCTAACTTGCATTCAAACATGGTCGGAAACTGAAGGTAGTAAGAGCTTCACATTGAAAAACTCTTAAGAAATTATAAAATGACCTGCAAAAGGGGAAAACTGTAGTGTAACATAGTGTGCTGGAACCTGTCACAAAATATTCTTAGTGATAATTAGGAACTTGAGGAAATGGAAAGGAATTGCCCGTGTTTTGTTGACAATGAGGTTTGTAGCAGAAGCAGCAGCTGCTTCAGTCTGCAGGGATCACCCCAGGGGACAGGGTTTTGAAGAACCCTGAACACTTCCAACCAAACAGTGTAATCAGTTAATCCAAACCTGATCCTGGGAACCTGGACCATTGCCGTAGACCAAGCAACTGCCATTTGGCAGTTGTACCTGATGCAACTGCCTGGCGGGTGCCTTCCTGTGTTATTTATTTTCCCTGTTGTGGGCTTGGTTTGCTGGCATACTCGTTGCTCAGCATAATCCCTGGATTTTATGTCCTGGCCTCAAATGACAATGTCTATAAATTTGGCTGACAACATCTCCAGTTTACAGAATAGGAGGCTATGAAAGAGGAGGAGACAGGTAATTGTCATCACTGGGCAGCAAATGAACACTTTAAAGCAAAGCTAACAGTTCCTTTGGCACCACATTAAAGTACTGAGAAGTGCTGGCCAAATAATAATGGAAGCCACTGCACCTGAGCAGTTCAAATTGTGAAGGTGTGTGGAATCCTTTGCCCCCTTCCTTCTTTTTCTTTTCTTTTTTTCCAGACATGTAAGTGTTTGTCTATAACAGTTGTTTGCTTTTAACTTATTAGTTTTGGTTAGAGTAACAAGAAGAAAGTGTGTATTTATAAATTGATTTAGAGAATTAGTGAAATCTTGCAAAACTTAAGTTAAAGGCAAATCAACTGTGCCTGGGCAGTGGTGGCACACACCTTTAATACCAGCACTCAGGAGGCAAAGGCAAGCAGATTTCTGTGAGTTCAAGGCCAGCCTGGTATATAGAGCAAGAGCCAGAATAGGCTCTAAAGCTACACAATATAGAAACCCTGTATTGAAAACCCAACAAACAAGCAAAGAAGCAAGTAAAATAAAGTATAAAACATGTATTTGGGTCTTTCAATTGAGGGAAGAAATGCTAAAAGCAGGGACTGGAGCAGAATTCAAACCTTAAGACTGAATCTAGTTTACACTAGATGAGCTCTGAATTAGCTCAGCTCCTGACACTCTTTTTACCTACATTGCTTCCCTACGACACAATTCTGGTGAGGACACCATCTAATTTTTAACTTATTTATTTAACATGGTTACAAGGTTTAGTTTGCTTCCTCTACCTAAAAACTGTTGTAAGGATGTGTGAGGCTGAGTCAGTAGTGATTATTCCTCAAACTCACAAGTTATTTGTTTACATGAATGCATTTTCCCACATTACCATCTCAACTTATAGTCAAGGGATACAATTTTTAAAATATGAAAGAGTCCTCTGCCAGAATCCAGAGAATATTTTTAACCTAAGTTAAGATGTAATGTGAACTTAGACCTGTGTTTTTGTTTCACTGACAAGACCCTCACTCCTTTTTAAATTATGATATTTACTAAAAGACTGGAGATAGTGCAGTATGGCATGTTTGTAAATCTTCAATTACTTAATCACTCCAATGTTTTTCACACTATTAAAAGGAAACACCATGAATCATTAGATAAATCGAAACCCAAGTCAAATGATATACCATCTCACCTGAGTTAACAAGACCCAATATATAAGACATATCAGTGAGGGTTTGGAGGAAAAATAATACATATCCTGTTGTCACAGATATAAATTAGGAAGACATCATTGGAGATTTCTGAAAGGCTCTATGCACTTGGATCATATTTCCTTATAATTACTAACATTTGCATAGCTTCTTTGACAAAGGTCTGTATGGACCATTTATCCATTTTTAATTAAATCATTTGCTTTTCATGACTGATGAGTTATTTGTATTTCTTATATATTCTGGATATTAATATTTGCCAGATAATAATATACCAGTACATTCCTCATTCATCAGCTTATATTTTCATATTATTCTTTCTTTTCTTTGTTATAAAGAAGCCTCTCAAAACCAAATGTCTGAAGGTATGTGGATTTACTCTGGACCTTTAGCTCTAATTCCTAGATCAACTTGTCATTTTTATGTCCATAGATGGTTGCTTTTATTACTATAGTGCTGTGCTATAATTAAAGTCAGGAATTTTCATGCCCCCAGCATCTCATTTATTCTTCAGCATTGTTTTAGTTTTTTGAGTTTACATATGAAGTTTAAGATTACTTTTTCAATTTTGATAAAAAATTGTTTTAAAGGATTTTTCAATTTTCTTATTTTATTTAATATTTTTTAGTTCACCCATTCTCACAGGTGTAGGATGGTATTTTAGAGTTGTTTTAATTTGCATTTCCCTGATGGCTAAGGATGTTGAGCAATTTCTTAAGTGCCTTTCAGCCATTTTAGATTCCTCTCTTGAGAATTCTCTGTTTAGATTTGTACCCCATTTTTTAATTGGATTATTTAGTGCTTTAGTGACTAGCTTCTTGAGTTCTTTGTATATTTTGGCTAAAATCAAAAACACTAATTACAATTCATGCTGGAGAGGATGTGGACAAAGGGGAACAATCCTCCACTCCTGGTGAAATGCAAACATGTACAGCTGATAGGGGAGGTTTTCTGTATATATGTTTGTCTTATTGGTTGATAAATAAAGTACTGTTGGCCAATAGGAAATCAAGATAGGTGAGACTTGGAATCAAGGGGGATTCTGGGAAATGTAGTAAAGAGATCCAGACAGGAAGTGACATAGCAGGGAGACTCAGGATATAAACAGGGACAAGAAGGAAATCGTCCTCTTTCTCTTCCTCTTCCTCCTGCTCTCTACTACAGAGCCGCCATGTGTTACCAGCAAGAGCAAGACAGGATGCATTCAGCCGGCATCCTCCATAAGATAAGTCTTATGATTATGGGTGATAATTAAGACTTAGCTAGCAGATAAGTAATCCTAATCATTGGCCAACGGCATTGTAAATAATATAAGACTATGTGTTATTTTTGGGCGGCTACATGGTAGCAGGGCTTGGGTGGCTTACAGAAGATTTATCATTACATACCCCTACTTTGGAAATTGATATACACATGACTGAAAAACATTGTTTTGAGCAATTATGTTTCAGTTATGTTATTCTTTTTATTAGTTGAAATTAAGAACAAGCTTGCTTCACATGTCAATCCCTTCTCCATCTCCCTCCCCTCCTCCCAACCTCCCACCAGCCCCCAGCCCCTTCTGCTCCCCAGGGTAGGGCCCTCCATGGGGGCTCCCCAAAGTCCCCCACATTATCTTGGGCAAGGCCTAGGCCCTCCTCCATATGTCTAGGTCTAGAGATCATCCCTTCATGTGGGATGGGCTCTCAAAGTCCCTTCTTACACCAGGGAAAGATACTGATCCACTACCAGGAGCACCATAGAGAGTGCCTAGGCCTCCTCATTGACATCCATGTTCAGGGGCCTGGATCAGTCCCGAGCTGGCCTCTCAGACCACTGTTTCTGTGGGTTTCACCAGCATGGTCCCTAACCCTTTGGTCTTCATTCCTCCCTCTCTGCAACTGGGTTCCAGAGTTCAAGTCAGTGTATAGCTGAGGATGACTGCCTTTGCTTTCATCACCCACTGGATAAGGGCTCTAAGATAGTATATAAAGTAGCCATCAGTCTCATTATAGGGGAAGGACATTTTGGGTAGCCTCTCCACCATTGCCTAGATTGTCAGTTGGTGTCATCCTTGTAGATATCTGGAAATCTCCCTAGTGCCAGATCTCTCCTTGGACCTATAATGCCTCCCTCTGTTATGGTATTTCTCATCCTACTCTCCTCTATTGCTGTTGAATTCTAACTTTACGCCATGTTAGTCTGATAAGATACAGGGGAGTATTTATCTTTTTAGTATCTGTGGAGGTTTGCTATGTTGCCAAGTATGTGGTCAATTTTAGAAAATGTTCCATGTGGCACTGAGAAAAAGGTATATTCTTTTGTATTTGGATGGAAGTTCTATAGGTATCTGTTAAACCCAGTTGGGTTATAACTTATGTTAGATCCTTAGTTTCTTTGTTAAGTTTCTGTCTGGTGGTCCTGTCTAGTGGTGAAAACAGACTGTTGAAGTCTCCTACTATAAATGTGTGTGGTTTTATGTGTGGTTTGAGCTTTAGTAATGTTTCTTTTACAAATGTGGGTGCCTTCGTATTTGGGGCACAGATATTCAGGGTTGAGACTTCATCTTGATGGACTTTTCCTGTGATGAGAATGAAATGCCCTTCTTCATCTCTTTTGATTGATTTTAGTTTGAAGTCTAATTTGTTAGATATTAGGATTGCTACACCATTTTGTTTCTTGGGTCCATTTGATTGGAAAGGCTTTTTCCAACCCTTTGCTTTGAGGGAACGTCTGTCTTTGACATTGAGATGTGTTTCTTGTATACAGCAGAAGGATGGATTCTGTTTTCATATCCATTCTGTTATCCTTTATCGTTTTATAGGCAAGTTAAGACCATTGACATTGAAGGATATTAATGATCATTGATTTTTGATTACTGTTTGTTTTGGATTTGTTGGTTGTGGTGTTATTATGTGTGCATTTTCCCCCATTTTTCTTTTGGTATTTGGTAAAGTGAGATAACCTATTGCCTATGGGTTTTTGAGTGTAGTTATCTTCATTGCATTGGAATTTTCCTTCCAGAAATTTCCTTAGGGCTGGATTTGTGGATATGCATAGTTTAAATCTGGTTTTGTCATGTCTTGTTTTCTCCATCTTTAGTGATTGAAAGCTTTGCTGGGTACAGTAGTCTGGGGTGGCATCCACATTTTCTTAGTGTTTGTAGGACATCTATCCAAGACCTTCTGGCTTTCAAAGTTTCCATTGAGAATTTGGATGCAATTCTGATAGGTCTGTCTTTATATTTTACTTGGCTTTTTTCCTTTACTTCTTTCAATATTTTCTCTTTATTCTGTAAGTTTAGTGTTTTGATTAGTATGTGGTGAAGGGACTTCTTTTTGTGGTCCAGTCTATTTGGTGTTCTGTAAGCCTCTTGTACTTTCATAGGCATATCCTTCTGTAGGTTAGGGAAGTTTTCTTCTATGATTTTATTGAATATGTTTTCTGTACTTTTGAGCTGTATATCTTCACCTTCTTCTATACCTACTATTCTTAGCTTTGACCTTTTTGCGGTGTCCCATATTTCCTTGCTATTTTCTGTCAGGGATTTGTTGGACTTGAGATTTTCTTTGGTCGATGACTGTACATCCTCTAGCGAGTCTTCAACAACTGAGATTCTCTCTTCCATCTCTTGTATTCTATTGGTCATACTCACATCCTTAGTTCCTGGTCATTTATTCAGCCTTTCTATTTACAGCATCGCCTCATTCTGTGTTTTATTTATTGTTTCTATTTCAGCTTTCATGCCTTGAACTGTTTTGAGTGCTTCCTTCACTTGTTTTGTTTTTTTTTTTTTCTTTCTTTCTTGGCTTTCTTTAGATTCTCTAAGAGAATAACTTATTTCTTGAATTTTTTGTTTGATTTTTCTTCTATTTATTTAAGAGATTTTCTTGTTTCCTCTTTAAGGGTCTCGAACATCTTCATAAAGTAGAGTTTTAGGTCTGTCTCTTCTTCCTCAGTGTTGTGCTTTTCAGATCTTGCTGGTGTGGACTCAGTAGATTCTGGTGGTGTCATATAGGTCTTTCTGTTGTTCTTATTCTGTCTTCTTCCCATCACTTCTTCCAGTGGGTGCAGGTGGGGGTCTCTCTATCTACTCTTGTCACCCGGTATTGTGTGTAGGCCAAGACTACAATGTCTGCATCTCTGGATGATCTTGCCTGTCCTGGTAGTCTCCTCACTCTGCGAGGATCAGGGCAGCAGAGGGGGGAGGAAGAGTGAGGTGTTTCCAGACTCAGGGAGATCCTCCCTGTCTGGGCAGGTCTACTCAATGCCAGGCATAGGTACAGAGAGATCTGGGGGGTGATGGCAGGAGTTGGGCAGGAGCATAGGGTACTCTCACCTCAGCAGGGGTTGGGGCAGCCTCAGTTAGGTAATTTAAACTGAAGAAAAACATCCTATTCATCTTCACGCATGTGAGCTTCTAAGAGTACAGTGTGTGCAACCTTGTATTCCTGGCAAACATGTATGTACTAAAAATAGACCTGACTTTTCTGCTTCAATATTAGCTCTTAAATACACCTATATCAATTTTACTTGTGCCAACCTTATGCATGAACTGATAGAGTATAAGTACAGAATATAGTGTAATAGAATGACTAGAGTGTTACTTTACCACCTTTGACAATACTCAAGCAAATTATTGATTATCAGAACCATGTAGAAGATGTATTACTATAACCCATAGGTCTTGGGCCTCAGAATCATATCTAGGCATGGTAGGGGATGAACTAAAGACAGATTCATGGATGTATAAACACAGAAAATTAAGTCATGTGAGTTTTGCTGTATGTTGAAGCAGTACTTATGACTTCTAGAACCTAGAACCTCAAAGTGTTTAATAGGACTAACAAAGGGGAAAGGATGGGCAATTTTCAGTAGAAGCGTCACTTGCAGCATAGTCTCAGCCTGTAAGTGTCTACAAAGGGAACAAAGCTGAGCTCCTAGATTTCATATAACATGCCCATAAACTAGTATCTGTACAGAGGCAGACTTTGTCTCTCTGAGTCTGACCCATGTGAGAAATTGATTTGCCAATTTCTTGTGGACCCACGGTCTTGAAGCCCTCCTCATGACACTGCCAATAATAACATTAACTTAGTACTTTATTCATTGGAGGCTTTTTAAACTCCCTTCAATGTATGGAAGAATTAAATTTGAGTAAAACAATATTTCATCTGTATGTTTGGCGCCTAGGAGTTGATCTTTACTTACTAGGAAAACTATGTAAGAATAATTCTGTTTATATGTGTTACCTGAGCTTTCGGTTCACGTCAGGTAGTGTAATGGAGTGATTTCGAGATGTGACTGGAATCTAACGTTAACTCTATTTGGTCAAGTGTCACTAAAACTTTGGACACTGTGATTCCTAGTTGGAATCCTTTTATGCGCATCATCATACCATTGTTACAAATTGAGCTCTGTCCAGGACCAGTGGGGAAAGGAAGTGAAAAGCTCCTCCTGTGGACATTTCCTGGATTCTGCTGAGTGTATTACTTTTATCCATATCTTTTCACTGTAGAAAACTCCATGATTATCAAATCATCTTACTGCATTTATATAATTTAAACATGGATAAAAGCATCTTTTTGAAGATGAGTTGACTTAGAATTAGTGTTAAGATAGAGGGCAGTTTTGGAGGCCAATCTGTAACCTTCCTGCTGGTTTTTCATACTTTGTTGTACAATTTCACTGTTGAATATCTTCAGGACAGCAATCAAGTTCAAAAAATGATTTAAATACTGCCATCATATCCACTGGAGTTATAGACATTTTTGATGGTCTATGCCATTAGCAAACTTTATTCAGAAGGATTTGTATAAACTCAAGCATCAAGTGATGTTGTGTTTCATTCTGTTTTTTCCCTTATGATAGAAAGTTAAAAGTGAGAATGTTCTTCATATCACCTGAATTAGATCTATGAGGCTTCAGCTGTAATAGCAGCAAGGATTTATTTCTCATAAAGTGCCTCACTTCTCTTGATGATCATGGCTATCCTTTGCTCCACACTCATCTCAAAAAGAAGCATTTACTTTAGCCTGTGTTGACTGTTTTAATATTAATCAGAATTTAGAAGAAATTCCTGGTTTTTTCTTCCTAAACCATATTTGCCTTTCTTAGGCACGTAACATGTCTTAAAAAACAAATAAATGTGCCCTGTCATAAACAGAGCCAACTTCATGCTAAGTAGATTTTATTCCTTCACATTAGGCTTTTGGCAACTAAAATAAACACTTCATTGATTTTATGTCACCATCTCTCAGACAAGAAAACAATGAGAGCATAACAATGCAAGTACTCTTAGAAGTTAGTTTTGTAAACAGAATGATGTGTAGTAATAAAGTCAGCAAGCTCATTTCTTTTGAATCAATCCCTTTTCATATCCTTTTTCTTCATAATTAAAATGATAATTTAAAATCACTTTTATAGATTGATTATAAATAAGTACTGTACTTCTCATAATCTAGTATCTTAAATAAAGTAGTAATTTATATGCTTCTGTTGTATACATATTGTATTTATATACTTTTTAATTGACTATGGTTACTGGAATAAATTATCACAATTCTTATTACTTAACACACCAGAAATTTCTCATCTCACAGCTCAACATCCAGATGTGTGAATTTACCTTTCCTGGCTTGACATTGAAATGGGTAAAGTTCTTCTTATAATTTTATTCAAGAGTCATTTACCTTTGACTTTTGAACAGTAAAATCTCTATATTTTCCACATCATTAACACAGCATATCTACATGCATTTAAATTTTCTTTAGGTGGTACTTGAATACTCACCCCAGGATCCTTACAAGGAGCAAAGCATGGATGTAGAATCTCACATGTTTACACTAGGGAGCTCCTTACAGAAAATTTGGGAGTTCAAGGCTCACATCTAATGAATAAATTTTAGTGACATGGCTGGCCTAGGATATAAAAAAGCCTGTCTAAAACCAGCCAATCGGCCAACCACCAAACCAACCAAAAACACAAGTAAAAAAAGTCAAACCAGGTAATTTCCATAATCTTACTTGCAGAGCCCTTCTACTCATAAGTCAATATATACAGTGTTCAGTGATTAAGATTCACTGTCTTTAAAAGAGGACTTTTCTTTCTGCCTATCATAATGCATATCCTTATCACATTCAATTATGAGATTTTATTAAAATAAGTTTTATTTAATATGTTTGTTAAAATTAATATTTGCACATCTTTCTATATGAGATTAAATGACTTTGTATCTGTTTGTGTGTGTTCATTTTTAAGACCCATATTTCTATTTTTGTGTGTCTGTAGGAGTGACATACCACTGGGTGGTGGTGGCAACTGCTGTTCACACCTTTAATTCCAGCACTCGGGAGGCAGAGGCAGGCTGATTTCTGTGAGTTCGAAGCTAGCCTGGTCCACAAGAGCTAGTTCCAGGACAAGTTCCAAAGCTACACAGAGAAACTCTGACTCGACAAACCAAAACCAAAACAAACAAACAAGAGTGACATACAAACCAGAAATATTCATAGTATCACTTATGTAACTAAGTTATAAATTTCATCAAGAAGTTTTAGGATAGCCAGGCAGTGGTGGCATACACCTTTAATCCCAGCATGTGGGAGGCAGAGGCAGGCAGATCTCTGTGAGTTTGAGACCAGCCTGGTCTACAAGAGCTAGTTCCAGGACAGTCTCCAAAGCCACAGAGAAACTCTGTCTCGAAAAAACAAACAAACAAACAATCAAAAAACCAAACAAAAAAAAAAAAGAAATTTTAGGATAAATATCTGATGAACTAAAACATTGTCTAATGAAATAAAAATTAACTATGTAAATTAATTCTTGGACTAAATATAGCTGAAAATGAGCTATATTTAGCTAGGGACAAGAAGATAAATAAAATAAAATCAGATGTAATGGAGACATAATGGAGACAGGGTGCTGTGATGATACAGCCTGATCACATGCGAATTGTGTTCAAGGAAAAGGGAATAAAGCAAATAGTTGAAAATTTTCTGGAAGATTTTTAGAATTTCTATATTACAGGAATGATTAAAATATAACACATCTGCCAACTAGAAGCAGACAATACTAATATTGAAGAACTCTAAGGAAATAAAACATCTTGAAGTGAGCTCCAAGAGACATGTAAATAAATAGCACCTTGACTGACAGAATAGAATAGCAGAAAGCAGTAAAGCACTGGAATGTTGCCTGACTCCATCCCAAGTTTAAATATTTTCCCTTGGAAATATTTTATCCGAATTTAAAAGGAAAACCTAGTGAAGGGAAAGTGTTACTCACAGCAGTAGCTTATCTCGGCAGCTCCTGCAAGAAGGAGCATAAAGAACAAAATAAATAAAAGGAAACAAAGGGGGAGAGAAAGGAAAGAGGCAGAGAGAGGAAAGGGGAAGGAGATATAACCCATACCCAACATTGCTTATGTACCAAGAACCTGAGACTTGCCAGCCCATGTACCTAGAATAAAACCAAATAATACTGTTTTTTTTTTTTTTTAAAGAAATGTGATAAAATAACTCCCAATGATATTCTGCTATACTCATTCAGCTGTGCCTTGTTCACCCATCTCTGGGAAGCTTCCTCCTGCAGTAGACTAGAGCACATGCATAGACTCTCAGCTAGATGTTATAACACAGAATGAGAGACCTTGGAAAAGTGAGCCCTAAATGGGATGTTCTGATCAAATTTCTTTCCTCAGAGTAAGGCAACCCCTTGAAAGAGGAGGCAGAAAGAGTGTAAGAGCCAAATGGGATGGAGAGCAAGACAAAAACACAGTCCTCTAAATCAAGATGGGCAAGGTTTATATGAACTCACAAGGTTTATATGAAGCAGCTTGCAAAGGGCCTACATAGTCTATACTGTGTCCTCTGCAGATATATTATGGCTTTCAGTTTAGTGTGTTTATGGGATTCCTGAGTGTGTGAATGAGCAGGTCTCTGATTCTTCTGCCTTTTCTTTTTCCTTCTGTTAGTTCCTTTTGTCCAAATTTGAAATAATAGTTTTGTTGTTGTTGTTGTTGTTTATCTTACTATATTTTATTATGTTAAAGTTTTAAAACATGAATGAATGAAAACCTAGCCACTAGGATAAAGGTTAACAACTGAACTGTCATTTATACTTCCGGGAGAGGGAAACTAAGTTTCCTCCAATGGAATGACACTGACTATATCGAACACAACAGGACAGACCACATGTTCAAGTAGCAGTAGACCAACAGACAATACACTGGACTCCACAGTTTTTTGTTTGTTTGTTTGAGTTTTTGATTTGTTTTATTTTGGTTTGTTTTGTGTGTATGAGTGTTTATTTAGTTATAGTTTTTAGTTTGTTTAGTTTACCTGTGAGTGTGTGTGTGTGTGTGTGTGTGTGTGTGTGTGTGTGTGTGTGTGTGTGTGTGTGAAACGTGTATGGTGTTTGACTTTGTTTCCTTAGTTTAGTTTTTTTTATTGAACTTTGTTTTGCCTTTTGAGAAAGAACTTAAAGTAGGGTGAGCAGAGAGGGGAAGGACTTGGGGGAGAGGAAGAATATGATTAAAATATATTTAAATTTAAAATTGCTTTAAGTAATGAAAATATAATTAAAATAAATGAGAAGGAGAAACAAATGAAGAAATGTATACTGTGTATGATGGCATTAAAAACACATAACCAACTAGCAGACATACGTCAGGAAGAGGAGCTGTGGATAAAGGAGCCCAAATTTGGAGATAGCCATAGTATTAAGGAAAGCTCTCAGAAGAAGAGATACATTTGTTTTGTATTTACTTATATGTGTACCTGTGTTTCTCAGTCTGTGTTTGCTCTCTCTCTCTCTCTCTCTCTCTCTCTCTCTCTCTCTCTCTGTCTGTCTGTCTCTCTCTGTGTGTGTTTGTGTGTGTGTGAGTGTGCGCGCGCGCGAGTGTGTGCGTGCACTCTGGTAATTGAATCTAGTCCTTTAGGCTTTCAATGCAAGTATTTTTTCATTGACCTATCTCAAAGCCCGTATTTCTTATTTCTTATATAGAATTTAACATTGTACTTTCAAAGCTTATATATTAAAATCCACTTAACTGGATTTGGTTTTGAGGTGCTATTTAATTGTAGAACACTACATGAGCTATCTTATTTCATCAGTCACTTAAAATATAATTTTATTCTCAGAAAATATTGTCCCCCAGGATCACCTCATTTGGTATAAATGGAACTTAAATTAGAAGTTAGGATTAATTCTTACATGTGAATTGCACACATATTTAAAACACTTGACATAAGGAAATACTTAAATCACTTATCCCAGAATGTTCAATTAACTTACTTATATCAAGTAAATCTGTGAAAATGAAATCAAATTGCTCTAAAATTGAAATAAAATCAGCTAAGTTTGATGTATAGGTATTTATACTCCAGTATTTGATTCGTAATTCATAGTTTGGAGCAGCTATCTTTCACTACACAAGTATTTATGGAGTGACTGCTATGTGAAAGGATATGTAGGGTGCACATGGCTTTGCAAGCATTTTATGGACCATTTTTTCTGATCCTTTGTTATAAGCTTATTCACAGGCTTTGTTTCATACCAGAGGGAACTGAGTTTCAGGGTGGTTGCATGCCTCACACTGAGTCACACATCTTGTGGCAAGAATGACATGAACTTCACTATCTGACAAAAGCCAATGTTTATAAGAGCTCCAATGTGCTATTTTCTAAAAGTAGATGTACAAGCCAGATTAATTTCATGTTTTGAATACTATATATCCACCACATGAAAAAACTAGCACTTTACAGAACAGTTTAGGTATTTTGTGAAAGTATCAGCATTTTATCTTTCAATAATTTCAGTGTTATAACCTGTAAACCTTATATATATTGTATATATAATATTGCATAATGCATATATATGCATACATATACATATATGTATATTTGTATATAGACCAAATAATTTTATATGCTTGAAGGCCAGATATGTTGTTTATTATCATTTATTGATACTCATATTAGTTTTCACAGATACTTGAACACAGTAGATGATTGGCAATCCTATTCTTAAAAAATTTTCAATTTATGATAGATCGCTGAATGGTCCATTCAATATTCATTCTAATATAGGAAAAGTTCCATTTAATGGAGTGCTTGTAAGTAGCTCGGTGAAATCTCAAATATAGTTATGACCAGAAAAGAAAGTATCTGCAAAATGAGTTCATATAGTTTCTTGTAAACACAGAAGGTTTTATAGTAGCATTCTACTGTTGGTTCATAGAAAATGTTTCCACTTACAACACTTTATTAATATGTGAAAAGGAATAGATATTTGGGTATTTGGGCAAATAATCATAATTAATAATTTTATCATATACAGCAAAATAATGTCTGAAACTGAAGCTGTATAACTTATGGTCCTCAAAATTGAAAATTTTACTTTTGTTAAATTGCAGCATGCTCTCTTAGCCTTCCCTTTGAATGCAAACCACCTGTGTTCCTACTACACATTCTGGTGGAATGCTTAATTTTATGCAAATTTTTGAAATCTCATAAATGGTAGAGCTGAGAAAGAAAGTATTTTCTGTTGTTTGAACACCAAATAGGGAATAATCATTCCTAGTTGTCTTTGTCTGTATTACCCAGTTTTCCATCATTATAAGAAAATATGAGATAGTCAGCATTTAAATATGAATTATTATTTTGGATTACAGTTTTAAATGTTCAGCTTCATGGTCCCATGCTCCTGTTGTTTTGGGCCCCAAATAAGTCATAATAGGAGTTAAGGATAGAGTAAGCTGCCAACCCCATTCTTAGTGGGAAGTGAGGAGAGAAATCAAAACTCACATGCCCCTGAAGGGCATGAACTCAGTGACCTGAAAGATTTTATCAGGTTACATTTATTAAAGATCCACCTCCCAATGAGAGCAATCCAGGAAGTAAGATTTCAGTAAATAGGCTTTGGGGATATTTAAGGTTTAGATTAGAGTGCTGTGTGTTTTGTATGCCTCTTCTTTTTCCTATTACCAGTTTTATTTGCTTATTTAATTCAATAATTATATTCTTAGTGTGTGTAAATGTGAATATATATATACTAACTTTCTTCATTTAATTTTCATTCACTCCCTTCATTTTGATGTGTTAGGTTTCCTTTTATTACAAATTACTTCATGATTTATGCTTTCAAACAAGAAAATGCTTTTTATTTTATAGATCTTGGCTATAATCCTTTGTGGATTGCCTACGTTTTTTCTGTACACATCAAGATAGAATTTTGTCTCCTTCCATCGATAACTTATTTTAGTTAAGCAGTTGACTCTCTCAGTGATCATAAATAAGTCCTTCAATCTGACACTTCTATGCTATTCCAATGTAAAGATGTTTGAAATCAGATTGACCTCAGATACCAAAGATATATCAATGTCAGGTTATTAGAAATCCACATTCCTTTTTCACTCTCCTTGGCCATTTAAGATATCATATCCAAATGTTCTTGTAGTCAAGATGTGAACATCTGGGTGGCACCTTTGTCTAACTAACTATAGGTAGCCAGCATGATTAATTATATAATCCAAAACAATGCTTTGGTTTCTTTTTTTATTTTAACAAGGCTCTGTCCTAATATGGTCAGTCACACTGGTCAGTAGTCTCCTCACTTGTCAAAAGCAGAATCTTCATACAGCAAGAAGGATCCTCATAGGCATCTATGTGCTCTTATGAAAGTCAGCAGTACTTTAAGTTTTGGATATGAGCCATTACTTCATCTACTTACCTCTGGAATTCATAGTTTAGGTAATTTCTCAGTAAAGTCTTGAGATATTAACAAAAGAAATTAAAAAAATCAAAGGTGTTTTCCCATTTGTCTTGTAAATAGGAGGGATACCCCAAACATGTCTGCAACATTAACAAATTCTTCTCTGAGAAATGCATACATTTAAAATAATTTTCATCAGAAATTATTAATCTTTTATTTCACCCAACTTTCTGTTTTCTTTATGATAATGATTTTCTTCGTTTGTTTCATTTAACTCTTTCCTGCCCACCTTCTCCACTCTTGACTCAGTATTACAAGCTTTTCAAGAGAAGATAAAATCAACATTTCAAGAATGATGAAATTAGGTGTTATCTCAAGGAAAGTGCTAGTTTTCTGAAGGAGAATGTTGGTACATTCAGTTTATAGATGACAAATGAACACCAAAGCCTGTTTCCTATGTGTTCAAACTAAAAGCATGCGATGTAACCTGGAAAACTCGAGTTCTTAAAAAATGACTTTGAGCCGGGCGTTGGTGGCACACACCTTTAATCCCAGCACTCAGGAGGCAGAGGCAGGTGGATCTCTGTGAGTTCAAGGCCAGCCTGGTCTCCAGAGGGAGTGCCAGGATTGGCTCCAAAGCTACACAGAGAAACCCTGTCTCCAAAAACCAACAAAAAATGACTGTGAAAAGTCCTTTTGTGAAGCATTTCAGTTTTTATGCCTGGCACAGTTTTGGCAAATTTAAATTGGCAGTGGATATTTGGTAAAGAGATGTTTGGTGCTGATGAACACAGGAATTAGTAATTCACTAGGTATGTCCAAAGGCAATCTCTAAGGTGAAGTTGTCTCTATAACCCAAGGATCATAACTATTACTAACATTCTCATGTTCTACTTTGAAAATTTCTTCTTCTTTGATGCTTTTCTCATTGTTCCTTCTTTACAAGGGTTGTTTGTTATTTCAGTTGTCAAAACTCAATGACAGCATACCATTGAATGTGTTATGTAAAAAATCTACAAATGTGTCCAAAAATCTACAAATATGGAGAGAACTACTATTTCTGTACTCATATTACTCACATTGGATAGCTATCACATGAATCAGTTATGAGTTCTGTGTATTAGAAAGAGTGATAAATTGCTATTGGCCAAAATTAAATCATCTTGCATATTAGAGAATTGATATATTGGAAACATAAGCATGCCATATTGAGACATCTTTTATGAATTATCTTTTTTTCAATATCCCATTTCCTTAAATAAATATATTCTTTTTCTGTAAAAAATGGATATTTAAAACTGTGAGAAAATAAAACTATGGTCATATGAAAGGAAAAGAAGCATCATGAATTCAAATATGTGAGACTAATTCTTAGTAACACAGTGAGGGCATCATTAGAGATACATAATTAGTATATGCATATGTTATGGTAGTTATTGATTAGTATAGGTTAAACATTGTGTTACTTGATTCTAATGTGAACATTTTAGAAATATGGGATTAAACATTAACAACAATGAAGAAAAGGCAATGAATCTTATGAAAGAGTTTCTTTATGTTAAAAGTGACTATTTTGTGACATACACATTTAGAAGAATGGGATGTTATAATAAAATTTAGGCAAGCATGTTTAACTACATTTTAACATTGTAATGTAATATTTTAGGTACTTTGCCATTAATATTGTCAAAATTTACTCTTCCATAACTACTATGATCCTTCATTCCTGGCATGGATGTTTTGATCATTATTTTTACATTATTCATTTCCACATTTGCTTTTTGTTTGTTTGTTTGTTTATATAATGAATCTCCTCATTTCAGGCAGTGGGAACTCCTTTGTTTTAAATAAATGAATGGAATTACATTAAAATAAGGGGCTTCTGAACAGCAAATGCAACAATTACCTGAGTGAAGAAACACCCTACAGATTTAAAAATAAAACATATTAACTATATATGAGATTGAGAATTAATATCATCTTTGCTACTTTTCTGTGGTTGTGATATGACATGGCCAGAGCAATGTATAGGAGAACCAGTTTGTTGAGGACTTACAGTTTCAGAGAGTAAGTCCATGGCCTGATCATGCCATAGAGCATGGCAACAGGCCCTCAGGCATGCCACGTGAAAAGTAGCTGAGAGCTACATCTCCATCCATAGTCATGGGGCAAAGAGAACTGACTGGGAATTGTGTAGGATTTTTCATTTTTTTTCATTTATTTTACATGCCGATCACAGTTTCCCCTCACTCCTCTCTTCCAGTTCTCTCCCCCAAGCTCCTTGTAATTCCTGCCTCCATATACCTTCCTTCTCTGTTCAGAAAAGGGCCTGCCTATGTGCTTCAATGAAGCACACAGCATATCAAGTTGAGGCAAGAGAAAGCTCCTCCCCCTGCATCAAGGCTGGGCGAGGCATCCCAGCACGGGGAATAGTTTCCAAAAAAGCCTGCTCATGTGTCAGAGACTGGTCCTGATCCCACTGCTTAGGCCCCCACAAACAGATCATGGTACACAAATGTCATCCACATGCAGAGGGCTTAGGTTGGTCCCATGCAGTCTCCCTAGCTGTCCACCCAGAGTCAATGAGCTCCTATTAGCTTTGGTGAGCTGTCTTTATGTGTTTCCCCATCATGATCTTGATAGCCCCCTTGCTCTTTTAATCCCTACTCTTTCTGAGTTCTGCTCAGTGTTTGGCTGTGGATCTATACATCTATTTCCATCAGTTACTGGAAGAAAGCTCTCTGATGACAATTAGGGTAGTCACCAATCTGATTACAGGAGGCCTGTTGGAGCACCCTCTTACTATTGTTAGGAGCCTTAGCTGGAGTCATCCTTGTGGATTCCTGGGGGGATTCCCTGGCACCAGATTTCTCCCTAAACCCAAATGGCCCCCTCTATCATGGTATCTTTTTGATTATTCTCCCCATCCATCTTGCCCCTAACTCAACAAACCCGATCCCTCATGATCCCCCTAACCCTTTCCCTAAACCCATACCTCTGCCACTATTTATTTACCCAGGACATCTCGTCTATTTCCCCTTCCCATGGAAATCAATATATCCGTCTTATTGTCCTCCTAGTTAGCATTTTTTTTATCTTAGCCATTCTGACAGGTATAAGATAATATCTCAGAGTCATTTTGATTTGCATTTCCCTGATGGCTAAGGATACTAAACAATTCTTTAAGTGTATCTCAGCCATTCAAGTTTCTTCTGTTGAGGATTCTCTGTTTAAACCTATACTCCATTTTTAATGAGATTACTTGGTATTTCTCTGCTCTGCTTTTAGCAGATATAATAATAAAATGGCTACAGGGTCTTACTTATCTTGAGAGTAGCCAGTAGCTCAGCAAAGCCCTATAGTCATTCCCTTAATCTATATGCTAAAAAAGAGCTGAGGATTTGAAATGAAAATACACTAGCAGAATTGGAACTGAGTAGAGATTTCTAGGAATGATCCAGTGGGCTTCTCTCAGTGTTTCTGAGGAAAAGACTCACGAAGTATGAAAATGACATCAGCAAGAGTTATGCCAAATGTTTAATTCTTGAGGCTTGCATCCATTACATTTAGGATATTTAATTCAGAGAAATATTTGGTTTAGCTTAAATGGCAAAGTTCTTTCTTGAAATATTGGAATGCCATTTATATTTTCTAAGGTTTGACAGTATAAAATTTTCAACTCTGAAATTAAACTTTCAATTCTGAATATTCAATTCTGAAATAGAACAATTTTTATGACTTTCCCGAAATATTTTTATTGTAGATTTAAGAATTCAGTAAATAATTACAGAAGAAACAATGACATTATGTTCAGTGAATGTCTCACCTAGCATCCAAAAGATATGCAGAAAACCAAAGGTATGTGCATTTGCACACGTATATGCATGGAAACAGAGTAATAACAAACATTTCCCTTCCTGGGGTGGACTCTGTGATTCTGTTGTGCATTCTGGACCTACACTCATTGTTGGACCAATCAATAAACAAAAACAAAGAGACCTTTACTTATCAACTTTTCACTTCTCCAAGTTGCTTTATACAGTATTTATGGTATAAGACAAAGAATTTTGTCTTTAAAGACAATTCAAGCTTATTTCATTGTTACTGCCATTTTTCTTTCATTTTTTGCCTTCAAATTTGCAGTTTATGAACTTGATCATTTGGCTTTTCTAATTTAGTGAACATCCAGGTAATATTTCATTGGCCATATGTTCTGGAGTTTTAAAGCTTTGGTCTCCTTAGGCAGACATCTACATCTTATCTCACAGGTCTTGACAAATAGTTACTTAGATTTTACTCCATTCTCAGCTTTGCTAAGGACAAGGTCCAACTCTGTATGTCCCCTTACTGTTAGTTTGCTTTTTAAAAATCACTCCCCAAAATTTAAGTTTCTATCTAAGTTCTTTTAAGAGAGTATACAGTTATTTTAATAAGCTCCTTTTCATTAAGTTAAATAGAACTGTCAAGTGTTCAGTACTATTCATTTTTTCCTAAGGAACCAATTTGATTTTTCAGTAACAAATTGAAAAAATACCGAAAAACAAGATTAAGAGCTTTTTGTCTTTTCCAAATTGAGGATTTGGGGATTTTTCTTTGTCATGTATTCATCCTGTATCTTTTTTCTTCATGAATTAAAGTTGCAAAGATCTAAATGAAGGAATAATAGTGTTTCTTGAAGATGTTAATTGTATTCTCTTATATTTTAAAGCAAAGTTGTTTTTGAGGAACTGACTCATCTGGAGTCTGGGTAAAGTGCCTACATGAATATGAACCACCTGAAATGTTCTGAAAGAGACAAGTAAGTTGATATTGTTACTATGATTCTCCATTGAACTTTTATAATTCACTACAGTACGATTTTACACTCAATTTGTTTTCAGGCAAAAATGATAGTTTAATAGAGGCAAAGAATCAGGAAAAAATATTCTCAATTGTGTCTGGGCATTTGTTTTAACATTTGGTTTTCTTAAGTTTGCACATTCTTCTCCTGCCTCAAAGAGATGATGGGACAGACTTAATAGACTTTCTAGGGGAGGCCTTACCCTCTCAGAGGAACAAATGGGAGATGGGGGTGGGGGTTGGGGGAGCAGGAGAAGAAAAATATTAAATTATTTTCATCACCACTTTCTTCCATAAAGAATGTCAATCATGGGTTTAGAATACTGGCTGGATTAACTAGAGACAGAGAGAGAGAGAGAGAGAGAGAGAGAGAGAGAGAGAGAGAGAGAGAGAGAGAGAGAAAGAGAGAGAGAGAGCTCTATCCTGGGTCACACAGTCAGAAGCCTGCTAAGCAGTAATAGCATTATGTTGTTAAAGCATATGACTTCTCATGTGCTAATTTGAACCTGGTATTCTTGCAAAGCTGTCAGTCAAACAGCTACTATCTTAGAATATATTGATTTGGGGAATAGTTTGGGAAGGAGCCTTAAACTTCAAGCCAGAAATATCTTAAATCAGCTTCAAAATTGCTACTCAATAACATTTTTTCTTTATGTTTTTAATTTTAATTAGAAACAAGATTGTTTTACATGTCAATCCCAGTCACGACCCCCCCCCCCCCCCAAATAATACCCTACCTATCATATATCCTTTCTGCTCCACAGGGGAGGATGAGGCCTTCCATGGGGGTTCATCAGGGTCTATCATATCCTTTGGGATAGGGCCTAAGCCCACCCCTGTGTGTCTTGGATCAGGGAGTATACCTGTATGTGTATTGGGCTCCCAAAATCCACACCTATGCTAGGGATAAGTACTGAGCTCCTACAGGAGATCCCGTAGATTTCCGAGGTCTCCTCACTGAAACCCATGTTCCTGGGGTCTGGATCAGTCCCATGCTGGTGTCCAACCTATCAGTCTGGGGACCAAGAACTCCCTGTTGTTCAGGTCAGCTGTTTCTGTGGGTTTCACCAGTGTGGTCTGGACCTCTTTGCCCATCACTCATTCTTCTCTGCAACTGGATTCCAGTTCAGTTCAGTGATTAGTTGTGGGTATTGGCTTCTACTTCCACCATCTACTGGATGAAGGCTATAGGATGGCATATAAGACAGTCATCAATCTCACTATCAGGGAGGGTATTTAAGGTAGCCTCTCCTCTGTTGCATAGATTGTTAGTTGGTGTCATCTTTGTAGATCTCCAGACCTTTCCTTAGTGACTGATTTCCCTGCAGCCCTAAAATGTCTCCCTCTATTATGGTATCTCCTTTCATGTTCTCTTCTATTTTTCCCCTGACTCAACCTTTCTGCTCTCTCATGTCCTCCTCACCCCTCCTCTTCTCCCCTTCACATTCTCCTAGCTCCTTGCACCCTCCTTTCTTGCTCCCAATTTGCTCAGGAGATCTTGTCCCTTTCCCCTTCTCCAGAGGACCATGTATGTGTTTCTTATGGTCCTTCTGGTTTAATAGCTTCTATGACAGTGTGGGTTGTAGCCTGGTATTACTTTACACTATATCTAAAATCCACATATGGGTGAGTACATACCACGTTTGTCTTTTTGTGATTTGGTTACCTTGCTCAGAAAGGTTTCTTCAAGTTCCATCTTTTGGGTATATGCCTAAAAGTGGAATTGCTGTATCTTGTGTTAGATTGATTCCCATTTTCCTGAGGAGTAGTCATACTGATTTCCAAAGCGGCTGTAAAAGTCAGCACTCTCACGAACAGTGGAGAAGTGTTCCCCTTTCTCCATATCCTCTCCAGCATAAACTATCATTGGTGTTCTTGATTTTAGCCATTCTAACAGGAGTAAGATGGTATTTCAGAGTTGTTTTGATTTGCATTTCCCTGATGTTTAAGGATGTTGAACATTTTCTTATGTGTCTTTCAGCCATTTTAGATTCCTCTATTGAGAATTGTCTATTTAGTTCTGTTCCC
Source organism: Cricetulus griseus (assembly GCF_003668045.3). Classification (NCBI taxonomy): domain Eukaryota; kingdom Metazoa; phylum Chordata; class Mammalia; order Rodentia; family Cricetidae; genus Cricetulus; species Cricetulus griseus. Next base: position 207,268,640 of record NW_023276806.1, read on the forward strand.
CACTTTTAAATTGGATTGTTTGGTGTTTTGGAGATAGCTTCTTTAATTCTTTGTGAATTTTGGACGTCAGCTTTCTGTCAGATGTGGGGTTAGTGAATATGTTTTCCCAGTCTGTGGGCTGTCATTTTGTCTTACTGACTGTGTCTTTAGCCTTACAGAAGCTTTTCAGTTTCAGGAGGTCCCATTTGTCAATTGTTGATCTTAGTGTCTATGCTACTGGTGTGATGTTCAGGAAGCAGTCTCCTATACCAATTAATTCTAGGGTATTTCCCACTTTGTCTTCTAATATCTTTAGTGTTACTGGATTTATTTCGAGGTCTTTGATCCATTTGGACGTAAGTTTTGTGTAGGGCAAAAGGTTTGGGTCTATCTGCAGTCTTCTACATGTCCCCATCCAGTTATGCCAGCATCATTTGTTGAAGATGCTTTCTTTATTCCATCATATAAATTTAGCTTCTTTCTCAAAAACCAAATGTTCATAGGTGTGGGGGTTGATATCAGGGTTTTTAACTCTATTCCATTGGTCTACCTGTCTATTTTTATGCCCATACCAAGCTGTTTTCAGGATTATAGCTCTGTAATAGAGCTTGAAGTCAGGGATGGTGATGCCCCCAGAAGTTCCTTTATTGTATAGGGATGTTTTGGCTATCCTGGGTCTTTTGAAAGAATCCTTGAAAGAATTGTTCTTTCTAGGTCTGTGAAGAATTGTGTTGGGATTTTGATGGGGATTGCATTGAATCTGCAGATTGCTTTTGGCAAGATTGCCATTTGTACTGTGTTGATCCTACCTATCCAATAACATGGATTTTCTAGTATCTTCTTTAATTTCTTTCTTTAGACACTCCAAATTCTTATGGGACAGGTCTTTCACTTTTTTTGGTTAGCATTACCTCAAGCTATTTTATGTTGTTTGTGGCAATTGTAAAGGGTGATGTTTCTCTGATTTCTTTCTTCATGAATCTATCATCAGTATATAGTAGGGTACAGATTTTTTGGGTTAATCTTGTATCCTGCCACTTTGCTGAAGGTGTTCATTAGCTGTAGGAATTCCCTGGTAGAGCTTTTTGGGTCACTCATGTAGATCATATCATTTGCAAATAGTGAAGTTTTGACTTCTCCCTTTCTAATTTGTATCCTCTTGATCTTTTGTTGTTTTATTGCTCTAGCTAGAACTTCAAGGACAATATTGAAGAGGTATGGAGAGAGTGGACAGCCTTGTCTTGTCTCCCATTTTAGACCAATTGCATTGAGTTTCTCTCCATTTAATTTGATGTTGGCTGTTGGCTTGCTGTATATTGCTTTTATTATGTTGAGGTATGTTCCTGTTATCCCTGATCTCTCCAAGACCTTTTTTATGAAGGGGTATTGGTTTTTGTCAAAGGCTTTTTCAGTATCTAGTGAAATGATCATGTGTTTTTTTTTTTTGCAGTTTGTTTATATAGTAGATTACATTGATGGATTTTCGTATGTTGAAACATCTTTGCATTGCTATGTTAAAATACTTTAACAAGACTTCTGCTGTCTTCAAGTTCTGCTGTGTCCAACTTTTGCATCCTCCATGGTTGGTTGTGCTGTTCTCCACGTGGTTTGTTCTGACAGAAAGCTACCATTTAGCTTGAACAATGGTGCATCACATCATTGTCAGGTGGGGTGGGCAGGATTATTTAGTGACCACACTTTCTGACGATGATACTGTGTAGAATTACAAGCAGTTTCTCAAGAAGCTTACAGGAGTGCCACCAGAGCACCACAAATTACTGGGGCTCAAGGTTAAAGGCAAACCTGCTAAAAATGATGTTAATCTTGGAGCTCTCACTCAGAAACCTAGTACCAAAATCATGATGGGAACCCATGAGGAGAGCTTGGAAGATGTTGTATATTTTTACCCTAATGATGATGTCATAGCAACTTTGACATTGAAGATGAAGTAGTTTAAGTAGAAATAGGGAAGAAAACTTACTGAGGATCTTCTGAGAGTCAAGGCATACAAAGTAGAAGTACTGAACTGTCCAGGGAAGGGGAAAAAGGTTCTAGTGCTAGATGTCAACTATACATTTTATGATTATAAGTCTTGTGCAGACTGGGTTATAATTAATGAGACCATACCTTCAGGAATTTCTGACATCTACATATGAAGATTATGACATTGCTATTTTATATGCAACAAATATGAAGAGGATTTAGGTGAAAATGAAAGAACTGAGTGTGACCATAAATGCAAATTATAAGTTTACTCCCGTGCTGAACAGTTCTGCTGTTACTTTGCACACTCCAAGGAGAGAGGAACACCATGAAGCCTCTTGGAGTTATTTGGGGAAGTTCTGTTTGATGACACAGAAAGAAATTTTCTAGTGAATCCGCGGAATGGACTTCAGATAAGGCCCTTCATGAAAGTGCATCTAAATCGAAATAAAGACAGACAGCTGGTGAAGCTCATTCAGTATCTCAAAGAGATAGCAAGCTTGATGACTTCCTGGAAATAAGTCTATGAAAGAAGCAAGGAGAGTAGTTACTAGTTACACTCACACTTGAAGGTCCTTGAGACCCATGGACCTTTTTGTTTCTTTACTAGGCATTATCATGATTGTGCTAGACACTGAAGTAGATGCCAGGATGCCTAGCTTCCAACTCAGTTCTCTTGTCTCTATGCTAATGTACTCTTGAAAAAAATGTTACCTGGCATTTATTATTGAGGTGTTTGTCAAATTCCATTGTTTCTCAATGAAAGAAGAAAAGGAAAGGCAGAGGATATAATAGAGGACATCTGCATGATAAAGCTATGCCCTAGATGCCAGGGCAACAAACAGACTGAAATTATACTTCATGACAAGAGTATGTTTCCCTTTTCTTTGTTAAGAAGAAGCACTTCTGCCTAAAACTGTAGTCATGAGCAGAGCTTACTGCAGTAGTAAAAAGACACATAAACCGACACCACTCTCAGAAGCATGGCTAGCATTTTCTTTTCTTCTCCAGTTGTGTCTCCTTGCTAACTACTAACACCATTGCAGTGAACATATCTAGCCATAGGAACAAAAGTGTCTGTTACTTGCAATGATTAAGCCTGCAGAGAAGCAGTGTGACCACTGGCTGTGTTGACAGTATTGCTATGTACAGTTCTTGTGTCTGGATGGAATTGCTCCTCTTAAGCGAACATGGTGTACATTGTTCTATTCCAGTGCAATATGCAGTGGGAACATTAGGAAAGTCACTGTGTCTTGCAAGCATGCCACACCAGAGTGTTGGGATTGATTTTAGGTGCACCAAGTCCTGAGGAAGTCTTTTGTATCTGACCAGTAATTGTTTTCCAAGCTTTATGGAGCTATTTTTCTGGAGGAGCTTTCTGACCTTCACATGACTTCAGTCACAAGATGTTCCTGGCCAACCTGGAATTCATGCATTGTTGAATACTGAAAAGGGAGCACAATAAGAACTGAGGAGTGTGTGGGTTGTGTATTCCTCAGGTGTCACACATGTCAGATCAGAGTCTCTGGTATGAGGAACTTCACTTACTCTACAATAACATTGTATAATAACATTGTATAACAGTCAATAAATACATTTCTGCAAAGCTGCTTGAGGTTTAGTCCTTTGAGGCCATTCCCTCCTCCTTTCAAAGCTTCTTTACATCTGTGAGTGCCTCTCTTTCTTCAGTTGTCACATGTGACTCAGTTTACCAACTGGCATAAATAATAAAATCTTTTCTTTGAAATATAGTAGACAAACCAACTTAAGGGAAAGATAATTTTTTGGCTCACAATTTAAGGTTATATCCCATCATCAAAAAGAGTCATAGGAAGGGGAGTCTGAGTCAGCTGGACACATTACATCCACAGTCAGAAGCAGAATGGTGAATAAGGACACTCAGCTCATCTTCTCCTTTCTATATAATAAAGCATTCCAGAAAATGGAATAGTTCCACAAAGAGTGGACAGATCTTAGATCTTTCCACCTCAATTAAATTAATTAAAATAATCCTCCACAGACATGCCCAGAGACCTATCTTCTGTCCTCTAAGTGACTCTAGAGTTCATCATGTCTACAATGGATACTTTTAGAGATGCTACATTCAGCAGGTCAGTGGTGGCACATGCCTTTAATCCCAGCACTCTGGAGGAAGAGGCAGGAGGATCTCTGAGTTTGAGACCAGCCTGGTCTACAAGAGCTAGTTACAGGACAGCCTCCAAATCCACAGAGAAACCCTGTCTCAAAAAAACAAAAAGAAAACAAAGAGGAGGGGGACAGAGAAATGCTTGCTACAATCAAAACATAGCTGAAGTTTATTGTCTGAAATATTCTCCTGGGGCATTCAATATAAGTTGGAAATTTATATCAAAGATGACAGTAGGAAGGAAAATAATTGAAGACTGACATCATATGTACTCAATGTAGCCTCATGAAAAATACTTGGTTATTAGATTATTTTTGTAAACATTTTATTACAGAGATTACTTATTGAAGATATAGTACCATTTTTTTTCATTCTAGCCAAGAACTTGAAATTTTTAAATAAATAAATACATAAAAACGTATCTAAGACCTGAGATAGATTTCCTTGTGTAATTTAAAAACAACTTGGACAATTTTAGGCTGCTCTGTTCAAACTGGATTTCGAATTTGAGCATTGTTGATAGAATTAGAATAATATGAGAGAAAAATATTTACCAGAGTGAAATTTCAGCTGTGAATGATGGCACAGACAGGATCACAAGGGGAGGGCCTGACTGAACATCTTACTAAACCTCTATTAAAATCAAAATTAACAAACAAAATGGCCATGGGTGTAGCTCAGTGGTAGTCTAGTATGTAGGAGTCATGGTTTCAATCCCAGTACTAACAAAATCAACAATTAAAGAAAATTACTCTACTCATAAAGAACATTAATATTGAACTTTAAATATTACAGATCTGTGTTTTGGGTGTTTGTTTTGTTTTTCATAACTTTACTTATTTTCAATGCATTTTTTCTTAGTGTTTAACAGAAAGGAAAAGAATTAAAATGGAAATGCTCATAACTGAGGATAGGTAAATGACATAAATATACTTTTAAAATGTTGCCTGTTAGAATTGTCCCTAATTTTGCCTTTTAAAGTTTGTATCTTACAATAAAAATGAAATCAAATTTGTTTGAATTGGAATTTTAGAAATATCTGAAAGCAGTTTTCTACAGTTAATGTGCTCCCTAAAATCCAGAAACAAGACCACACACACACACACACACACACACACTTCGGGAACTGAACTCCGATATAAGTATATCCTAAAAGTAGGATGGTGACCATTTGGAAATTTATAGGAAACTATGACATGGGGAGAGGAGGGTAAGGACAGGGGGTAAAACTGTTCAAAATATATATGTTTGAATGAAATGTCATTATGAAACTCAACATTTGTCTAATGAATACATTCTAATTAAAAATATCCTCTCACATTAGAACTCCATACATACATATTGAAATTTTGAATGGCAGATGTTTGAGTAGGTAAATTCATTCAAAATTCTTAATGAATAAAACTTACAATCATGGTTTTATTAGCAAGTTTCTGTATATGTGCAGCTCCAAAGTTACACAGAGAAACCCTGTCTCGAAAAACAAAACAAAAAAAAATAAAAAATATGTGCAGACTTGTTATATATGACTTATAATGTGAATTAGTGAATAAAACACTGGTCATGGGAAGTAATGAATTAAGATGCCTGTTTAAATAGTGATAGGGTGTACGTTAGTGTGATGCAATCGTGTGATGAATTGAGCAATATTTTAATGAGTCTCACCTTCAACTTTTTCATTCAGTTCTTAAACTTAGGAATTAAATGTTGTGTTTCCTTCATTATTCTTAGAATAGATTCTTTGGTCCTTAAGAGTTCTTATTTTGCAAAACTGACTTTTCATGTTATTCTTCCCACTAATTACTTGGACCCTTTTATACTCAACTCTTCTTGCTCAACTTCATTGTACCCTGCAACAAACCATCAGCTCACTGAATGGTTTGCCATTGTCATGGATAAATGGTTGTCAGCACCTGGAACATTGGGTTTTTTTTTTTTTAGAGGTTTTTGGTTTTGGTTTTACTTTTGTTCGTTTTGTTTAGTTTTTCCATTGGCAGCAGCAGCTGAAGCAGACCTGGAAGAAATCATGGCCCAGCAGAATTGGTGTTGGCTAATTGTCCCTCTTTTTTGATTGACGTTGGAGTGAATGAAAGAAAAATTTGAAAACTGTTTTCAAGTACACATGGTAATGGTGACTTTTAGACTTTAATGTACATCATCTCACAAGGGAAGCATCTTAAAAACAATGTCCAAATGTGCTAGAAAGATGGCTCAACAGTGTAGAGTCAGATCTGTTCTTCAGAGGATTGGAGTTCTGGTCTACCCCTTGTTCTAGTAGGTCACAGCTGCCTGGAAATAGGTTTCAGTGTGCATCCATTACCTCTGGCTTCTGTAGGCTACCCCACTATGGGAAAACACCTATATCAGAAACACAAACATAAGCATAATTAAAAATAAAATAAATAAATAAAACCAAGACATTCTGAATCCAAAACCCAAATTTCAGATTCTGTGTTTAAGAGATCGATTTCCCCAAGTAAATATTTTTGTCAAATTCTCAAAGGTGGAGGAGAACCTGAGAAAATATACCTTGGTGTCACTCTGCAAATTATTTTTGATGCTTGCCAACAGGAGTCCCTAGACTCTCTGGGAACTGAATTAACTAAAAGGCCAGGATTTATTTTCATCCTTGTTCTCAATACTAAGTCTATTAGTTCATCCACTAATTGGTATGCATATCTTGAAAACAGGTTATTGGTGGCATTTATCTCATGTCACTTACCTAGCAACCAGGTTTAATTGGAAGCCAGCAGCACATGTTGTACCTGAGCCATCCTTAGCAGATTTTAAAATAATAACTTTATGTAGTTCTCTGACTTGTTCCAGAATTGGCTCTCACACTACTGCTTGGTTTATGAAGGAATCTCAAGATAAAGAGGGAATAAGAAATGTTGGGTGTGGTTGCTCAAGTTTTCATTCTCTTGAACTACAAATCCACCCATTTTCTATCACAACATCCTCATTTGTGTAAGAACTCATTCTCCAAAAAATAGTAGTTTTCAAATAAGGGAAATCTCAGTTCCCAGGAGACACCTGAAAAAACTATGAAAACACTTTTGATTTAACATTTGCAGATGTAATTTAAGAAAAGTGGCATATGAGAGAAAGAAGCCATGTGACACGTTTCAAGCAGAGGGTTTTTTGTATTAGAAAAAAGGCTCATAAACAGGGGAAAGGGCAGTGGGGAGGCCAACTTCTGGATACAGTAGCAGCAGGAGAGAGGAGAGAGAGAGGGGAAAAGAGAGAAAGAAAGAAAAAAGGAAGAAAGAAAGAAGATTAGGGGGTGGACAGGGCCATTTTAAAGGGGAACATGGTGAATATACACAGGTGGTGCTCTTAGTGACTGGCTGCAGCTGAGGGCATGTTCTGTTAGACCCACAAGGACAGACCAGTACAGATGTCTGAATACTAACAGCAGATAAGCTGTAGAAATCTTGTGGGTAAAGGGAGAGTATGTCCCTCCACATCCTACAAGGCAGAGCCATCACTGCCTGTCAACATTAGGTTTCTCCATTCCAAGAGTTCTGAAGTAGAGATAACAAGCTCTAGAGCAGAGATTGGTTGGTAATCTGTCTTTCGGTAGTGAACAAATCTAGTCACACATCTGGATGTTGGAAATAAACTTTCTTTGGAATAAAGCCCCCTGATTTACTTGTGTGTTAGTTGCAAGACTTTGAGTGGCAATGAGAGATTTGAGAAGTAATGTCTGAGAATGCATACTCTACAAGTCTAAAATATAGTTTGTATGATGAGTGATGTTTCTTCTCTTGTTATATAAAATATTGTTGCAGCCAAGTATTGAATTAATGGCAAAATTTACAATGCATCAGTAATAAAGTCAACATACCCAATAACCTTTAGCCCAAATGTCACAATTGGAAGCTGTATCTATCCTTTTACACAATTATTTGAAAGAAACATATGCGTTGATTGGACCTGCACTTATATTCCCTCTCTTTCAGTGTAAGTATTGTGGTATTTTAGTGAGGTAATAAAACATTTATTTGTATCCAGCTCAGGATGAGAGATCTCAAATACAGCTCTGTTCATGAAAGGTGCTGTTCTGAGAGAGCATGAAGTCCCATATCTACTGTGCAACTCAGAACTGCTGTTCTGTCCAGTCCTCATGGAATGCAGACCTGTGCACCCCACCTTGCAATTCATGAATTATAATCTCTGCCTATGTTATAGAGGTTATTTACTTCACTTCTTGGCAACATGTCAAATAATTTTGCAACAAGAGATACACAGAAAGAATGGAATGCATTACTGCACCAAAAGAAAAGTAGAATTCAAAATGATTGTGTCACTATTTCCCTTTTTTGTATGAATTTGAGAGAACAAAATACTGTGCTTAGTCAGTTATTCCAGTGAATGACTATTTTCTTTACAAAGCACAGAGATCTCATAAAATATCATCATATCAGTTAAAATCTTAACTATATATTCAATCAATGAGAACATTAACACTGTGCTTTAAAGTCCCAGTTTAGATGCAGATGTCAAGCACTGGTTATCCATACCGTAAACAGGTGAAATTTACTCAACTATTTGCCTTTGTGGTTCCTGCTATGATGGCATCTCTTTCTCCATCTGACACATGGCTGCCAGGTCTTGGAGAATCATGACCTCCATACAAGACATCAATATTCAACCTGCAGAGGGAGAGGTTACTGAAAAGTTAACCTTATTCCTTCTGGCACTTTCTTTTATCATAGAGGATATCAGTAGTAATCAGAAGGTCTTACTCATAAAAGCAAGTCCTTGTTTGTAGGGGGCACCCTAACCACACCTCCTAGCAGCTGGGTACAGGTGTGCCCAACCATGCCCACCAGGGTGTGGTCAGGGGACGTGAGGGAATTTAAGAGTGAGGGGATACATGTGGTAGCCCCTTCCTTTTCCCTGATTCATCAGCTTGCACTACTTACTATGTTTCCTGCCGGCTGGCTAGGTGCTCTGCAAGTAAGGCATATCCCTAATAAATATACCCTAATATTATCTGGTTACATATTGGTAATTCACCACTTATACTTGTTCACTCTTAAGTTGTTTTTCTTTAGAAAACACATTATAATGATCATAACTGAAAAATAACTTTAAAAATAACTTTGTTTTGAGAATGGATGGTGGCTTCTAGGTGTTCAAGGAAACACTGCCATCTGAAGAAATCATGAGATTTAATAAATTATTGAAAGTAATTTATTATCTAAAGACTAAGGTTGGTGCTGTATGTGCTTCAGGATCCCTATATCAATATATCCCCTTAGAATTCGTGCAAATAAGATGAAAGCTGAGCCTGAGACTTTGTATTAATTAATGTGTCTTTATTTTCTTTGCTTCAATGTCTTCATCTTTCCTCTTCTAATTTTTCTTCAAAACCTATCAATTTTAAATTTTAGTTTTAAAAGTTGTGTCTGGGTATTTAAATAATAAAGAAAACAATTTCAGGAAACAAGGACATTTTATTTAAATAACAGTGAGTATAACTTTTGGAGCAATACATATATATTTAAGACTTAAATATCTAAAAGTTCCTTCAGGGTATTTCAAACATCAATTATCCAATGTTATGAGACTGTTCAATTATTGGATGACAGTGACTATTTTTATATTTTGGGTCTCTAAACCCTTTGGTAATATTTTAACCATTTCAATATAAAATAACTAACATAATTAGTCTAGTATTACATAGAAACAGTCAGCATTTATGATAACCTTATTTCACATTAAAACTTAAGGTTTCATTACTTGTCTTAAGATTACTCAAATAGTATCCTGGTAAAAACTTAAAGATTAGTATTCATCCCAACATGAGAATAGGATATAATCAGCACTTTTTTGTAGTTTTCTGACAAGAGTGATACATTTGCAACAAAGATAATCTTTAATAAAGCTGCACTGTAGATCTTCCTCAATGAAAAAGAAAATGTCATTTTTGATATAAATCTCCATAGTAACTTTCTTTCCTGATAATCACTTTTTTATTCATTTCATGGTATCTAAAATAGTTGAAGCATTTTTTCTTTAAGGAAAACAACTGTTTTATCAACTTATTTTGAAAAGGTGACCTTTATCTTCTAGAAATTTGCTTGTCTCACTCCAAGATCAAATTCATAATTTAATCACTGCAGGAACTTACTTATGAATTCGAGAAGATTTACAGTGATTTGACACTAAGTTGTCATCAAATATAGATCATGCTCATGAGTGCACCTGCTCCATAAATAGGTCAGAGCTCTAAGTACAGTTGCATTTTTATCTTTTAAAGTAATTTTGAAGTTTTTAAATTATACCAACTTGAAAATGTAAGAAAAAAGTGCTAATGTGCAATTTACTAATTATGAAATTGCTAGTCATCCTAAAAATTACTATTTTTAAAATGTTCATCTCTGAGCATTTTCATTCTCTGCTTTCCTAATAACAGGAATTAATGAGCATGAACAAGTAATCAAACATTATCTGTGTTAAAGCGTAAAGTGGAACATTGTGTCTCCTGCCATACATTTTCCTGTCCATATGGTGGAAGTACAATATTGGCACTGAAGCCTGAAAGTCCATCTGGACTAATGCTAATTTTTCTGGATAAAGCAAAGCTTTCTAAATCAAACCATCTGTTTGTATGCCTTAAAAGGACCTGTAAATAAAATCAAGCAATATGTACATGTGAGAAGAGAGATCAGGGTGAGCTTGACACTGATTACCCCAATATAAAGCCAATTTGAACACATATTGACAATTGCTGAATGCAGTATTTTTGCTGCTTTCAACTAATAAATGTTACTTATGGCCTATAAAAACAGCTAATTCACACATTTGTCTTTAAGACTCAAAGCTCATAAAACTAACAAGACCATGGCATTTGTCAGTCAAGCTAGCTACTCTATTTTCAACTCTACCAAAGAAAACATTACCTTCCTTCTTTTGTTGCTTTATTTTTAAAAACTTCTAAAAAAAAATCTATCAGGCTAAATCTTAAACAAGAAAACACAAGGGCTGAGAGTGAATAGATTCCCTTGGGAAATGATGAAGGAAGATAGTTATAGAAGTTGTCTTATTTGTGGGGCCACTAGCAGTGGAACGAGTATTTATCTGTAGTGTATGAACTGGATTTTGGAGCACATTCCCCATGGAGGGTTACCTTGCTCAGCCTAAATACACTGGGGAGGGCCTTGTTCCTGTCTCAGTGATGTGACAGACTGTCGATTCTCCAAGGGAGGCTTCAACCTCTCTGAGAAGTGGATGGGCGTGGTGGGTTTTGAAAAATGTGGGGTTCACAGGAGCACAGGAGGAAGAGGGACCTGGGGTTGGTTGTAAAAACGATTATTTAAAAAAAGAAATGCAAAAATGTCATATTTACCTATTATGAAGACACCTAATATGTTGTAATTGTCAGAACTGTAAATGGCTCCCATGTGGTTACTTGTTGAAACTGAGTATTATTCCTGTAAATATCTTAACATCACAATGGCTAAACTGGCTTTTCCCAGTATCCAATACTAAATTACTCTTAAATGTTTAGGTTTTAAGTTGTCTATAGGTGTAACACAGTAAGGTCCCATCTCTGTGGGATCTCAGAAATGACAGCATCTGGTCAAAAGGAATCAAAAGAAAGACCCCAACCTAATTAATAAATACAATCATTAGAAATGCAATAAAGAATCCATATCTGACCTAAAGGAAAGGTTAACATGGTTATTTCACACTTTTAAAAGAGGAGCAAAGAGGCCATTCACATCGTGTTTGAGTCAACAGAAACTGTGAAATCATGTAGTGTTATTTAAGATTGCTATTTTTAATAATTTTCTTTTATGTGTAACTATTTGAGAAGAGGGTCAGTGGGAGGTGAGAGAAGACGAAGTAATGGGACAATCAGTACAGGCAAAGAAGACTGTGACTTTGTGTATGAGTGTGTATGTGTGTATATGTGTGTGCAGGTTTCAAATGAAATACATCATTTCACACAATGAATGAATACTAATAAAAGCTGCCAAAAAGAAAAGTCAATGAAAATTCGAGATTTGTCAATGATGGCTTGATTTTACTAATGGAAAGAAATAAAGTTTACATGGATGAAGTTCTTAATATTTATCTCATATATGCATATTCCAAAAAGTCTATATTTTGAATTATTATGGCCCAAAGATTTGATTGTAGAATTGGATGGTTAATTGTATTATATTTTCTAGAAACAATAGAAATAAAAAAATATATTCTCAAATTTTAATATACATTTGTCTTTTACTCTAGTATCAATGCAGTGTTGAAGCATATCTATGTTACATATTCTAAAAATGGATTAACTTCTAGTACAAGATTTTTTTCTGTTTCTACATGAACTGAGAACACTAACCCATTCCTTTAGAAATAGTTCATTTTTCTAAAGGGATTTCTGCAGCATCAATAAGCATATTTGTGTGTATCTCACCCATTTTAAATCTTGTGAAATAATCAGTCTGTTATATAGCCATCTATGTGTATAATAGCTACTGTCAGCCATGGTGTTAATACATGACTAGAATTTTATACTCTTTGTCAAAACTGAAAACAAACATAGCTTTCTTATTTTTAATTTTTCCATATTTATTTCTAGATGTACATATCACCAATTAATATATTTCTGCAATCATATACATTTATTCACTCTTACCATGCTAATTAGAATAACAATACCCAAAGCTGTGTGTAGTAGCACATAATTTGTAATTGCAGCAATAGGAATTAGAAGCAGAAAGAACCAAGAGTTCAAGTTCATCTTTCAGTTCTATTGTAAGTTTAAGGCCATGACAATCTACATGGAAACCTCTCTGAAAAAATAAAAATACTTTCAAAAAGGATGATAATGCTGAAAGCATATGCTAATGCTCACAGACAATTGGGTTCTTCATTGCATTGTGTTTGCTTTACTAAAAATGCTCTGTCTCCTTTTCTAATTAACTCTATCTTTTCCAACTTAACATTTTATTCACAACACCTCCATTTTTGTGAACATGTTAACAGCCTTCCTCTTCCCTCTTGGGGAAAAGATTTGGGAGTCTTTAAAAAGTAAAAACTAAAGAGGTAAGTTACTTCCTGGAGAGAAATAGCAGATGATTTCTGTAGCACAATATGAAATGAAGAAAAGAGTCCTATTTTCCCACCACAATGAACATTAGAGTCAGGCCTGAGTGTGCATGGGACATTTGACATGTCTCATTAATCTAAATTCTACAAACCAAGCAAGACTTTCATGTGATAGGTAATAACAAGTCTTTTAAAAGACAAACTCTTAGAATAAGTGGGTTTTTTAGTATATCAGGATAATGATACTTAAATGAATATGTGTCATCAAAGCATATATTCTCTCAGTAAAGCAAAAGATCCGAAAGCCACCAGGGTGCTGAATTGTAAAAAGTGAATTTGACTTAAGGTTTTAAAACAGTAAAAAGAAAGATTCAGTTTCTCTGAACAAATTACCTCACTCCAAGTGATTTAGTGAATTGTTATACTATTAATTTCAATTTGTGTAGGAAACAAAGGTGAATTCTGAGGATAAATAAATGTCAGAGTTTTGTAGCCCCATGCCTCTTGTAGCTTAGACAAAGTTATAGCTCACAAATGGCCTACATTTTTACAGTAGTAAGGATCAGACAGCAAATGAGTACTGCGGTCTTCTCAAGTAGTCATGGCCATGTGCAAGCTTATATTTTAGTGGAAACCAAATCATAATTTTGACCAAAGGAGACTCTATGATAGTTTTGCTGATCAGCTTTGTGCCAGGAAGGTAGATAGTAGATACACATACACACACACACACACACACACACACACACACACACACACACACACACACACACACACAGTACAGGGTGTCTGAATAGTCTGAATATAGATTAATTTTCATAGAGTTAACCCAAGGATAATTGAGCCATCCTGTTTTATTTAAACTTAAGTTAGTCGCTTACTCAGTGTATGGTGAACATGAGTAATTGAACAAGATATTAGCAAGGGGTGAGATTCTATTTTTTGATGTGGAGTGTGAAAAATGTTTTAATTAGATGACTACAGTGTCAACCTGTAAAATGGGAGCCTTTATAAGATACTTTTTTTCTATTTTTTATTTAAATTAGAAACAAGATTGTTTTACATGTCTCTCACAGTTCCCTCTCTCTCCCCTCCCCCCTGTCCCCCACTATTCCACCCCCTTTCTGCTTCCCAGGGAGGGTGAGGTCTTCCAAGGGGGATCTTCAAAGTCTGTCATGTCATTTGAAACAGGGCCTAGGCCCTCCCTCACATGTCTAGGCTAAGAGATTATCCCTCTATTTGGAATGGGCTCCCAAAGTCCATTTGTATACTAGGGATAATACTGATCTACTACCAGAGGCCCCATAGATTGACGAGGTCTCCTCACTGACAACTACATTCAGGGAGTCTGGATCAGTCCTATGCTCTTTCCCCAACTATCAGTCTAGAGCCCGTTATCCCCACTGTTCAATTTAATATTTCCTATGAGAGGCCTAGGAGAAAGACCATCTACAGATGACCAGACACGCTGCCCGAAGACCTGCTCTACACTCTGTTATCCCAGGCCAAGTTCTCAAGGTCAGCCATAGCACTGAAGCAGAACTTAGCTGTGGCTTCCCTTGCCCACTCTCTATGCTTCCTTTTCATCTCACAGAACATCCCCTACTGCCTTTTTCTTACCGTCTTATTGCTGTGTTCTGGCCTCCATCTCTGTTGGCCCTCTCATTCTCAACAACGGGCTATGCCTTTCAAAAGACCAGGTAGGCTGCCTGCAGGCCTTCTTGAATATCTGTTACCCCAGACCCAATTCTCAGGTCACTCCTGCAGTTGGAAGAGTGCACCATAAGCAGCATCCCCTTGCCCTGTTCTGTATCCAGTGGATCCCTCAGACCATCTCCCCATGACCTATTCTTTCCTCAGCCTCTAAAACCAGTAAGCATTCACCTTATACACAGCAGCCAAGCAAACTAGTACAACAGGCAACATTCAACCAACATACACTCCGAATATCCAGAAATGGAAACAGATCCCAAGGGCAAAAAACTCCCACCCAAGTAAGACAAATCCAGATATCAGCACCTAGAAATATAATCACCACAAATTCAGATGTCTACCAACATAAGAATATAATAAAAAATATCCAGGGCAAAATGTCTCTACTGGAACCTAACTATCCTCCCCAAAATAGTCCTAAATATCCCAAAACAGTTGAAGCATAAGAAAAAGACTATAAACTACTATTTTGGAGATGACAGAGGTCCCTGTAAAGGAAATTAATAAATCCCTTAAATCTAATAAAACAAAATAAAAAGTTGAAGGAAACAGATAAATCTGTTCAATATCTGAAAATAGAAATAGAAACAATAAATGAAACACAAATGGAGAAAGTACTGGAAATGAATAATTTTGAAATGTGAACAGCAACTACAGAGGCAAGCTTCAACTGGATACAAGAAATAGAAGAGACAATCTCAGGCATTAAAGATAGAAGAAATGGATAGATTGGTCAAAGAAAATGTTAAATGTAAAAATTTTCTGACATAAAACATCCATAAAATCTGGGAAACAATGAAAAAAACAAACCAATGAATAATTGGAATAGAACAAGGAGAATACCAGCTTAAAATGTAGAAAATATTTTCAACAAAATCACAGAAGAAAATTTTCATAACTTAAAGAAAGAGATGACTATTAAAATACAAGACACATTTAGAACACCAAATAGATTGGACAAAAAAACGAAGCCCCCTTGCTATATAATAATCAAAATACCAAACATACAAAGAAAGAATGTTGAAAGCTACAAGGGAAAAGACAAAGTGACATAAAAAGATAGACCTATTAGACTTATACCCAACTTCTCAATGTGGACTCTAAAAGCAGAAGGGCCTGGACAAAGGTCCTATATACTCTAAGAGACCAGCGATGCCAGCCCATATTGCTATACCCAGCAAAACTTTTAATCATCATAGATAAAGTAAGACATTCCATGACAAATCAAATTATGCACAAACCCAGGCCTACAGAAGGTGCTAAATCAGCAATTCTCAACCTATAGATTGTGGCCTATTCGGGGATTGCTTATTAAATATCTTACACATCAGATATTTATATTACAATTCATAAAAGTAGAAAAATTAAATTATGAAGTTTCAATAAAATAATTGTATGCTATTAGAAAAGTTGAGAACCACTAAGCTATAAGGAAAAATCCACGCAAAAGGGGTTAACAACACACATTAAATTATAAGAAATAAAAGTACAAGAAATAGATAAACTCACATTATCAAACACAAAAGAATGGAAACACACACACACACACACACACACACACACATACAAACACTCACATACACATATGCACATATATACACACACACAACCACCATTATCAACAACAACAACAACAAAATAGGATGAATTAACAATTGTTGGTCACTGATATCTAAGATCAGTGGTCACAATTCCTCAGTAAGGAGACACAAATTAACAGAAGGATGGCTTTGAATATAGGATCCATCCTTCTGCTTCACACGAGATACTCTACTCAGTATCAAAGATACACACTACCTCAGGGAAAAGGGTTGGAAAAAGATATTTTAAGAAAATGGATCTATGAAGCAAGATAATGAAGCCACTTTAAAATCAAACAAAATAGGTTTCAAACCAAAAACAATAAAAAGATGGGGAAGAACACTTCATACTCATAAAAGGAAATATTCCCTGAGATGACATTTCCATTATCAACTTCTATACCTCAAATACAAGGGAACTGGCTTATGAAAAAGAGACACTACTCTACAGCTTAAAACACAAATTGATAGTAGGGGAGTATAGTATGTCAATCTTATAAATGGGCAAGTCATCCAAACAAAAATTAAACAGAGACATGCCAGAGCAATCTGATTTTACATGATAAATGAACATAACAGATAGTTACAGAACATTCAACCCAAATACATAAGAATATACCTTCTCAGCACACATGAAACTTTCTCCAAAATTGACCACATACTAGAACACAAAGCAAATCTCAATGGATGTTAGAAGTTTGACATGACCCCATCATCCCATCAGATGGCCATATATTTAAGCTTCATATCAACAACAATAGAAACAACAGAAAGCATTACAAAATATGGAAAGTGGACAGTTCTCTACTGAATGATAAAATGGATCAAGGCTGAAATAAAAAAAGAAATTAAAGATATTCTAGAATTCAATAAAATGAGTATACAATGTAACCAAAATTTTGGGACAATGAAAGCAGTGGTAAAAGCAAAGTTCTTAATTTAATTCCTCACATAAAAATATATTTGAGAGATCTCATAGGAGAAACTTAATAGCACATCAGAAATCTCTGGCACAAAAAGAATTTTGCAAACCCAGGAAGAAGAAATGCAAAAATTTATCAAATTGAGGGCTGAAATCAATTTAATAGAAATAAAGATGGAGCGTATGATGAGCCACACAGCCAAACATTTGACTGACCTCAAGGAAGTTCATGGAAGAGAAGTAGGAAGGATAGGAGAAGCTAGAGTGGTTGAGAACACCAGGAGATCATGGACCACAGAATCAGCTAAGCGGGGTTCATGGGCTCACAAAGACCAAAGCTGTAATCACTGAGTCTGCATGAGTCTTTCCTTGGTCCTCCAAAGATAAGGTTTAGTTGTTTAGCTTTCAGTTTTTGTGCGACTCCTAGGAGTTTGAGTGGGTGTGTCTTTTTGTTGTTGTTGTTTTGTCTGCTTTTGGGACACTTTTCTTCTTACTGAGTTGACATATCTTGCCTTGATATGAAAGTTTGTGCCTAGTCGTATTGCGTCTTTTATTTTGTGTTTTGTTAATATCTCTGGGAGACCTGCTCTTTTCTGAAAGGAAACGGAGGCAGTGGACTTGGGAGAGAGTGAAATTGGGAATGCTAAAGGAGTGGAGGGAGGGAAACAGGCCAGGATGTATTTTCTGAGAGAAGAAATAAACAATGAAACATCGTTGGTTTCTTGAGAAAATCAAGAAGTTAGGTAAACCCTTATCTAAATTAACTAAAAGTTAGAGAGAGAATATCCAAATCTACAAAAGCAGAAACAAAAAGGGCACATAAATACAGACAGTGATAAAATCCAGATAATAAGGATTTTTTCAAAACCAAACCTCCCAGGCTGGTGAAACCCACAGAAACAGCTGACCTGAGCAACAGGGAGCTCTTGGTCCCCAGACTGATAGCTGGGATACCAGCATGGGTCTAATTAAGATCCCAGGAACATGGGTTTCAGTGAGGAGACCTCGGAAATCTACAGGACCTCCTGTAGTAGTTCAGCCCTTATGCCTAGCATAGGTGTGGACTTTGGGAGCCCAATTCACATAGAGGTATACTTCCTGAGCCAAGACACACGGGGGTGGGCCTAGGCCCTAACCCGAAGGATATGATAGACCCTGATGACCCCCCCCAATGGAAGGCCTCACCCTCCTTGGGGAGCAGAAAGGATATGTGATAGGTAGGGTTTTAGTTGGGGGGGGGAGGAGAGGGAACTGGGATTGACATGTAAAACAATCTTGTTTCTAATTAAAAAAAAACTATAAAATAAGATATACTAAAAAAAAAAAAAGAAAAAGAAAAAACCCCACCAAACATCCATCAAATTGTAAAATCTAAAAGGCAAATTTTCCTTAATAGACACCACTTACCACAAAGTTAAACCAAGGGCAGATAAGCAATTTAAATAGATCCATAACCCCGAATGAGAGTAAAAATCCAAAAGCCATATTTGTTATAACTTTCAGTTTCCATTTTATACCTGTCAGAATGGCTATAAGTGAGGCTGCATCCTGGTGAGGAAGCCAGGGAACCCTCCTCCATTGTTGTTGTGAATGTAAATAAATATAGCCAATGCGGAAATCAATATGGCACTTCCTCAGAAAATTGGGAATCAATTTGCCCAAAGAAAATGCACCCCACCACAAACACACTTATTCAAGTATGTTCGTAACAGCTTTATTCATTATAACCTGAAATTAGAAATAACAATAAATATCCCTCAAGGGCGGAATGATAAAAAATTGTAGTACCTTTACACAATGGATGATTACTCAGTGATTGTGTATCTACTTATAAGTGGATATTAGTTGTTAAGCAAATGATAATTAAGCTACAATCCACAGATCCAGAAAGGTTAAGAAAAGAGGCCTGTAGAGAGGTGAGACATATGGATCTCCTTGGTAAGGGAAAATAGAGTACATAATGTGGGTGAACAGAGAGATGTATTTCCTTGGTTTAACTTGAGGCCGGAGTCAAGAAAGGGAGCCCTAACTTGCACTGCCTGAATGGCCAGGGACTGGACACTGGACAGCCCAGACCTACGGTAGATCCAAACACAATTGGCCAAAGAGAGATAAGGGGAGAGAGGGAAACAGAGAGGCAGAGGATACCACCCAGAAGAAGAAAGGTATATGAATGATGCCATCAGCCGGGCATTGGTGGAGCATGCCATTAATCCCAGCACCCAGGAGGCAGAGGCAGGTGGATCTCTGTGAGTTCAAGTCCAGCCTGGTCTACAGCGAAAGTTCCAGGACAACCTCCAAAACAATACAGAGAAACCCTGTCTGGAAAAAAAAAAAAAAAAAAAAAAAAAAAAAAAAAAAATCGGAAAGAATGATGCCATCTGAACTAAGGGAGGAATTTCATAACAAGCCTTGGACCATTCTGCCCCTCCTCTCTTTACTTTCTTAAAGCAAAAGAAGCACGGACACTTTAGAGTCAAGATGGTTTCCCACCCTTGAAGCTAAACAAACTGCTTAAGACTTCGAGAAGGGTATGGAGCCTTTAAATATTAAAAGAAATGGATCGTTCATAGGAATATTGTGTTCTGACTGAAATGTCAGGTGTAAAACAGAAATTCACCACAATGCAATTTAAAGTAATGACAGCAGAAAATAAAATCATTTCAGATTTAAACTCTGACAGATTTTATCTGATTAAAACAGAACCGAAGGTCACTAAAACTCACCAGCTAGTGGGTTTGGTAAAGGAATTTTAGATGTAAATAACCACTCTGTGAAATACTTCTGATGTCTCACTGGTGAAGATCCTTGTGTGCTGGCACTGTTCAGGCAGGAAAGTACCCTGAACCTTCAGTAGGTCAGAACACAGAAACTCATAGGTTCTTCCTGTCTTTTGAAATTCTGTTTACTTGAAGTTAAGGGGGACTGAAAGTAAATGCATAATAAAATTAAAAGAAAAACTAAATGAACATTAATAAATGTCTCAAACATTGAAAATAAACAGATGCATAGATAAGTAACTGAAAAAAATAACATTTTTCAACAATGCAGTTAAAAAAGATTAAGCTATTTGCTTAGTGCTTACGAAGTATGTAGGAAAATAATAATATTTTGGTGGATTTGATGACTAAAAAATCACTGTTTTATGACTAGAGAAATGTTTTTCTGGCAAGTCCACAAACTTTATTAAGTCAAAAGTCCACATTTAAATTTATAATACATAACATAAAATCACTCTTCAACTCTGAGACTTTGGACTTTCTTCTCCTGTTATATGTTTATGTCTACATGTTCCGTTATTCCTACACATGAGTTCAGAAACTCCAGTTTTGTGATAATGTTCAAGCTGAGTGTTGGTGGTTTTATAGAAGCACTCTGGAGGCAGAGACAGGTGGAACACTGTGATATTGAGGCCAGCCTCATCTGCAGAGCTAGTTCCAGGATAGGCTCCAAAGCTACACAGAGAAACCCTGTCTTGAAAAACCAAAAAAAAAAAGATAGAAAATGTCCAAATTATAATTTTCTGTCCAGACAGAAAGCCTTAAGACACATGTCTAATTTTCCTTCATGTACTGTTAGTGTATCTGCTACTTCTAATGAAAAGTAATGACTTGAGTGTCCCTTGCCTAAGTTTGTAGCTCCTAAGAGTACTTCCATGCTTCCATAATGCAGGTTTTATGTGTAATTGCTAAAGTTGAGAAATGATGATCTTTAAAGTTATGCACTTCATTTTGCTTTTCTTAAGGTTTTCAAAACAAACAAACATAAATTGTCAGCTAAACCAAACAGGCAGATAATATTAACCACAGGACAATTAGATATAGTGTTCTTGTTTAAAAAAATGCATAGATGCTCTAGCAGCCAGATATTAGTTTTCTGGTTTATGACTTAAAGAAAAGCTGTCTTAATCAGATAAAGAAAAAAAACAGACTCCCAATAATTGCTTCTAATATTTTCCAAGAATTTTCAGTTTTGAAGCATCCGGTTAGTTATTACAGACCTGGTATCACACAGAAAGCAGTACTGTACAGAAGATCTTTTTTTTTTCTAAAAGTAGTTACTATGCTTTTGACATATAATAATAATGAAAATCAAAAATGATGACTCATAAGAATTACCTACTAACTTTTGTCTACAATTTCCATAATGTATGAAATTTTATCTAATTTAATATATGAAGCATTTCATCAAACAACATTACTTCAATAGTAACAATGAATATATATGTGTATATATGCTGTTATCTATGGCTTAATGAAAAGAGTATCAGAGGAAACAATGTTTGAAATTGTCCTTTTAAATACAATGGGATATTAAACTGAAGGTCTGATTAATCTGAATGTAAGATACAATTGACATAGGGAAGAATTACAGCCCTTTGGATTTAATTTACATGAAAGTTAAGTTAAAAGGAATAAGATAATGAAAAGTAAGAATGAAATCTATTTTCCTCTGAGTATTCCTTTTGCCTTTAACATGTTCTTGTCTGATGGTTGTATATTAACTAAGAGTACAAGTCAGGGGGTATCTAATATTTTTGTAAACCTACAGTTTTATATTTCATTTTATTTTGTTGTTGTAGGGATGGAACTTAGGGCATCAAACACAATGTGCAAATTCTGCCACAGAGCTCCACCACCGTCCCCTCCTTTTTAGGCTGCACTTTGTTGTTTCCCTGTTTATATTTGTCTCTGTACTTCATACAAGAGGTTGTCCATTTCAGACAAAGCTATATTTTCATTTCTGTTGAAGAATGGGAACACACACACACACACACACACACACACACACACACACACATAACACAGAATGAAATCTATAGGCTGGTAAAGTAGTTCTGTCAGTTAAATGCTTGCCATACAAACATGACAATCTGAGCATGCAAGTCAAAAGCCAGACAAGAGGAAGCACACTTGTAATCTTAATGATTGGGTAATGCAGGCCTTTCCCTTAACTTACTGGCCAGATGGTCTAGCATCATCGACAAACCCCAGGTCACAATGGAAGATATTGTCTCTAAAAGGTGAACATCTCCA
This sequence comes from Cricetulus griseus, assembly GCF_003668045.3. Classification (NCBI taxonomy): domain Eukaryota; kingdom Metazoa; phylum Chordata; class Mammalia; order Rodentia; family Cricetidae; genus Cricetulus; species Cricetulus griseus. Next base: position 207,291,059 of record NW_023276806.1, read on the forward strand.
AAGGAACAACACCTCAGGCTTTGTGGGTTTCCTGAGCCTTCTGCACCTCCTCTATAACTCCATGAATGAAATGTTTCAGTATGGATAAAAAAATGTACAACCACATCACAAAACAAAATATATATATTTTTGGTGTTTTCTATGTTGAAATGGATGAAAGCTAAGCATAGTGACACACTATGCTGCAAACCTTCAGTGATTGAAGGAGAAAATCATAAGTTCAAGACTGGTATTGGCTACATTGAGGCTGTGTCTCAAAACCAAGAAAGAAACAAGGATGGGAGAGAGAGAGAAGGTGAAAGGAAGGGCTTAAGTCTATGTGAAGTCTCGTGTATCTGCTTCACAATGCAGCAGTGCACTTCTGACATGTAGAACCCAATAACGCATCTTCTTGATCAAACATGAAGTGTCATAACATGTCATCACCTTCTACCTTAGGACTTAAAATAACTCCATCTAGGTCATAAAGGCACAGGGGAGAGCTGTCACATATACACATATGCATAATTATAATACATGTATGCACTAAATATAGATGTATGCACACATAGTTCATATAAACACACACCTATGTGTATATTAATCTCAAGTGAAGAAACAGTGTTGTCTATCTTCCAGCTAGTTTCTGTGGGTTCTTGGACCATAGAAACTGTGTGACTCATTAAAGCATAAAGGTGACTGCACCACGTGCCTCCATTATCATTCTGACACAAATCATAATTGTTCCAAATATAATTTTCTGAGTACATTTTGATTTTCTATGTAGTCAGCGCTTGTGACTAAATTAATTTAGATGAGACTTAAAGCCTTTGCCCAATTCTGGCATGTGCACAATGTAACTAGAGTGATATTACAATTAATTTAATCAAACAGATTATATAATAACTAATAGAAAATAAGGATTAATGTCATTTCCACTAATCAAAAAAGAATTCCCTGCAGAGAAGACACTAATTAGAGCTGAGTCTTGAAAGAAGGAGATACCTTAGATATATGAAGAAGAAGATTTGGAGGATAATAGAAAGCAGGAGGTGTTAGAGGTGAGTTCTGAGCCCTATGTCTGAAGGAACATGAAAAGAACTTCAGAAGAACCTGTCCCACAATACAGGGGTGATGATATTAAGAGGTCCATCATCTCGTAAAACAGCCTTGAGTTCTAGGACACAAGTCAGTAGAGCTTTCTGATCATTACAAGTGCCTGGCAGAAGAAGGCGTATGGACTCTGTCTGTGATTCAGCTTTCTTATCTTGCATATGAGCTCCTTGGATTAGATCACTGTCAGGCAGCTGCAATGCCCAGCACGACATAGAACATCTGTATTCACCTCAAAATAGGATTTTTTTTCATCTGTCTGAGAACCTGATTCTTAAAGACCCTGAGAGCTTTGATGTTAGATAGCTCTCTACGAGATTGTGATAAGAATCAGGGATTTGGAGACATGACAGCTCTGGGCACATTCATCCCAGGGTTAGAGGATTTACTCTGGCATGTCAGTAAATGCTGTGGCCTTTCTTCATGTTCTGCTCAAATAAGCTGCATCGCTTGGTGGTATCATGGTGCACTGAACCCTGAAGTAAGGAAAGTTTGCCTCTCCACTGCCCCTGTTAATTATAGCCTCGGTTTCCTCACTTATCCAAGGAAGAACTCCGTGTTGAAAAAAGGCCAGTGAAGCCCTTTCCACAGAGTGATGATTAATGGCAGACCTAGAGGTCTGGGATTTTCTGGCTTAGTGACCACTCTCTCTATCTGCTTATAACACAAAGACGGGAGGCTTTCCTTTGCTTTACCACTGGCTTCTTTTTCAAACCCTGTATTTCAGAGCCAAAAAAGAGCTAATGTAATGTAACAGAAATGCTCTGTGTATATATTGAAGTGTATAAAACATTTGGGCTTCCAGAAAGAAGAAAAACATGTTGGCAAACTCAGGATTGAAATTTAAAATTGAATAGAATTTGTCCCACTGGTTATCTGGTTATTCTGTTAAATACATACTTATTGGAACACACGCACGCACACACACAAAGTGTTTATATCATGTCTTTGGTATTGCAACCATAGATTGAGTAGCTGCAGGTTATCCCATAATTGCATATGTTTATTGGTTGCCCCTTTTAAGAAACATACTTACCAAGCCTGCAGAAAACTTTCTTTTGCACTTGTTATACTTTGTGTCAGGAAGCTGTGCACAGCATACATTTGTAGCAATTATGAGAACTGTATCTGGTCTCTTACCCTGTAAACAAACAGAGTAAGAATGAAGTGAATGTGAGAGAGATGTCAACGGCAAATGTGTTTGGGCTACAAAAGGCAGTACTGAGATAACTAAAATGTTTAACAAGATACATTATAGGCAGAGAAAAGGGTGAGCTGCAAAGAAATCTCAGCTAGTGCAACTCTAGCTATAAAATCTATCTCCAACCACAAGGCAATTCATTGTAACTTCTTTACAAGAATCAGAGGTTTTCAAATATCCATTGTGATGATCTCAGAAAACTAAGATATAAGCATCCTCAGAAGTTAATAGATTGCTTCTAACAAAATTCCAAATGATCTGGAAGACCACACAGCACCCTAAATCAATAACAAATGTATGCTTTGTTTTTCCCTACTCAGTAGAACAGAGATGGTGATTTATTTGGTGAAGTCAGACCATCCTGCACATTTTCCGATGAGATTTCCTGCTGATTTTATGAGAGCTGTTTTCAGAGAAAGCTTTGTCAACATATTCATAACCCCTTTTATTAATCTGTACAATTCAAAATACATTTGTACAGTTCCAGATATGCTGAGTTTTGCTACCCATCAGATAATATGATATAAGGGTTCTCTCTTGATGATTCTCTTCCTATCAATCTCCAGACACATTTAGAATTTAAAGTCAATGTTACTTTATTCATTTTTCATAACAAAGGACACAGAATGTTCCACCTGCTCTGACACTGAGAGCTATAGTGGAGAATGTGCTGAGGCAATCAAATAACCAAAATTTGAGTTAACCACAGGGTAAAAAATTTCTCTCAAATGTTGTGAATTTCACTTTGCTGGTTTTATTCTGGGTGAATGTATAGTATTGCTCAGCCAAGTGGGCACAAACAGAAAATCATTGAATAAAGGAGAGGAAAGTGGGATGTGAACTCTACAAAATATCACACAGATATGGATATTTAAATGACATTATTATAAACATAACTATAGAAATATTTCCTCTATTATTGATGAGAAAACACACAACAAGAGGAACAGTGAGATGCCAATGCAATGAATACCTTCAGGTGTCTGTGACTATAAAATTACCCTTAAAGCTGGGTTTTAACATCTTTATAATAATCAGAGGTTGTCAAATACAATAGTCTGATCTCAAGGAGTTCATTTGTATGAGAGACATTATATGCAATTATAGAAATATATTTCCTTCTAACTTGTGTAATTTGTTTTGATACTAATACAGATACTGATCCACTGTTCTTGCAGTCTGTGGGCACAGTTCTGTTTATTAAACAGCTGCTGCTAGCCCCCAGTCTTGCTACCTTGCTGCTATGAGCTGCTCCTATTGTCAGGATCTAGGCAAAGTGCTTGGAACTTAATTTCTCTCTTCATGGACACTATTAGAAAGTCTTTACACAAGCAGAAACACTACTATTTCAGACTTTAAGATTGCTGAGAATGAGTCTTTCACTGGCTTTTAATGATCCTTTATTCCTGTGTCCCTCTTAACTTTTGTGAGGCACTGCTGTTTTAAACTCTAATTTGATCCCTTGCTTTCTATCCTACTCAATGGGTCATTGGTGATGCTGTGGATCACCTACTATGACTTACTATCTATCTGACTTGTTCTGACACCCAGAGAATTGCAGAAAACCAAATAAGTGACAAAGCCCCTGCTTATTCTCTATATGTTCCTTTTTAAATGTTCTTTATATTTCTATTTTTCACAAATAAAAAATATTAAGAAAAATAACAAGCATCATATTAAAGTTGAAAAATGAAATTCAGCAAAAGGGAAAGGGTCCCAAGAGCCAACAAAAGAATCAGAGACACTACTATTTCAGACTTTTAAGATTGCTGAGAATGAGTCTTTCTCACAAGTAGGAATCCCTTAAAAATATTAAGCTAACAGCTATAACACATACTGGGGATGCTTGGAGGCACTCTGCTTATTGCTTCAGTATCTGTAACATTCCACTTCCTCTCCTTCAGGGTTCTCCGAACACTGATGGGACAGATTTCACAGAGATATCTTCTCTCTCTAAGTGCTATCTGTCTGTGGGTCTCTGCATCTGTTCCTGCCTAATGAAGGAGAAGCTTCTCATATAAGACTGAATAAGGCAATGGATATCATTGGGAATTATTTTATTTATACTTTTTTTAGACCAGTAGTGTTTGTTTTTACCCTAGGTCTCTAGGCTATCTAGTCTCTGATTCTTGGTCCCCCAAGCAGTGGCAGTTATGAGTTCCATCTTGTGGTTTGAAGTCAAATCAGAAGTAAGTTGGCTACTCCCACAAGTTCTGTACCCCCTTTGCCCTAGACTCAGGATCTCCCTAGCATATTGTGCAAGAACAAAATGTAGGCTAAAGGTTTTGTGTCTGGATTGGTGTTTACATTTCTCTTTTGGTGACCTACAGAGTACCACACCAAACAGACAAGGAATCAAGGTTTCATGTGGGCACTTGCTCAACTTCTTCATGTTCATGAGTTGTATGGATTTTGTCCTCAGCAATTGAGCCCCATTGTAGAGAGCATGCATTATCTTAGAAACAGCCTGGATCTTTTGGGGATTTTCATGGGACACCCTTGCCTAAAAACTTAATTGAATACAACCCAGCCCTGCCACTGGAAGTCTCATTTGAGGAAAGACATGGACAGTTGAGACTCAAGATCTCCCATTATTTGGAGATTTCCTTAGTATCATGTTGATATATTGTAGGAAGTTTCTACTGCACTAGGTTTCAATATCAGACCTCAAATGCCCCTTGATCCCAACTGTCTCTCCTCAAATCCACTCCATCTACTATATCTCCCCTCTCCCCTCCATTACACTCATTCCTGTTCTCACCTGCCCCCAGTACACCCATATAATCTATTCCATTTTCCCCTGCTACCAAGGGACAGGGAAAAGAAGCTATTACAATAATATCAACTCATTTCCTTCTTGGTTATATGGAGAAGTCTGCAGGAATCAAGGAAGTATAAGAGTCTGAGCATTGCTGAAGGAAGACTCTAGACTCAAATAGTACGCAAGCACAAAGAGCATTTATTCTATAGAAATAGCAAGCATGCAGGGGTGAAATATCCATGGAAAATGAAGATTAAAATCTGGAACAACAGTGCACAGATCTTTTTAAAGGGGAGGGTGGAGCTTCAGAATTCTATTTATCTAAGTTTCTATTGTGCAGTCAGGGAGCAGTTATATGAGGTGCATAATGATTGGACAGGGTTGGTAGCAAGACTAGCTTTAGTTATATATGGTCAGTAACAGCCATATCCTGTAATTCTGAGAACTTTTGCCTTATACGGTCAGGTTCTAAAACTGTTTAGCTGATTGGCCAAACTTGGCTGGAGGAATTTCATGATTTGGGGCTTAGGTTATTACCCACCAGGGTGGTCCATATCTAAAATGGAATCATATTTCAGCCCCTTTGTGAAGGTGAACTGTGGTGTTTTTTTCTGTCAACTGAATAATAGCCAAGTAAATAAATTAATTGTATTTCCCAAGAAGAATAGTCCAATAACCTGTGGTTTATCCATCACTATTTCTTGCTATAAGGGTTACTAATTTGTATGACCTCAAGTCTATAGAGTATTGCTTCATAAAGTAACACTATGACTAGTGGTCTCTCTAAGGACAAATTGGAGAAGATGAAAAAGTAAATACTCCACAAAGTATGAGCTAGCCTTAAAATTATTTCCTAAAGTAATTCTTCTTACAAAAACGGAGGAAAAATCTTCAGGGAGGTATATGAACCTCATATGTTCACTATGTTCACCTTCATATTATTTATTAGAGATTGATAGGAGTGTGTTATTAGGTTTGATTTCATACTGAGATATTATTTCTTGGAAACTACCTGAATATGGAGTCACATTCTTTCAATTGCCACCTAATTAAATCTTTCTTTCCATTGATTTTCTTAATTTTTTTTTTTTTTGGTTTTTCGAGACAGGGTTTCTGTAGCTTTGGAGCCTACCTAGCACTCTCCCTGGAGACCAGGCTGGCCTCGAACTCACAGATATCCACCTGCCTCTGCCTCCCGAGTGCTGGGATTAAAGGCATGAGCCACCAACGCCTGGCTGATTTTCTTAAATTTTAATATGGATAATAAATAGTGAATTTTATCCTACTGATAATAATAAATCTTATCTTAAGTTATCATTTGAAAAACTTAAACAGATAAATGTGTGTCAAATTATTAAGATTCAAATTCTGTTCGGTACCATTTAGTTTCATTTTCATATTTTATTTTCTACAGTATCTAATGCTTTTATAAGAATTAGTCTCTTCCAATAATGCTTTGAAGTTTAGAGATGTATTAATATAATTATACAAAAGAAGACTGGGAGTAAATTGATTATTCTACATTTCAACGCCATGTATTTCATCTGACACAAAGTTATTTATTCATATCATACCAAATAAACTCTAGAATCATGCTACTCAAAAAAGATTAACATCTATTTATACTAGATCCTTAAGGAGACCAGTGGCATCCAAGTCAACAAGTTCCTTTTATAACCACTATTTGTATTAGAGTTTGAGAAATACAGCCAGACCACAAGCCCATTCTCAGCATTGAGCTGAGGAGGCCCAGCATGTCTTTCCTTGGTTCCTTTTCCTCCACCCAGATTTACCAGAGAATGACATAAGATTAGAATCAATTTTGCTGTTAAATTTGCATCTTCCTCCATAACATCATGTAACAGAGAAGTTTTGAATTTATAATTTGCTATGATTATGGCACTGTATATTAATTTTAATAGTCACAAGTGATCAGTAAATTTACACTTTACCATTCATGTATATTTCTCAGGTCATTTCATAGATAAAATAATGCTGATAGAAGAACTGGGCATGATGAAACACACCTCTAATTCCAGTATTTGGAAATTGGAAACACAACAGTCACATTCTATCTCCATATTCCCTAACTGTAGAATTTTGGATCAGTGACACATCATGAGACCATAACTCAGCCCCTTTTCACTAGAAAAAAATAGAAATAAGTTAGAATGAAAATAAGGAATGAACACGAATAAGTAGAATTTTTTAATTAGCCATTTATTTCCTAAGGGACTCACCATCTAAACTAATGAAAAAAGTAATGAGTTTGTCTTTCATTTGATGTATATACAGATGGAATGATGCTAATTTCAAAGTGCACAGCTGCATATCATGACTATAAAATTTGTATAAAAATGTGACTAAATTCTGAGAAAAGACTAGTGAGACCAAGAGAAAATGGGAGAAGATCATAGCCTAGAGCTAACAACTTTTTGAAATGGATCTATGATCAAGGAAGGCAAGATAGACTAACATTCTAAAAAAAAACCTCAAAAGGCAACTGCATTCCTGCGTAAGGGCAAGAGCCTTCTTATCATAAGAACATCATCCGATTAAAACAGATGGGAGTTTTCACTCACAGGATCATTTTAAGGGTCACTGTATATGTTCATGTGAATGGTTAATGACAGGACTAAAAAGAGAATAATTTGGTTTTATAGGAGGAGAGAAGAAACTGGTCTTGTGAGAAATATATGAAACTCAAGACAAATTTATTCTAACTTAAGGAATAAAAAGGTTGAAGAGCTGGAATACAGGCACCAAAACCTCTCATCCTCGAAAGAGATATGAAGACTCAATGGGACAAAAGGAGCCATAAAAACCATACAAAAAACCTGGCGACAGACAATAAATTGCTCTATTCTTAGTTAAAATACTCAGTAAAGAAATGACTGCATTATTGGGAAAACATTGCTCCTAGCACTTGGCACATGGCTGGCACATACTGAGACTAACTAAGCCTAACAGATATTATTTCTGCTCCATCTACACAGTGGACAATAAATATCTAGTAACATTTAAATAGTAACAGTCTAACCTTGGCAGAGGAGAACACAGACACTGAGAGAGACCATTAAGAAAACACTAATGCAAACCTACCTCCAATAAAAACAGTAGGAGCATCTGAAGCCATTGCTTTTTAATGGGATATTGTTATGGTTTTAATTTTTAATAGCATCATTCTAATTACTCTTTTCGTTGAGAAAAGTAAATTCCAAATATTTAGTGAAACATTTAGTGAAATACAAAGTTGTTTACAATAATTATTTGCAACTAAGTTTTCTCACTTCAAATTTCAGAAAGAGAAGAGGAAATTTAACCAAAGAAAGAGCTTATTTACTTTTCCATGATGTTCAGAAATTTTACTCATTTCTCTGTAAAGACATAACTGTTCTTGTCTTTGAGCCAAATACAAATTTTCCATGAATATATACCACATTATCTATATGCATTCTTCTCATGATGAACACCAAGGATGGCTCAATATTTTGGTTATTTTATAAGAGCATTGTAATTTTTAGTCATAAATTTTATGCTGTGAATATCTGATACATAATTGGCATATGAGAATTTATTACTATCAATAAAATGATTTTCCAAATGTTTTCTTCGATATAACCAATTTCCAAATTCAGTAATATTTGCTATTAATACTATTATATGAGAAAACTTCCAGTGGAAAAAAATTTTCATTTTAGCTCAAATTTACTGAAAAATGATGCTATACATTTCATATAACTTTATAATTATCCATAAGATTAAACTAAGCATTTAACCTTTTTAATTTTATAGTGATTTTGATCATCTATAAATTTTACCCATGTTGTGTTTCGTATTTCTGTTAGCTGTCCTCACGTTTCTCTTTTCTTCAATCATATAGTATTATATGTGCTCATATTGACAATTGGAGTGTAGATCATAAACAATCAAATCTCTCAACAAATGCAATTTATAACTGCTTATATTCCAATAGCAGCACTTCTTTAGCTTGTGTGCACTTTATTTAACTAGTTTAAACTGGCAAGGCAACACCAAGAATGCAACATCAAGAATTTTGTGATTTTCAGACATCTCTTCTAAGTAATAGACCAAAATATTAATAAAATCCTTTTCTTATAAAACTGTCAAAAAAATTCTAGGTATCTTGTATCATAGTCTTGGATACTTATTTTACAATTTTTTGAATTATACAGTAATTCAGTTCTTTAAGCTGGGCATGTTTACAAAAAGCTGAGTGAAACAAATGGAGAAGAATCCTGTTAGGAAACGTGGATATTGTGACCATACAGATACCCACCAGGAGGAATCACTGCACGGCTTTCAATGCTGGGCAAGTACCTGATACCCCCATTCATGTAAAGAAGGCAAATCCAAGTGTTGACTGGGTGTGTGGAGGAATGCAGCCTGAAGTCATACCTTATAAGTAAACAGTTATTTATATTTACTGGAGAGAAAAGATGGCTAAATAAGACTAAAAATAAGACATATCATTATGATGCTTAGGAAAATCCACTGCTTTAAAATGAAAGATATTACAGGATATTAGCCAATAAAATACTATAATCTTAATAAAATTATGAACCTGTCAATAAATAACTTATGATTTACTTAAAATATTATAAAGTTGGAGATTTTGAAGTCAAAGAAGTTGAATGCAATTTGTTTTAAGTTTGTATTTTTTTCATTATTTTTTCTTTTTTTAACTAAAAATTTAATTAGTATGCACCCTATAATGTCAGCCTAGTTTCTGTTTCATTGTGCTCATTGAGAAGGACATGTTGTGATTTAAAATTTTATGTTTGGCATAAGTAAAATATATATGTTGAAAGTAATGTATAAACATGGCTTATTGTTAAATTATTATATATACATGTTCATAATTGTGATACATCTTTAGATACCTTTATTTATAGGCACACCAGTTTGCTTTTACCTTAATTTTTCCTTGATCATAAATTATGTAATGATTCACTTGATGTTTAGTTTAAGGAACAAAAATAAAATGAGCTCATCTTAATTCTAAAACAGACAATTTATCTTACAGGTTTTTCCAGAATATTTGAACCCTAAACCTAAAATGTGTCTTCCAGTAGTAAGATAAATATTAGTATTTATAATAAATATTACTATCAGACATATAATAGCTCTATTTTCAAAGCTCTGTTATATCCATTTTAGAATGCAGGAAAATAAAATGAGAAAAAAATTTGCTTGATGTTTTTGCCTCTTTAAACTAATAAGACTTGGAAATATGTCTGTTAAAACCACTCACATTATTTGAGAAAAATAACAGCAGCATATGTTAAATCCAATAACTTGCATATAACAACTTCTCTGTATTTGAACTATGCACATCATGGGGGCATACACACACTGGTTCTCGTTTGAAGCCAAGAAATCCTGAGACCACACTTTTAACTTCCACAGACTTGCTATGGATATGGAAGCCATCCAGGAAACCCAAACTCAACAATATTTTAAGGTGCTATAAGAAATCAAATATTATTTAGAAATTTTGTAGTTTACATCCTCAGTTTTTCACTGTCATATAAATATTGATGACTGGAAAATTCTTTTTCCTTGAAAGTCTTCGTAACCTATATTTTCACAAAATCAATTCCACAAATTATATAGTTTTTCCTAAGAAAAACTGAAAGCATCCTTTACTTCTATTTCCAAATGATACTGAATTTTGTTTGATAATGCTTAGCAGATACATTAGACTGTGTCCTGTTGAAAAAATTCTCCTCACCCATACATGTTGTATGGATATAATTGGTATCACAAAGCAAAATACACAGAGTTTGAAGAGTTACGCTAACTACCATTTGAGGTACACTGGTTGGTGATTAAATAAACTTGATCAAATAGCATCTTTGACCCCTTTATCTGAATTTTTCCTTTCGTACCTCCTTGAAAAACAGTATCTTTTTTTTTTTTTTTAACCTCTGCATGTCTTTCACCCCTTGGAGCCTTCTTTAGCCAAAGGATATTCCTACTGGCTTTATCTCCAGCTGACAGCTTTCCCCAGTCACTGGGCCATATCTTGGTCAGGATTTGGGCTTGAAAAATAACTACAGGACATCTGGACTCCACACTGATGGATAGCTGGGATCAGAAATGAACTAATGTTGGGTCAAGTATAGAAAACATGTGGATAAGGTCATGTAAATGCTTTGTTTCTAAGAGAAACAAAGAGGTTATGACCATGGATATTCATGAGATCAATAATTATTACTGTTAAAAGCTAATACCACATAGGTAAACAACATTATTTCTACAGTGATAAAGGAAACTGCATAAACATTTGATGTGTGTTCCTAAAAAACAAAGAATGGTATAACTATGTTGTTAAATGCTATATGACTTCCACTCTTCAAGGTTGACCACTCAGGTTTCTTAGACAGAGAAAACGGACTTCAGTTTTATTATCAGAATGTAATAGTGTTCATTTATTTTACCATATATGAAAACATTGTTGGACTCAATGAGAGAATATTTTCTGTTTCTCAAGTCAGAAAACAGTTTCATATATACTTAGATGTAAGTCATGATGCAAAAGTGTTAGGCACTATGTGTATATAACATTTCAAAATATGTGTTTCATATATTTGTCTTCTTTTGAAATCTCTTTAATTTCATAGTAATTTTTCAGACCTCAAACTCATATGAATGTTTTTATTCATCTCATTCTCTTCCCAGAACATCCATCGTTTTAATAAAATGGACAAGTTGCCGTTTTTACTTGTGGCTGTTTCTTTATTCTGTGTCTGGGTATGTGACCAGGGGTAGCTTGATCTGAATCGCAGCCAGACCCAAGTTGGAGTTACAGCAAGTTACACCACTGCAAGAAGGCAAAAGACACAGTCAACAAGACAAAATGGCAGCCCACAGGGTGGGAAAAGATATTCACCAACCCCACATCCAATTGAGGCCTGATCTCCAAAATTTACAAAGAATTCAAGAAGCTAGCCACCAAAATATCAAATAATTCTATTATAAAATGGGGTACAGAACTAGATAGAGAATTCTCAATAGAGGAATCTAAAATGGCTGAAAGACACATAAGAAATTATTCAACATCCTTAGCTATCAGGGAAATGCAAATCAAAAGAACTCTGAGATACCATCTCACTCCTATCAGAATGGCTAAAATCAAAAACACCAATGACAGTTTATGCAGTTTATGCAGGAGAGGATGTGGAAAAAGGGAAACACTCCTCCATTGTTGGTGGGAGTGCAAACTTATACAGCCACTTCAGAAATCAGTATGGCAGTTTCTCTGGAAAATAGGAATCAGTCTACCTCAAGATTCAGCAATTCCACTCTTAGGCATTTACCCAAAGGATACACATTCATACAACCGGGCATCTGTTCATCTATGCTCATAGCAGCATTATTTGTAATAGCCAGAACCTGGAAGCAACTCAGAGGACCCTAAACTGAAGAATGGATAGAGAAAATGTGGTACATTTACACAATGGAGTACTACTCAGCAGAAAAAAAAAACAAAAAACAAAAAACAATGGAATCTTGAAATTCACAGGCAAATGGAAGGAACTAGAAGAAACCATCCTGAGTGAGGTAACCCAGTCACAAAAAGACAAATATGGTATGTACTCACTCATATATGGATTTTACACCTATGAAAAATTACAAGCCTACAATACACACTGCCAGAGAAGCTAGGAAACAAGGAGAACCCTAAGAGAGACATGCATGGTCCCTGGAGAAGAGGAAAGGGACAAGGTCTCCTGAGCAAATTGGGAGCATGGTGGGAGGGGAGAGGGAGCTAGGAGAATGAGAAGGGCAGAAGAAGAGCGATGAGGAGGAGGACATGAGGGAGCAGGAAGGTTGAGACAGGGGAAAAATAGAGGAGAGCAAAATAAGAGATACCATAATAGAGGGAGCCATTATAGGTTTAAAGAGAAATCAGGCACTAGGGAAATGTCCAGAGATCTACAAGGATGACACCAACTAACAATCTAAGCAACAGAGGAGAGGCTACCTTAAATGCCCTCCCCTGATAATGAGATTGATGACTAACTTATATGCCACACGAGAGCCTTCAACCAGTAACTGATAGAATTAGAAGCAGACACAGCAAGACACTGAACTGAACTGGAATCTGGTTGCAGAAAGGGAGGAATGATGAGCAAAGGGGTCAATACCAGGCTGGTGAAACCACAGAAACAGCTGACCTGAAAAAGGGGGAGATCATGGTCCTCAGTCTTATAGCTGGGAATCCAGAATAGGACTGATCCAGACCCCATAAACTGGGTGTCAGTGAGGAGGCCTCGGAAATATATGGGGCCTCTTGTAGTAGATCAGTACTTATCTCCAGCAAAGGAATGGACTTTGGGAGCCCATTCTACATAGAGGGATACTCCCTGAGCCTAGACACATGGGGGAGGACCTAGGCCCTATCCCAAAGGATGTGACAGACTCTGAAGATCCCCCACGGAAGTCTCACCTTCCCCGAGGAGCAGAAAGGGTATGGGATAGGTAGGGTGATAGTGGGGGAGGAGAGGGAATTGGGATTGACATGTAAAACAATCCTGTTTCTAATTTAAATAAAAATAACAATTAAAAAAAGAAACTACTCTCAAGGACAGTAGGCCCATTTCCAACAGTAGATGGCTAAAACAAAGCTAACTGAATGGTATTTTTTCTCATAATGCTTTGTATTGACATTTTCTCTCCTACCCTACAGGTCTTCCCATGTATTATGATTTGTCATTTTGTGGTTTTAGTGGTTTGAGTGCATACCAATGTGTGCCTATGTCTATATGTGTTTCTTGTTCTTTTTCTATGCTCTTTCTTTTTTTTTTATTCATTTGTTATTTCCTGTTAAGGTTTGATTGACTTTATTTTATTTTAAATTTCCAGACGTCTGTGCTTTCCTAAGAATAGAGAACAGGAAGTCTTACGGATTATGGTGCTGAGAAGAATCTTTGAGTACTTAGGGGAGAGGAAACCATAATCAGAATGTATTATGCAAAAAAACTATATTTTCAATAAAAATAAGGATTCCTCCCCCCAAAATGTTCTTATCTGAGGCAGACAGTTGGTAAGTTTCTTCAACCTTTAACCTCAATGATATTATACCATGGTAAGAAACTTGTGTAAATAGTCCCAACTGGTCCACCAAACTGTGAACTACTGAACAGCACACACTGCAGCTTAATGTGTATGTAGGCTCAGTGTTTAGAGTACATTGCACTAAAAACTAGTTTAAGAAATCTGTATAAAAAGAAGTTACTGGATGGTTTGGCTTACTGATAGGCAAGTGAAAAATGACCATAAGTTGATTATTTATACTTCAGTCCATTCTCTTGCTAATGTGGTGGACAGTGCCATTTTAAGTAGTTTTTCTGTTCATTCTGAAATATATCACTGTACCATTTAAAGTAACTTTTCGTTTAGTTTCTATCATGTGTGGAAAGGCAGTACAATTTATCAATATGGGAATCATCAGATTTTCTGACAGTGAATATCACTTGGATAAATCTTCTCTCATTTTCAGCTGCCAGACATAATATGCTAACAGATATTTATATGTACTGTCATGGATCATAATTGCTTTGGAAAAGACATGCTATTTTGGTGGAAAGAGTCAGCTGGCTGCAGATATGTGCTAAACATAAATACGTGTATGTTCATTTCCATTCAGTAGGCAGAAAGGAGACATTTTATCTTTTATATCATTCCATTGAGTGATTTTCTACATCTGTTTGGAAATAACTATTTTGTACTCTTTCCAGGCAGTGTGAATATTTCAAATGCTAACTGTTTTCAGAGAAGTAATATGAATACATGTCATCCTTTGTTCTGAAACAAAAATGACTGTGTATTTCACCCTGTGATGGGTTTAATGCAAACTCTAACCAAAAACTAAATGAATATGCCTTGTGTCATGGTAACAGCCTAATTTGTTTTCTTAGATAGCTTGAACTAGTTTCCTGCCAAAGTTAAAATACAGGTTATTAAACAGAATAAGTTTACTAGTTTAGCATGAAGAAATTTCAAGCTTGCTCATATTAACATTTCCTTATCTGTCTACAGCAAATTATTTTTCCTCAGTCTTTATAATTACATTTTCTATCCTTCTGAATTTATTTGTATTAAATTGTTAAAAACCTATGCTTTGCCTATCAATGAGACAATGGTTCATTAACAAGAATAAATTTTAGGCAAAGAAAAAGTAACTAAGTACAAACTATAATGTATCTGAAGGTTTCAATATATAGAACTATATTTCCCATAACCCATCCCACAAAACAGTAATGTGTTTGGATGTTAATATGTAATATTTGAATACTCATTCAGTGATCAAATGAATTGTAAGTATTGACTTTTTGGTTCTCACTTCTTACCTTTCCTATATTCAACAATGGCATCTTTTCCTTTGGTTAATGATACATGTTATTTGACCTACAAACATCAAAATTTATACACAAGTATAAATTGCAAAACTTCCCCAAGTATGAATTCACTTTTCCCACTTAGATAGACAATGTATACACTGCCAAATTTATCACTCCATGTTTCCTTTTAGAATAGATGAGGCAGAGAAAGGAATGGGAGAAACTTGAACAAAGGGGACTAAGTTTCAGAGGAACAACTTCTAGCATGGTTTTCTTTAGTATAATCACTATAAATAAAAATAAGACAATACAGATTTCCAGCAGAAAGATGAGAATACTTAGTCATCTTTCTTTTTGAAAATAGATTCTTCTCTCATACAGTACATCCTCATTAGTTTCTCCTCCTTCCACTCCTCTGAACTCCGTTTCACCTCCCCTCTCTCCCAGATCTACTCACATCTGTTTCCCCTTCAGAAATGAGCAGGCCTGCAAGAGACAACACACAAAAAGGACTAAATAAGATACAATAAGATAAGGCAAAAGCTCTCATATTGAGAAAAATTTTGTAAGAAACAACAGATACTTTAAGGAATGAACATGTTTAAACTGGTTGAAATATTATAAAAACAATTACATAACATTCTTTGAAAAGTACAGCTTTGATGTTTCTATATATCTGACAAAATTATTTGTAAATGAAAATTAAAATTTAATTGAGAGTATAATAAGGGATTATAACAGTAACACAAACAGATTATTTAAACACATAACTTTTAAAAATTAGAATATTTTAGAGATTTTTCTAAGACTGTGTCCAGGTAACTTCTTGTATCTGTGTTCTTACACTTGTATATAGTCTGTCCTATGAGTATAACATATAACATATACTGATACTGTAGATATTCAGCTTGCTATAAAATATTTTCATCACAGACAATAAATGGCTACTCCTATTTTTGTACATCTGAGTAGCATCTTCCATTAAGTGAAATTTTCTCATGAGAAATCATTCATGATTTTATCAGGTATTATAAATTTGCCATCCATAATTATTTTTAAACCAAATATATTACATGCAGTAGTTTGAATGTAATTGGCCCCCATAAGATCATGGGGGTGGCACTATTAGGAAGTATGACTTTGTTGGAGTAGGTATGACCCACTTTAATTGGATGAAGTATGTCATTGCAGGTGTAGACTTTGAGGCCTCATATGCTCAAGCCGTATCCAGTATCTCCGGCCACTTCAAGTTGCTTGGAGGTCAATTTATGTTGCCCATTGTTCTTGGAAGTATGGTCTTCTATTGGAGCAAAGTTGATTTTTCAGGAGATACATTCACTTTTAGAGGAAACTGAAGCTTTCTCTCCAAGCTGCTGAAAACTGCCAATATTTCCACAGGCAGGGGTGTGTGTGTGTGTGTGTCTGTGTGTGTCTGTGTGTGTTTGTGTCTGTGTATGTGTCTGTGTAATATAAGGACTTTTTGAGACTGATTCATTTTACTTAACAAAGAAAAGTTCCTGTTCCATCCATTTCCCTATAAAAGACTTCATTTCATTTTTATCACTGAAAATGTTCAATTGTATTTATTAATCACATTTATTTTATCCATTCAGCTCTTGATTGTAATCTTAGCTAGTTACATTTCCATCAACTATCTCTTTCAATAATGACCTATAGTTTTGGGGGACATTTACCCAAGACTAGTAGAGTTGGTGAAATGCTAAGAATAGGCTGAGTTTTGAAACATCTCTGTTTGACTTTTACAGTGCTTATACAAGTTTATAATTACCGTTCCTCCTTTCTATCATCACCACTCATAACTCTAGTCCTTTATTTTGGTGATGACAGCCATTTGAAGGGTAGTATTTCAGTGATGCTTAGCTTGCATTTACTTAAGCTAAAGGTATTAAATGATTTTTCAAATATTTGTATTTCTTCTTTAAAGTGATATCCAGTTAATCCATCAATTTAGTGATCAAGTAATTTACTTGTTATTGTTCTTGATTGGAGTTTAGGCTTTATGGTTGTTTTTTTATTCTATGTATTGCAGCTAATATCACTATCAGTCACATGGACAACACAGCCTTTTACCCATTCTGCTGGTCACTTCTTCACTTTAGTAGTTGTTTCCTTTGCTGAGCAGAGGGATCTTAATCATAGAATCCTGTTCTTTCCTGTGCTATTGAAGTTTTATCATCAAGTCCTTTTCTATGCTTATATCTAGGAAATTGTTTTCCATGTGCTTATGTCTAACAGTTTCTAGCTTCCAGGCCTTATGTTATGGTCTTCAATATATCATGGGTTGATTATTGAAAAGGTTTAAAAGGGTGTTCTTTTATTCTTCACATGTGAATTTTTAATTTCCTCAGCAGAATTCAGTGAAGAAGAATTTCCCAAGGGTATAATTCTGAAACCTTGGTCTCAAATTTGGTGACTGTAGGTCTGTGGATTTATTTCAGAGTCTTCTATTTCACTGCTTTAGCTGTCTACTTTTGTGCTGCTACCATACACTCCTTACAATGGCTACAAAATATTGTTTGAGGTGGAATATTGTGATGCCTATGCCATTGTCTTCTTGTGTGAGAGTGCTTTGTTTATTTGGGATCTTTCATCCTTCCAAATGTATGTTAGGAAAGTTTTCTCCTTCTCTGAAGAATTCCATTGGGATTTTAAGTGAGGAAAACTTGATCTACAGTTCATTATGTCTATCTAGTCATTCTAACAATATTAATTTTGTCATTCCTTGAGTAGATGGGATTCTCTTTTGTTTGATTTTCTTCCATTTTTTTCATTTTCTTGCATGTTTGTAGCAATCTTTCAGATCCTTGGTTAGTTTCATTCCAATGTATTTCTACAGGACAACTAAGAAAGAGGTCTTCTTCCTTGGCTTTTGGTGAGTTCATTACTCCTATATTGAAACCTACTGATTTTTATATGTTGATTTTGTATACTGCTATTTTTCTGAAGATGTTTATCAGAGCTGGGGGTATTATTGAAAAACCTTTAGGATGGATAAGTACAGAGCATACCTTCTGCAAGTACAGGTAATTGGATTTCTTCCTTTCCTATTTAAATTTATTTTACTTCATTCTTGTCTTACAGTTCTAAAATAATTTCATGGAATAAGAATTGAGATAGTGGGTACCCTTACATAGTTTCTGTTTTAGATGAATTGATTGTATTCTTTTCTCATTTGGTATAACGCTGGTATATATTTATCATATGCCATCATTATTAAGTTGAAGTATGTTCCGTTTCTTCATAGTTTTTCAGTATTTTTGTCTTAGTATGTATGTGTGTGTCCCTGTGCATACACACTATGTGTATGTGTGAATGTGGATGTGTGTAAGTTCATGTGTGTGTTAGAGTTGTACTTTATGCATAATTTGTCTTGAATATCTTTTCTTTTTCTCTTGAGAGATCTCGTTGAGGGGCCTAGGCTTGAACATTCAATACTGAATATCATAGAGGAAAACAAATTGGTTTTTGGTGAGGCTTCTTTTTCCCTTCCTTATGCTGGTGTTTGGAGCCATGTGTTTGGAGCTTAGCGTGACTGTGTAGCTTTTCTTTCATTGAACGATGCTGAAGCTGCATTTTATAGTCAATGTAGGGAGCCGTCCCTGCATTCTCCATTACAATGATGGCGCCTGCAGGCACTGAATGTAAACAAGATTATTGCGCAGGCGCTGGGTAATTTTCCATTCCTTGATCTCTGCCTATTCCGTGGCGTCATATGGCCTTATGAGCTGCAGCCAATCATAGGGTGACACGTCCCAGGCGGCGGCTGCCAGCCTTTATTAGGGGACGGGATTCTTGGCTCGGGGTCTCCGCTCTGGTAAGCTTATGCTCTCCTCTCAAGACTCATTAAAGCTTTACTGCAGAAGGATCTGAATGTCTTGTGTCGTTCTTGCTGGCGAGGTGATAGCGCGGGACAAGTCAATTTATTCGTAATTCAAATACTGTGTTCTTGATTACTACTGTCCTCTGTTATCTCCTCATGACTACCATCCTCTATTGCTACTAGTCATTTTCCTAGATTCATGACTTTTAGTTTAATTTCCTGATCCATTTCGTTTAACCAATCTCAACTATGTGACAATTGAATTGGAACTGTCCATTGGATTCTGGTGAGGTTATCAATGGCTCCTCAACTGAGGGAATGATTTAAATTTTCACCAAGTCTACGAGTAGCAAACAGTTCTTCAATGAAAGGTAGGGTCTCTGATGTTTACCTGTGGATGCACATATTTAAAAACATAAAAATTCTATTTGTTTGGTTTGTGGAGACAGGGTTTCTTTTGCAGTTTTGGAGCCTATCCTAGCACTCCCTCTGTAAAATAGGCTTGCCTCAAACTCACAGGGATCCACCTGCCTCTGCCTCCTGAGTGCTGGGATTAAAGGCATATGCTACCAAGGCCCGGCTAAAAAGTCTATTTCTAAATAGATTTTTTTCTCATACAATATAACCTGATTACAATTTCACGTCATTTTTCTCTTGTTCTTCCATATCTCTTAGTGATTTTGTTGTTGTTGTTCTAGCTACTAGTTA
The DNA here is from genome assembly GCF_003668045.3 of Cricetulus griseus. Classification (NCBI taxonomy): domain Eukaryota; kingdom Metazoa; phylum Chordata; class Mammalia; order Rodentia; family Cricetidae; genus Cricetulus; species Cricetulus griseus. Next base: position 207,311,032 of record NW_023276806.1, read on the forward strand.
GAAGACCAGAACCACATGGCTGAAGCATCCAAGTTCTGCTGCTTGCTGGGGCTGGAACATGGCTCCCTCATTCAATTACATCTTTACCAGCTTTCTGCCTTTTACTGCCTAAGTATAGCTATACCTCAACTTGCTCTATAGACCAGGCTGGCCTCAAACTCAGAGATCTGCCAGTTTTTGCCTTCAAAGTGCTGGGACTAAAGGGCATGTGCCACCACACCTGGATGTAAATTTTTCTTTTATTCCTTTTACCAAGTTGGAAACTTAGCTTGGTTAAATCTTGCCCTGATATCACCACTCCCTATATTCCATTTAATCTGTTTATCTCTTTAAATACTGGATTTAGCTCCATTCCATTTCCTGTGCCCCTTTTCTAAATCTGTACATTTTATAATTTACCCTACTCAGCTTTCTCCTTTTCGTTATAAATCTGTATTAGAGCTACCATTGATAGCCATATGGCAAGGTCTATACTAGGCCATTTTGAGATTCTCTTTGCAAATGGAATTAAACAAAAACTCTTCACTTTAGTCTCAGACATACTTTTCAGACAAGAGCAAAAAGAAGTCACATTCTTCTCCAAAACATCACCAGAATGGTCTGTAAGCAAATTACTAAAATTCTTCTCTGAAAATCCTTAAGGCAATGTCCTACAGTTCATCAAATTATACTCAGCATCATTTTATTCTAAGCTCCTACTGGTATGTCCCATTAAGCAACACTTAGAGCATTCAACTGCTTCTCTAACCCAAAGTGCTAAAGTTGAATTCCTCAAACAAACAAACAAACAAACTGAACAAACAAATCATGGTTAGGCCTATCATGCTAATGATATCCCAATCCTTGGTACCAGCATCTGTCTTACATAGAAGAGAGAGATTACTGTGAAGAGACACCATGACCATGGCAACTTTTATAAAGGAAAACAGAAATCATTTAATTGGTATGCATACAATTTCAGATGTTCAGTCCATTATCATCATATCGGGATGATTGGAGGCATGCTGGAAAAGTAGCTGAGAGTCCTGCACCTTGCAAGCAACAAGAAGTCTAATGAAACACTGGATAGTATACTGAGCTTAGGAAACCTAACATCCTGCCCCCACAGTGACACACTTCCTCAAACAAGGTAATACCTACTCCCAAAAAAAAAAAAAAAAAGCCATACACTTTACTAGTGCCACTCCCTATGAGCTTATGGGGACAATTACATTCAAACTATCACTGTAAAGTTTTGCTTTGCGACAGCAAATATATTTCTTTCACATGAGTTAAATCTAAGCTGCTCACCATATTTTTACCTCATTTTTGTTATGCATCTCATCTCTCCTACATACTCAATATATTTCTATAAAAGTTCAAATTATTTTGAACACAATATTACACACAGGACTGAAGTAATGGTGTGTAAAATCATAGAAATCAAGCTATATCTTGTGTGTTTTTGCTTAGATTTTCATGAATGCTACAAAAAATTCAAATCCTCAAGGTAGGTATATCTTTTACACAATGCAGCCTTTTATTAGTGATATTCAGCTTCTATAGCTTTCTTTCTTGTTTCCAAAGTGGACAAAAGATTTATATATCATGCTATATCATTGCTGAAATATTTCAATCAAATTCTTTTTTGAAGTAACTTTGTACTCAATGCTTTGTGAGTAAAATGGCAGGGATTTTATTGCTTGTGGCCTTCATTTAAACATCTGCACAGATGAATACACTCTCTAGACAGTTTGGAATTATGTAGTGGGTCCACTTGGAAGAAGATGACCTTTTCATTTTAAGTCTTTGTGTAAATTATTACTTCTTGGCAACAGCTGAGCCTGCAGGACCAAACTGAGTCACCCGGATGTTTATTTTATAGAACATGATTGTAGAAATTGCACGTGCCATACCATAGGCACATCTTCTTATGAAAATATGCTTCTTTTTGCATCTGTATTCATTACTCAAGACAGTTTTGTGACATAATTTGGTAAGGATAGCTATTGCTATATTAGTATATATTTGCCTTCAGAAATTGCACAATAAACTTACAGATAACTAATTTCCAATTGATGATGCATAGTTACTAAGAGATAACAAGTTACATTCATCAAAATATTAATACAGTTCCCATAAAATAGGAATATTTAAAAGCACGTGTGCCTTTTAGAGACAAAATTAGAGGGCCTGTGAGTCTACAATGTGGAGTTAACTAGAAAATTATAATCAGATTTTTATTACATGCTCTGAGTAATTGGAAAGGTAGTAAAAATTTTTGTGCCTCTATGTCTTGATTGTTCCATAAGGATAATATGTTATGAACATCAAAAGTTTATCACAGCATTGATACAGGTCTGGCAAGTGTAAGCTAGCTGTCATGAAGTCATTGATAAAAGTAATAGTGATGTCATAGTTAATAACAATGGTGAAAATAATGGTGATGGTGATGATAATCATAGTGATAATGTTGACAATTACTATTGTTTCTTGAAACTAAATTCACAATATCACTAAAGAATTAGAATAGAGCAGCTGCTTTTGGAGTCAAGAATATTTTGTTTAGTATCTTTATCTTGTCCTCTTTGATAGTATGTTTTTATGCTACATCTGGAAATTACAGTTTGAAAATTATTAGTCAAAATAAATGAAAGTGCCTATGAACAAAACATTCATGCTACATTTTTAAAAATATTCTTCTTGAGAATGAACTTAAGTAAATAATTAAAAGTTATTATTTAAACTTGAGTAAACATTTTGGGAAGATTTGGAGCTTAATTTCCTAATGATATGACCCATGGTATTAGAATTGTCCCTGGAACATCTGACAGCAAACAAAGGTCTTAAGCCTCAAGCCAAGAAACTGTTTATTCACAAAATATATTTCCATTGGTTATTCTATCAAGTGACATATCAAGATGCATGCCACTCATTTGCAGACAGTTTTTAGCGAATTACCAACTCCAGAGATTTTTGTAGGAATGCTATAAATTTCTTTATTTTCCTCAAGAGACAGGGAAGGGGAATTTGTTCTCGAATCTCATCTGGGGAAAGAAGGTCTTCAGGTGATGGCAGAATTTTGTAATGTAAGCAAAAGACTTGTGTTGGTCATTATCATTATCCCCTGAAATTTGGCTAGATGGATCCAAGAAGATAAATAAGCCTTGATTGTCTGCATTATGTTTCACTTTCAAGTACATTTTCCATTCATTCACCCTTTAAGTCAAGTTGTCAGTCATTCTTCTTAAGTCAGCTTTGATCATACAGAAATATGAAAATTTGAAAACACACAGCAGGCATTCGATAATCACTGAATGATTGGAGATTCCTTGCCTGAGTTAAACTTTGGTATTATAAAATACGTAGACATTGATGTATTTATGTATATTGTGTATTGATGAGGCTTTTCCAGTCTGACATAACGATCATACCAATGACATTTTCTAACATTGACAATGCAATTTATATTCTAGCCACACTGAGCTTATCTTTCTCTCTCTATTGGGGTTCATTAAATTTCTTCTAGCATTCTCTTAATATACATATTTAGTCCCCAGATGTCTCATGACTAGTTTTAATCTAATATAAATTATAATTTCTCTATGAATTCCAGATTTCCCATAACAAATTTTGTCACCTTTCCTGTTTGTTAACCTATACTCTGTTTAAATCAAAGTATATCAGCTATACCTATCAATACCTCATTGACAGAAGTTTAAAGTTTTATTCATAAAATGCATCCCAAAGAAATAAAGCTTTTAGCAGGGCGTTGGTGGCACATGCCTTTAATCCCAGCACTCGGGAGGCAGAGGCAGGCAGAGCTCTGTGAGTTCGAGGCCAGCCTGTTCTACAGAGCAAGTGTTAGGATAGGCTCCAAAGATATATATATATATATATATATATATATATATATATATATATATATATCATATGGAGACCAGAAAATGATGTTGCAAACTTCCAACCTGTTTCATGTGACTTTCTAGGTTACCTATTCAGTTTTATTAGACTGTTTATCAGTCTTTGTGGTAGCATATAATGGGAAATATAAGGACATGAGGAAAGTTCCTAAATTTAAAACTAAATATACTGTAATTAGAATACTGTAATAGGAATAATAAAAATAAAATTTCAAGAATAATTATCATGTATCCACCGAATTAAATAAGAAAAGAAAGAAAAAGACCCCAAATTTTAGTCAAATATAAGGCACCAATTAAACTCACATATATTCCTTATGGCAATATAAATTGGGAAAACTGTTTTGGCATCACATTTGGTGATGTAAAGTATAGTTGATAGCATTTAAAACATACGATATAGTAATTCATTCTGACTATATAGGCAATGCAAATTTGATTTATGCCTAGGATGATCATGTCCATTACAACACTATTTTGTAGCAATACCTATTTAAAACAAACCAGATGTTCATCAACAGTAGCATGTATTATGAGGATGATAAAATATTCAAAAGAATATAATTAGCAATTCTGAAGAACACAAATGATCCTCTACTAGGGACATCAGCATGGATGAATCTCACAGACAGAATTTTGATGCCTAAAATGTTAAGGCAAAAGAACAATATATTTCATGACTCCATTTACTAAAAAAAAATGATGTATAACAATAAAAAAGAGAGTAGTGATTTTACTTAAGAATTAACTATGGAAGTTTGTCTCACAAGTAATAAGACTCACAGTAATATAGACAGGGGTTGAAAATAGAATAAATCTGGCTATGGGAACTAGCTATATGAACAAATATAAATTAAACTTGCAGCTGGTCCTCTTGAAGAATTAAGACTAAACCCTAAAGTCTGAGTTCTCTAATGTCTTTTAATAGTATTCCTTAAAATCATTAGTTATTCTCTTGATGTTGCTATGATTGTACATCATTTAGAATCATATCATATAATATACATTATAAGTTATCATATATATATATATATATATGATCAATTAAAGAAGATACCAGAAAATGGGAGGATCTCCCATGTTCTTGGTAGGTAGCATCAATATAGTAAAAATGGCAATCTTGCAAAAAGCAATCTACAGATTCAATGCGATTCCCACCAAAATCCCAGGAAATTTTTCACAGACCTTGAAAGAACAATTCTCAACTTTATATGGAAAAACAAAAGACCCAGGATAGCCAAAATAACCCTGTACAATAAAGGAATTTCTGGAGGCATTACCATCCCTGATTCAAGCGGAGGCATCACCATCCCAGATTCAAGCTCTATTACAGAGCTATAGTCCTGAAAACAGCTTGGTATTGGCACAAAAATAGACAGGAAGACCAATGTAATCGACTTGAAATCCCTGATATTAACCTACACACCTATGAAAACCTGATTTTTGACAAAGAAGCTAAAGATATACAATGGAATAAAGAAAGCATCTTCAACAAATGGTGCTGGCATAACTGGATGCTGGCATATAGTAGGCTGCAGATAGATCCATGTCAATTGCTATGCACAAAACTTAAGTCCAAGTGGATCAAAAACCTCAACATAAATCCAGCCTCACTGAACCTCTTAGAAGAGAAGGTAGGTGGTACCCTCCAATGAATTGTTACAGGAGAACACTTCCTGAACATAACACCAGTAGCACAGACACTGAGAACCACAATTAATAAATGGGTCCTCCTGAAACTTAGAAGCTTCTGTAAGGCAAAGGATACAGTCAACAAGACAAAACAGCAGACCACAGAATGGGAAAAGATAGACACCAACCCCACATGTGACAGAGGGATGATTTCCAAAATATACAAAGAAATCAGGAAGCTAGTCTCCAAAACACCAACTAATCCAATTAAAAAGTAGGGCACAGAACTAAATAGAGAATTCTCAATAGAGGAATCTAAAATGGCTGAAACACATAAGTGCTGAACATCCTTAGCCACCAGGGAAATGCAAATCAAAACAACTCTGAGATACCATTTTTCTCCTGTCAGGATGGCTAAAATCAAAAACATCAATGACAGTTTATGCTGGAGAGGATGTAGAGAAAAGAGAATCACTCCTCCACTGCTGGTGGCAGTACCAACTGGTACAGCCACTTTGGAAATCAGTATGGTGATTCCTCAGGAAAATGGAAATCAATCTACCACAAAATAAACATATTTTATACACAGAGTTTTCAGATATTACAGATTGACATATTATTATTGGATGTTACTGAAAAATGTCTGTTTGTCACGGATTATTCTCCCTTATGTGCTTTATAGTTCAGGATGCCTTCTATTACATAATAGTTATCACTTCATGCTCATACCATTTGAACAAAAAATAATTACAAAACTCCATCTGGTCAGAAGTTTCAGTAATGATAAGTATATTTAAGTTTGATATAATTCAATATATTACTTTAAAACAGAACTTGTGCTTACAACACTTAATTTTCTTCAAGTTCAAATTCTTCAAATTTCTTCAGAAAACGTTTTATTAATACAATAGCAATGTACGGAATGGGACTGAGTAGGAAAAAAATACTGTCATTCTCTCTGTACTGGGGACAAACTCTTCACATTGGAGAGATAGAATTCCCTAAGAATTGAGTTGATCAGTTCATTTGCAATCACTTATGTTCTATTACTTTATTACTGACACAGTCTAAGGAATTAGTAAACATTTATTAAATTCAAGGACTTTGTTCTGTGTAACAGCTAGGTACTCTTCAGAAAAATGAAATAACTCAAAGAATTTGAAAACTGCAAAACAATTTGCACTTCATTAAAAAGTAGAAAACTTCATATCCTCATGACACACATAGTTTTAAGAATATTTTGAAGCTAGAGACTTTTGTCAAAACAACATATTGCAAGGATGTTACAGAAATTGTGTTTAAATAATCCAGGGTATAAAGTAATTAAGTAATGATGACTTGTAAGCATATCTTACATAATGCAAATATAACTACAAAATCAATTTCAATGATGTTCATCTATATACAAAGACATTATAAAATTGAATTGTTTTTACTATTTGTCTAGAAAATTACTTGATTTCCTAGTCTGACATAAATTTCATCAATGTGTAAGATATAAAATTTTTACTTTCCCTGAATTCTAAATGCAATTAGTCACTGAACATTACTGAAACAAATTTAAACGTATGCTTTATTATTTGAATTGAACACACATTCACTTTTTCAGTGCTATTTATGAGCTCTTGTCTTTCCCTTCTGCTTGTAAATATGTTTGCTTTTATTAAAGTAGAGCTCTTTCAACTAAACCCATAGTGGCTATTGATTTCACAAATGTCCCACATGTGATGTGTATGTAAAGACTTGTAACCCATTAAGAGAGTGGATATATTTGAATTGAATCAGATGGAATGGCTGTAAATGCAGTTCATATTCTTATATTATTACAAACTGAAATGAAGTTATATTCATGTTATGTTATTTTCTGTTGTGTGCTATAAAAGATAATCTTTGGATATATAGATAGATCTAGATCTAGATCTAGATATAGATATAGGTATGAGAGAAATGCCAATAATTTCAGAGAATTTTACGTTGTGCTATTTTTTCACACGTCAAATTCCAGGGTTGATTAAGCTACAGTTTCATACCAAAACAATATTGGTAGAAATGTCATATTTGCCCAATTTTGTGAGTATCTTCATAAGGGAAACTGGATATATGCTGTTAGTGTAAAGCTGAGCTGAGAGTAATGAAATCATTTCCCTTTTGTCTATGCTATTAATCATGTAAGACAATGGAGATATGTCATAAATTACTTTGTGTACAATAAGAATAATAATAGATGATTGAAAGACATTAAAATGCTGTTGATGGCACATATTTTGCCCAACAACTCAGTGGTAGAAAAATTATAGACAATTTTATGAATGGTGAAAGTAAGTTAATGTCAATCCCATGTGAAAAGAGGAACCAGAAACCAGAAGAAAACCTGCAAAGTTAATGATTGATATGCATCTAGGACAAACCATATGTCTGAAAGAACAAATAAATAAATAATCTTTATTACCAAAATATATCTGTTTACAAAACTAAATAAATAATGAAGCAAATTCACATTTCAGTAAGTTTTGCAAAGCCAAGTATTTCTCGTAACTATAATCTAATCAATTAATACAAGATACAAGCTTCCAGAAGATTCACCCCTGATGGCTCCTGGAAAACACACTTTATTTTTAACTTGACAATGGATTCTTCTCTTGTACAATACATTCCAACCACAGTCTCCCCTCCATGTACTTTTCTCAGCTCACCCCACCTCCCTTCTTCCCTCGATGCATTTGTTCTCCATTTCCATTAAGAAAAGACCAGATCTTCATGAGATGAGACAGCCAAACATGACAAAACAAAATACAATAAAACAAGGCAAAAGCCCTCACACTGATGCTGGACAAGGCAACCCAATAGGAGGAAGAGTCCTGAGAACAGGCAAAAGAGCAAAGACACACCTACTCCCACAGTTAGGAGTCCCACAAAAAACACCAAGCTAACAATCGAAAGCCCTGTGCTCTGGTTCAGTTTCTGTGAGCCCATGTGAGCCCTGCTTAGTTAATTCCATGGGTCATGTTCTACTGGTGTCCTTCCATTCCCTGTAACTTCAGTCATTCCTTCCCCTCGTCTGCCAGGTTCCCCTTTCTCAGAGAGAGGGACCGGATGGTGACCCCAGTTTACACTCTCTTGCTTCATAATGTCTGACTGAGGGTCTTTTCACCTACTACCATGTATTTCTGGAGGAGACATCTGTGATGATGCCTGGAAAAGGCATTGATTTATGAATAAAGCAGAATATTATTAGGTATTATTTCATTGATCATTGATTTTTGGAACAGTCATGTTTTGGTATACCCTATGTGTTTCCTGTTCTTGGTCATCCAGGCAGTGTAGGGCAGGGGTTACCTCTCATGAAATGAGCCTTTATTTAAAATACCCATTCATTGGCCACTGCCACAAGTTGTGTGCCACTATTGCTCCAACACATCTTGCAGATAGGACAGGTTTTAGGTGGAGGGTTTTGTGGCAGGTTGGTGTCCACATTTTTCTTTCTATAACCTGCACAGTAACTTCTAGAATCTAAAAGACCAGAACATAGAGGTGAAGGCTTCATGCAGGCACTAGCTGAACCTCTCCACAATCCCCTGTGTGGATGTTGTACTCAGCAAAGGGTTTCCCCTGTCAATCTTTGGGCGCGACCCCCCTAACCTATCACCAGGCTGAATTGTTTAGTGATTTTTAAGGACCCCCTCAGGCAACAACTCAGCTGAATACAGCCCAGTGAAAGCACTGGAAACCTTGAAGAGATGACCAGTTCAGACTCCTTATGTGCCATTACTAGGAGTCCTCACTATGGTCACCCTCATGGAAGCTAGGAAGTTTCTACTACACCAGAGTTCTGCAACATCACCCAACATGCTTCTTAAATGTAATCACTGTCCTACCTTCACAGCGAAACACCACTTTCCTGGTTTTCAACTTGATACATAACAAATAAGGCCATTGTTATGTTGTGTCCTAGTCCCCTTATTTGATATTTCATTATGATATTCTTTATACATCTTGCTGTAGCTATATTAGACTTTTTCACGATTCCACGTGCCTATCAACATTCTTGGCCATATCTACTGATGTCCATACACATTTACATCTATTAGGAATTTATTTCCAGGGCCACAGATTATAAATATTTTACATCCTAGGAAAAAAACTGCCAGATTTACAAAATTATATAACTGAAATGTATAAATTTAGTTGGCTTCCTATACTTAGAAATATGCAATGTTCACATACTTTGAATTATTGTCATTTTGGTAGACAAATACTGACATCACAGTACTATATCAGAGAATGACAATTTTGTTGTTGTTGTCTTATGGTTCTTTTAGATGGATATACTATTAATACTAATTAAAATATTTTGCTCATATATCTGTTAAATTGTATGTATTTTTCTAATGCATTTGAATATATTTGCTCATTTAGGTTTTTCACTTATTTGTGAATGTGACAGGAATCTGAAAATATATAGGAATTAATTAAATGAGGAGTTTGTGTGTGCAATTATTTATACATATAAATGAATTAATATATATTCAAAACCATATGACAGTAAATATGTATATAATACTTTGTCTGATATTTTGTTGAATATATTCTACTACAGTGTGATTACATTTCTTAGTTTTAATACTCTTTTTGAACAGTTAAATGTTTCATTATAATGTATCCCATTTATCAACTTTTATTCCATATCTGGAAACAAAGAATAATGCATTAATTGTGGTTATAATTTTAAATAACTATTAGTTATTAAATTTGGTGACATTTCATGTCTGTAGCAATTATTCTGGTGTGCTTTTTAAAATAAAATGATGCTTGAAAAATGTCAATATGTCCTATTGTGTTGTCATTTTAAAAAAGTTTTAAAAGCATTTTGAGAATTTCTTAAATGTATAAAAATGTTATATGACTTTTGTATCTCCATTAACCCCCTTTAGCTCCTCCTAACTTCATTCTTCTTTTTAAATCCATTAAATCCATTCCTGATATTCATATATGGGAGAGTATGGGGTCATCAGCTGAATGGGAAATCTACCAATGTCTATATCCTAAATAAAGTGATTCTCTTTATTGCAACTACCTACTTCCAAAAGCTAATTTGTTGGAAGGTGGGTGCTAAAGACCTTTCTTCTTTTTCATCAATGCTGGAATTGAGGATAGTTTGATCTTGTGTAGGACTTGTACCAGTACCCATAGCTACTCTGGCTTCATGAGTGGGATAGCAATATCATGTCCAGAAGACAGTGTTTCATGTCCTCTTTTCCTCCACATTTTCCTCCTCTTACATTCTTTCTGCCACCTCTTCCATGATGTAATCCAGCCTCGATGGTGGTGAGGATAGTATAGATGTACCATTTAAAGCTAAGGACATAGGGTGCAGCAAGCAAACTGGGAGTGTGGTGAGATCATGAAATCTCTAAATTGGCCCTTGGTGATATACTTTATCTAACTTTATCCTAAAGTTCCATAACCTCCCCAATCTGCACCACCAACTAAAGACCATGTAAATGTTCAAAAACATGAGGAAATGTGGCATATCTGTTTTAAACTATCATATGGTAAGAATTGTTTTACACAGTATTTTTAAAGCTGAAAGATAAGCCACAGAATGCTACTTGCTATTATGGTAATAAACTATAGCTCATCCTCCATTAACGTAGACACCATTCTAAATAACTGAGTATCACAGAAAAGGGAATGTAATTTGGGTATCTCTCTCTCTCTCTCTCTCTCTCTCTCTCTCTCTCTCTCTCTCCCTCTCTCTCTCTCTCCTCTCTCTCTCTCTCTCTCTCTCTCTCTCTCTCTCTCTCTCTCTGTGTGTGTGTGTGTGTGTGTGTCTGTGTGTTAGGGCGATTTAATGAGGGAAGAGAAACTGACTGCCTTTTAAATCCCTTAATGTCCATGTTCACTTAGCTACGCCATGCCAGTGTTCTGTTTCCCTGTGTGTTTGACTGAAGATCAGTTAAAAGTCATATATTAGCATCTGTAGCTTAAGTGATAAATGACCAAATTTGCATAAATTCATTCTTTAACCATTATGCCTACATAGAGAATTACCTAAACACATTTCTATGTTTGTGAGGATCAGTTGAGAATGGCAAGCTCCACACTGAGTCTCATTTGGGTTCAGTCCTCTACCATTAAGCGTGTCCGCAGTTTCTCTCTCTGCTTAATTATTTCTCATTTATTTTCTTCCATGAAAATTGCATTTTTAATTCCTTCATCTTATTGATGAAAGTGCTTTGCACAATAGAAAATGCATTTCAGCTTTTCCTTTACATTTTAGTTTGTATCCTGTATCTGAATTATTACCACATGCTTACAAAGTGATATCTAGTGATCAGACTCAGGCCAAGAGCTCCCCCTTGTTCAGATGAGCTCTTTCTGTGGGTTTCACCAGCCTGGTCTGGACCCCTTTGCTCTTTACTCCTCCTTCTCTGCAACTGGATTCCAGTTCAGTCCAGTGTTTAGCTGTGGGTATCAACTAATCCAGACCCCATGCATGAATGTGGGTGTCAGTGAGGAAGTCTCAGAAATCTATGGGGCCTCTTGTAGTAGATCAGTACTTATCCCTACCATAGGCATGGACTTTGGGAGCCCATTTCACAGGGAGAGATACTCTCTCATCCTAGACACATGGGGGAGGGCCTAGGCCCCTCTCCCAAATGATATGAGAGACTCAGAAAACTGCCACCCATGGAAGGCCTCACTGTCCCTGGGGAGCAGAAATGGTATGGGACAGGTAGGGTGTTAGTGAGGGGCAGGGGAGGATGGGATCGAGAGGGAACTGGGATTGACATGTAAAACAATATTGTTTCTAATTTAAATAAAAAACATGGAGAAAAACAAAGTGATACCTATAAATACTGGTAGATAGAACTAAAGCACACTTGAAGACAACTAAAGCACACTTGAAGTAATTCAAAGTGTGTATTATTCTGGGTCTAGCTATCAGGTCTAGCTACATCAGGAAATTGAACAAGAAAATCTGTATGATTCCAATGATCCTGTCCTATGGTGGTCTTACTTTAAGTGTTAATACTATATCTTAAGTCCCCCACTAAAGCTGATATTTGAGTTTAGTCTAGAAAGGTATCTTTGTGCCATTGTAAATTAATTCAAATCAGTATCACTTTTGCAAATCTCTTCATACTTTGACAATGTGATTTCCCCCCTTTCTCTGTATTTCATTAAGCGGATACAAAAATACTTCATGACTTGTAAAATGAAATTTAAATAAATTAATGTGTGTCCAGGATACAATCTTTCTTCATTGACTTTATAAAAACCCAGGTTTTATTTACCAGGTGGCCTTCATGATTATAGGTACAGGTATTACATGAAAGGAATCAAACTGTTCTGGTAACACATCCGATTTTTGAGGAAAAATTTCTTAAGGTTTTGCTTACTTTAGGAGAATGAAGAGCATTCTTCTATACAGAAAACACATCTGTTCCCTACAGAAAGTATCAAATAGTCACTAATGATGTACATTACGATTTTGATGTGCACCTGCTTCCAGTTATAATGAATGAACTTTATGCTGTCTGGTCTTCAACTGAACTAAGGATAATATTGATGCTCCCACAGTCACATATGCCTGCACACAAGAGAAAACACAGAGATTTTAAGAATAAAATTTTTCTTTTCATGTTCTTTCCAACCTGATTAATCACCCTTCTAGAGTCTCCCCTACTTTGGTTTTAGATTTCTCATGTAAATGAGATAACGTTATAATTTTTTTCTGCCTGAGTGTTTCTCTCAGTCATTTCTAGTTCTACTCATATCTTCATAATTGATATAGTTTCTTTATTTTTATTAATTAGAAGCACTAAAATGTATATATTACCATATTTTCTTTACAATTTTATTCTATTGGATTTATTCTCCATTTTAAATAAGTTAATGAAATTAATTTTTAAAAGGTGGTTCTGATATCTGCTTTTAGATAATATAAAAAACAGATAAACATTTTAATTAGATAGAAATAGTAATTGTGGTTGATCCCTACAAAAAGTATAATCAAATTGCCACTGACAGTGTTTTCATCTGTTAGTGATTCATTCTGATTAATGATGTGTTTGTGTGTATGTGTTGATGTATGTAGGTATGTAATTTTTGCATTAAACATGCATAGGCAGGCTCCTTATTAAAACTTAACAAAGGAGAAACAAGTGAGTCTTTATTTCTACAACTTGCTACCTAGGAAATGTTTCCAGAGTACAGGAAATGTATGACAAATCTAGCATCTAGTCAGTCATTTTAAATCGACGAGAAAGCACTAGAAGAGGAGATGTACCATCTCACCAATAGTTCACAGGGACTAGAAACAGAGAAAGAAAAGATGCATTTGGTCATAGACAGAGTAACAAACCTACAAGTGGCCCTCTTGTACATTTAGGTGAGTAATGTGATATATAGCACTTATGTGGAAGAAAACTTTCAAAGAAAAACAACCACCAAAAGAAAATGGTAAAATATGTGTAAGATTTACTAAGGCATGGCAATAATTCATATCTTTACTAGCCAGAAAAGGAGATCATATAATTCTCAGGATCACATTATATTACTTAACAGACTGTTGTCTCGGTTAAGGTAAAATTAGCCTTGTATTAAATATTGCTCTAATTCTACCTAGCAAAGGCTGATAATGAATCAAGTCATGTTTGGTAAACTTGCATTTCTCCCACAGGCTACTGCAGTGAATCCATTCTCATCACGTTTCTGGAATCCTTACTTTCATTGGCTCATGGTTCTATTCCTTGCTTTTTTAAATTCAGAAACAAAAAAACATTTTCTGCTTGTACAACCAATCACACTTTAATTTTTAAAGGCCCAGATAACTAATTATAATGTCTTATATGAAGATCGGGTAATTAGTAATAATTCCAATTATATTGATGACCTTAATTCTCTTTTAACATTGATGAGTAAAGTATTCACATGTTTTAGGAATGAAAACAGGGCTTTCTCAGAAAGACATGTTTCTGCCTATCATAAGACATGAAATGCTTATCCCATGAAGTTAAACAAAATTTGGAAACAATGGATATTACTAACAACTTGAGAGATCTAAATTACCCAAAATGCATCAACTCCATCATACCTGACTTTAGTTATCAGGTTGTCTCTGCAATAGTTTGGATCTTGAAAAACATATGAAATTTCATATGTTAAGGCTGTGTTCTTATGTTGGCGCTATTGAAGGTGGTGGAAACTAAGAGATGAGGCCAAGTCAGAGGTTTTATATTATTAAATGCATTTGTATCAAAAGATTTTGAGGTATTGGCTTATTACATTCTTCCTTGAAACTGTGAGATGAACATCTTTCTCCAATGTATTTTCAAGGGAGCTTTGTGAAGAAAGTAATTGGAAACCCTTACCAGAGGTATCAAAGTCACATGGATTTACCCAACATGTTTGTTAACAGAGGATTGGAGGAAAAAGTCTTAAAAATTGTAAAATATGTGGGCAAACTATGAAAATGTACACCCTCCTATAAAACAATAAGAAGCCGATTAAGAAGTAGGCTTGAAGTTACATATATCCAAAGTGGCAGAAAGCATATCTAATTCACAGAAAATATAGCAAAAATCAAATAGAATAATGAAAAAATCACGCTATCAGAAAACTGAAAATGGTAATCCCACAACATCATTTGGCCAGTGTTTGCTGTTGTTATTGCTGCTGTTGTTTTTTTAACTTTATGTATCATAATTTCTTTTTTCCCTTTTTTATTTATTTCTATATCCTATATTAAATCCTGACCATGGTTTCCCCCACCACTGTCATTATAAAGAATAAAGAGAACTAAAATTATATGAATGCATATGTGATACATAACAACCATTAAACACATAAGGAAAAATGTAATAAACTTTTCATACTTATTTACACTCAGATGCTTTCAATAGGCATGTCAGTAATTCAATAAAATTGCACTGATTTGACCTATTTGTAAGTAGGATGGCTACATTCATAAACAGTGTGCAGTACCAAATAGAGGTCAAAGGAAAATACTGAGCAGAGGATTAGTATCTGCATTTCATTTCAAATCACAATCAAGGCAATCAATCTCAAATGAAAATCAATTGAGTTTAAACAAAAATACTAAAACAATTTTTGTTAGAAAAATAAATGAATTGTTTAGCATTACTAATAATAAAAAGTACAATGTTTCACTGACTAAATGACACCAATTCATTATAGAACATGCAGTATTTTGTTTCTTTGCTATTGGTTATTTTTGAGACAGGGTATCTCTGTAGCTTTGGAGCCTATCCTGGCACTCACTCTATAGACCAGGCTGACCTTGAACTCACAGAGATCCACTTGCCTCTGACTTCCAAGTGCTGGGACTAAAGTCATATGCCACCAACGCCCAGCTGAACATGCAGTATTTTTAATAAGGCACAACCCTAATCTGTCTAAACCTTATCTATAACAAATTTAAGATACCTCATTATAGTCAATAAAATGTATCTTATAGATGACTGAATAATATCCTACCAAGTTGGCTTATTATAGTAACAATAGCAAAACAAGAACAAAAGAAAAAATGTTCATGTGTCTCTCGGTTATTCTGTGGATATAGAAGTTTTTACTCTCTCCCATATTCTGTGAGATGGATATAGCTAACTTTGACATCTTTTGAAAGTTCTGTAGAGGTCTTCTATTCTTCTATTTGGGTCCTTCTCCCAAAAGTCACACTGGATTATAAATGTCTAACAGTATGATGTCATCTATCCATCTTCTAATGGAAAATGCCAACTGTCTCCTGGCCCTTCCAAATAAGTCTTTGCCATCTCCCTTAACATGGTTTGAAAGTCAGACAATCCTGGGAAATAAGCTATAATCACAGTTTTTCCTTCTTATGTCACTTGACATGCCCCTTAGTTTGTGATTATGAAACATTCTACTTCAGAAAAACTAGGTGCCGCAAAAAGATTTAACTGTGTTTAGGCAATTATTAGAATATGATATGATCAGTATGATACAGAATTTCAGTACTCACTCTTAAAAATACCCAAAATGTACTAGTTCTTTGAGTGAGTTTTTAGCCATATCTCCTAGACACACATACAGTTTGACTAATTGCTAGTTCTATGACTGTCTTTTCAGCAATATCTCCTAGACACACATACTACTTTTATTTTTTAAAGGAATTGTTTTCATTTTTTATTTGAATTAGAAATAAGATGGTTTTACATGCCATCCCTGTTCCCTTTCCCTCCTTTCCTTCCCTACCATCCCCCCAACTAAAACATTATAAATCACATAACTTAAGGAATTTTTTCTCTTTTTTTCCAACTTTTTTATTTGAATTAGAAACAGGATTGTTTTACATGACAATCCCAGTTCCCTTCTCCCACCTGTCCTCCCCTAACTCCCTCCAACTAAAACCTTATCTGTCACATATCTTTTCTGCTCTCCCTGGATGGTGAGGCCTTCCATAGGGTGTCATCAGAGTCTTTCGAATCCTTTGGGATAGGGCCTAGGCCCACCCCCGTGTGTCTTGGCTCAGGGAGTATTCCTCTATGTGCAATGGGCTCCCAAAGTCCACACCTATGGGATAAATACTGGACTTCTATAGAAGGCCCCATAGATTTCTGAGGTCTCCTCACAGAAACCCATGTTCCTGGGGTCTGGATCAGTTCCATGCTGGTATTCCAGCTATCAGACTGGGGAGCAAGAGTTCCTGAATGTTCAGGTCAGCTGTTTCTGTGGGTTTCACCAGCCTGGTCTGGACTTCTGTGCTCTTCACTGGTCCTTCTCTGCATCTGGGTTCCAGTTCAGTTTGGTGATTAGTTATGGGTGTCTGCTTCTACTTCCATCAGCTGCTGGATGAAGGCTATAGGATGGCACATAAGTCAGTCATCAATCTCATAATCAGGGGAGGGCATTTGCAGTAGCCTCTCCTCTGTTGCTGAGATAGTTAGCTGATGTCATCTTTGTAGATCTCCAGACATTTCCCTAGTGCCTGATTTCTCTGTAAACCAAAAATGTCTCCCTCTATTATGATATCTCCATTTTTGTTATTGTGTATTCTTCCCCTGACTCAAACTTTCTGCTCCCTCATGTCCTTTGCATCCCTCTTCTTCTCCCCTTCTCATTCTCCTAGCTCCCTCCCCGCTCTTCTCCTGCTCCCAATTTGCTCAGCAGATCTTGAACCTCTCCCCTTCTCCAGGTGACCATGTATGTCTCTCTTAAGAACCTCCCAGAGTCTGCTGACATCTCTGTGGATTTTAGACACCCATACTACTTGACTCAGTAAATATATTGCAGCTGTCTTCAAGAGTAGTGAATATATGTGTCAGTTGAAAGCATGTACTATAATGTCTATAAAAATGATACTGATTTTCCAGACTTACAGTAACACAGTGTCTTCCAGTTACACAGTGGTTGCATATTTTATGGGGCACTTGCACAACTGACATTGTATAATAATACAGAGTAATTGCTGATGAAAGCAATCATGGATATAACTGTTTTCCTGATGAATATCTGTATGGTATCAAACAAAGTGACACTTATCTATGATGATAGAAGTAAAATATAGCTATTATCTCCAAAACCTATGATAGGAAGAGACACAATTGGAACTTCTAAGATTTGGAGAATGATATAGGAAGTGATTGTATTTTATATTGAACCACAAGCAGGCTTTGTATTCTTCAATTTTTCTCTACCATATTTTTTAAGAAGATGATTGTATTTTATATTGAACCACAAGCAGGCTTTGTATTCTTCAATTTTTCTCTACCATATTTTTTAAGAAGACAAAAGTCTTGGATACAGAAAATTCATCCACCATATTTTTAAGAAGTCAAAAGATGTGGATACAGAACATTTACAGAAAACAAGTTTTGAACCCTTACCTCATTAAATGGTATATCCTTCAATGCGATCACAGAGTACTTGTCTGGGCTGAAAACCATTAGGGCTCAGTGGACTATCCATGTATGAAGCCAAGAGTCTGAACACCCAGAACGTGCACAAGTGTTGAGTAGGTGAGGCATCTTGCCTGCAATTACTGCCTCAGAAAACAGAAAAGGGGATCCCCAGACCAAATTAGATGGCATGAATAATCATTTCAGTGACTCTGCAATTGCTTGAGAAATCCTGACTCAATTATTAATGTGGAAAAGTGATAGATGTTTACGCTAAATATTGATCTATGAACAGTCATAGAAGGTAATAGAACTCTTCATATGTGAGGCCCAGATGGAGGAAATGGATCTCAAGGGAAGAGTACTTATGAGTTGTAGCAATTCCTGTTTGAGAGCAGCCTTACATCTTGCTTATTTAAACAATTTTTTGCCACATGTATTCTTTTCCCCAACATCACAGACTGTGTGCCTTCATGTGGCGAGACAGAGTTAACATGCATCAAGTTTCTTCTGGCAAGTACCCAGCTGTACCATCATAAAAAGAGGAATGAATATACCAATACAAAAGGTAAAAATCACTGTCTATGGGATGGAAAGATGGCTCAGTGGTTAAGAGCACTAACTGATCTTCCAGAGGATCCAGGTTCAATCACTAGCACTCATATGCTGGCTAACAACCATCTGTAAGGCCAGGTCCAGGGTCTCTGTCATCTCTTTCTAGCACTGACGTGCACTGCACTCATGTGCTGAACAGACATACCTGCAGGCAGATGTATGCAGAACACGTACAATTATCATCCACATACAATTACAAAACACAAAAACTTTTCTTTAACTAAGTGATTCGACCAAGGTGCCTTCAGCCTGTCTTTTCTGCTTTTGATTTAAATTAAAAACAATCTTATTTTACATACCAATCCCAGGTCCTGCTCCCTTCAGTCCTCCTATGTCCCTCACCAACCTCCCATCCCACCCCCATCCCCTCCCAAGGGAGGATGAGGCCTCCAACTGGGGGTCATCAAAGTTTGTCACATCATTTGGGGCAGGGCCTAGGTGCTTTCCCATGTATATAGGCTGAGAGAGTATCCCTCCATAGGGAATAGGATCCCAAGTCCCTGTGCTAGGAATAAATACTGGTTCCACTGTCAGAGGTCCTATAGACTGCTCTGGCCTCCCAACTGACACCTAAGTTTAGAGGGCCTGGTTCGATCTGAGCTAGTGGGAATGCACGGACCCCAGTCTGACAGCTGAGGAACCAGCATAGGACCAAACCAGTCTGTATTAAAGCAGCTCTGATTTAACAAGATCATTGTCCTCAGTGTATTCTATTCACAGCCATATACAGCACTATAGATGACTTTCTCATTTTCATGGTTGGTAAGAAGAGGTTACTCTCTTTAGATATTCTGAAGCCCCTTTAGATTATAATCTACATTCATGGAATATTTCCTTATTGCTTATGTTGCATGTATTTTTATAAGACTTAGAAAAAATGGTAACAATTCTTTCTTAAGTTCTTCTATTTTAAAAACCAAATAGATCAGGTCAGAGAAACGCGTGAACAACCGTTTATGAATTATGATCGTGCATTTGTGAATAAAAAGTGAAATGATTATGTTTAAAGATTTTCCTATATTGTTTAAAGGCAAGAATTTGTCTTTTTATCCAGTAGCTATCTCGAATAAATATAATTAAGTATTTAAAATGATATTATCATTTAGTTGTCTCGATACCTTGTATACCTGGGCTTGTGTAAAAAGTAAAGCTAACCATTCCCTGAATGAGTTCATAGAATTTCTCTCTCTCATTTCCTATTTTTAAACTTTCCTTTCAGCTAGAGGCAGAGGCGTCTGTGGAGGAAGTCAGTAAATCATGCTGTTAGCTCAGCCTCATCATTTTATGCACTTCCCTTGCAACTGGAAATACTTATGTAGAAATTTATATGGTTATATTAAGCTACTTCAAACTGGTGTGTATTTTTCAAAGATTAACTACATTTCCTATGCAGCACAAACTTCATGGTTGCACAGGAGGACACTAAGGATACTTAAAGGGCGAGAAAGGGTTGGAGCCTGCTCTAGTTACAGCACTTGAATTGAAAATTTGAGCTACGACAAAGATGTTCTATTAAACCCATTGCTTTTTATGGGTTGATTTTCCTGGGAGCTTTTTGTTCTTTGTAACTGACACTGAACAACAGAATAACACTCAAGTTCTTGTATGCAGCAAACAGTTGCTTGATATAGGATATGAAAATAAGACACAATGAGTCCCTTGAAAAAATACATAAAATACAGTGTTATAGAATATTAAATCTACTGCAGATAGCTGGCAGCATGGAAGCAATATTAAAACTGAGTTGGGAGTTGCAATCTGGGAAGCATTAACTTATTTCCTCTTAATACCTTTCTAAGGGACTTTCTTTGAGGCATTGTAGGGTTTATTTTTGAATAATGTTGTTTTCCTACCAACTCAACTTCCATCCACTAAATTTTTAAGGAAAAAATTCATGGGAAAAAGTGTTGTTAAGGAAATGGTAGTCTTTCTCACTGCTGTTTCTCTAGCTTCATTTCTGTTGCTTAAACCAATACCAGGACAAATGCAATGCAGGTGTCAAGGTTTGATTTGGCTCACAATTCCAGTATGTAGTCTATCACCAGGGGAGCCAAGGCAGGAAATCAAGCATATACTAACATAGTCAAGAACAAAGGGAGAATGAATGCATCCTTGCTTGCTCGTTTTCTGTTAGCTTTCTCCTCTCTTATGTTGCTCAGCATCACCCCTCTGTCTACAATGGGCTGGCCCTTAAAGCATCAATTAACAGTTAATGCAGTTCCACAATACATAAACAGAGGTTAAATCAGATCTAGATTATTTCTCATTAAGATTCTCTTCTTGGGTGATTCTACTTTGTGTCAATTTGACAATTAAAAATATCCAGCTTTGTCCCTTTCCACGCTGGCATCCTGAGTTAAAAAAAATAGCTGTATGCAATAAAAAATGTAAACATGATGCAAAGGGAGACACCAAATAAATGTTTACTGGAATGGGGAACAGAAAGTTTTTGAGTTCTTACAGACAGTAGAATAACTAGGAAAAGCCATTACATGCATTGGAATCATTCATACAAACAAAACATGAATGAAGTTAGTGATATAAATAGAACCACTTCTCCTCTGGGTGCAAGAGCAATTTATGTTACCAAACATTTTTAAAGCATCAAGGCTGACTGAATTCATGAAGTCAATTCATTTATTTTGAAAGGATAGATATCAACATGGGTGCCTAGGGAACAATATTTTACCATTTGTGCATGCTAGCATTCAGGGAATCTGTAATATGATGTACTGTATAAGCTGCTTCAATTATTATAAAGCTTTAACTGAAATCCCAAAGTTAAATCCAACTGTACTTGTCTTTGTTGTCAACTAATATTAGTCTTTCTGCAATTACTATAGGATCTGCGGCAATGTTTATCTAAACGTCACTAGAACTGATACCACACCTTATAATCAATCAAATAAGCAAGGATTTAATGTGACAAGTGCATCACCTAAAATGTATCCCAAATACCAATATTATAGATCTTTGGACAAGCCATCACCATATGACTAAGAACTGAATTTAAATTAAATTTATCCCACTCTGCCGTGTAATGTTATTTTTGTGACATACATAATAAGTGTTATAGTTTTAGATGTATAATATGCTATAATTATAAATAATTTAACATGGATATATATAGTGTCTGGAAAGAGACATTTCATTTGATATTAATGAAATCATTAAAATTCTAATACTTTAATTAGCCTAATAGCTCACTGATCAGAATCCTCATATAGATTCCAAAGTTTTGCTTTGTACTTTTCATGTAAAGATTACTTAGAAGTAAAAATGTATAGAAACACTCTGTGACTGTCTCATGTATAGTGAAAAAGGCAATATCCTGAAAATCTTGGATATGGGTATACATAACTCCTACTCATCATGAATGTTTTTTAAAATCCCTTACCATAAAAAACCAAATGAATTTTCAGTTGTGAAATTTAGAAATTTCAGTGTATTTTCTTATGTGCTACATGATCCTGTATGAAATAGAAGAGCTCTTCAGTGAAGTTTCTTGCTCTGCATTTTCTCCATAAATAATAATATTTTGCTATACTTACATACTTACACACATGTATTCTAAATGGTTTAAATAATTTAAATGCTTTAACACTTAGTACATTCTAACATATATGAAAATGTTTATATTCACATTTAAATAATAAGATGAGAAAAAGCAAGCAATATCCACAAAATAAAATGAGAGTAGAAGTTTGAGTAATTAACATAGGAATGACTCATTTTGCCTTTATTTATTATATATTTTATTAAATAAACTTTATTTCACATTATGCATTGTATTATGTATCATAAATAACACATATGTGTTTTAGTACCTTTTACTTTCCCTGATTTCTCAGTAGAGTCAGCTAAGGAATTTTTTATTTGCTACTGTCTGATATCCAAAGGTCCTGATTAAATCACTGTGAGGTATAAGTCAGGCAGGACTATTTTTTAAGTAGCTCTTATATACATGATAATACATTCTTGCAAGACTGAAAAACCCTACAACCTTGGATAAATTGAATATCCCTATCCTACACACACACACACACACACACACACACACACACACAAACACACACACGTGATTCCTCAAAATCTTCACCACAAAATGCACATACAAAAACAAATAGAGTATTGCTTTGGTCCATTACCTTTTTTTTTCTACCTTTTTTTATTTGAATTACAAACAGGATTATTTTACATGACAATCCCAGTTCCCATTTCCCACCCTTCCTCCCCTACCCCTCCCCCCCCACTAAAACCTTATCTGTCACATATCTTTTCTGTTCTCCCTGGATGGTGAGGCCTTCCATAGGGTGTCATCAGAGTCTTTCGAATCCTTTGGGATAGGGCCTAGGCCCACCCCCGTGTGTCTTGGCTCAGGGAGTATTCCTCTATATGCAATGGGCTCCCAAAGTCCACACCTATGCTAGGGATAAATACTGGGCTTCTACAGGAGGTCCCATAGATTTCTGAGGTTTCCTCACAGATACCCATGTTCCTGGGGTCTGGATCAGTCCCATGCTGGTATTCCAGCTATCAGACTGGGGAGCAAGAGTTCCTGGGTGTTCAGGTCAGTTGTTTCTGTGTGTTTCACCAGCCTGATCTGGACCTCTGTGCTCTTCTCTGGTCCTTCTCTGCGTCTGGGTTCCAGTTCAGTTTGGTGATTAGTTATAGGTGTCTGCTTCTACTTCCACCAGCTGCTGGATGAAGGCATATAAGTCAGTCATCAATCTCATACTCAGGGGAGGGCATTTGCAGTAGCCTCTCCTCCATTGCTGAGATAGTTAGCTGATGTCATCTTTGTAGATCTCTGCCTGATTTCTCTGTAAACCAAAAATGTCTCCCTCTATTATGATATCTCCATTCTTGTTATCATCTATTCTTCCCCCGACTCATACTATCTGCTCCCTCATGTCATCGGCATCCCTCTTCTTCTCCTCTTCTCATTCTCCTAGCTCCCTCCCAGTTCTTCCCGTGCTCCCAATTTGCTCAGCAGATCTTGAACCTCTTCCCTTCTCCAGGGGACCATGTATGTCTCTCTTAGGGAACTCATTGTTTATTAGTTTCTTTGGCAGTGTGGATTGTAGGCTGGGAATTCTTACTCTATGTCTAAAATCTGCATATGAGTGAGTACATACCATGTTTGTGTTTTTTTCGATTGGGTTAACTCACTCAGAATGGTTTCTTCTAGATCCATCCATTTTCCTGCAAATTTCAAGATTCCATTGTTTTTTTCCTTTGACTAGTACTCCATTGTGTAAATGTACCACATTTTCTCTATCCATTCTTCAGTTGAGGGCCATCTAGGTTGCTTCCAGGTTCTGGCTATTACAAATAGTGCTGCTATGAACATCGTAGAACAGATGTCCTTATTGTATGAATGTGCTTCTTTTGGGTATATGCCTAAGAGTGGACTTGTGTGTTGTTCAATTTAAATAGCCTATCTAATATTAGCTACTTTTTTCAAATTGTTTCCTTATTTTGCAAGAATGCTATTTGGCTGAATTTTTCTGACTCTGATCCATTTACTAAATGTAATCCAATCATATATCTTGTAGTCATGTAATAATTCTCCTAAAAATATACAAAAAATCCAGTTTGCTCTTTTTGTACATTTGTGAGCTAGCCCTGACTTTTATAATGAGAATTGATGACACTGGTAAAATTTTGAGTATTACAATTGAGATATTATACTTGGTATATTGTAATGTTCTCTTGATTCTTTCCTCAACCCATGTACTACCTCTCTTCTGAGTTATTTCTCAGCTTGTAAAGCTTGGTTTGAAGGTGATTTTGTGGCTTTCCTCCAAGGAGTTCCAGATGTTAATCCAGACTGTGAGTGGTACTCCAGAGATTGGTGTTGTATGGTCGTTATTCCTGTTGGCTACTAATCTACCATAGACCTTCATCCCTAATCTAATAGCCCATTATTGGGAAATGAGTGTTGTAACAGAGAGGCAAATGGATTTTCCAGAGTGCAGCCAATTTGTTGAAAGAGAACTGAACATTAAGATCCAATTCAGTTTCACAATCTACTGAATGTCACGTTTTGTGCTTCTTCTGTCTATTAATACTTCATGTTCTATCTTGGATAGAGCCATTTTACAGAAAAGCAAAGAGAGCACTAAAGAATGGAAGTTTGTTTTTGTTTTTGTTTTTGTTTTTTTTTTTTCTAAACCGAGCAGGTAATAACTACCAGAGTGGAGATTTTCATTAATATGTGAAAAACTAATTCCATCTCAATTTCCACTTCCTTCATCATACATTAACTCTTTCACTCATTCTATACAAGTTGGATCGTTTCTAAAGATAACAATGTCTTGAGGGAGATAAAAATTAGTCTTATGAAATTATTTGTTGTCCAAAATGGACACATTTGTAAATATTGGCATCTTTATAGATGTATATTACTTCAGAAAATTATATTTGAATTATTTTAAATTGAGACAAAAAGTTTAATGTACATTAAAGACACATCAACATTATTTATCAAATCATGGCATCCAGAATACAAGTGCTCCTATTATGAAGATATGTTAATGTTTATTATCTATGGCACTTTTAACCCGTGCTTATTTTTCTTTACATCACTTTATTTTTAAATATGTTACTAATTAGATAGAAGTAGTCAATGTCTTCTGAAAAGGCAGCACCATTCTGTGGGCTGTGTCCAGAGCTGAATGAAATGGAGAATCCAGCCAAGCATCCATATGCATTGATCTCCTCTAACTGCAGACTGTGAACAGTTGTTTCACACTCCTGCTGGCAGGCCCTCCCCATCCTGTGAGACTAGTCCTGCAAACTGTGGGCCAAATTAGGGCCTTTCTTTCCTAAATTGCTTTCATCCCATAGTTTGTCACACAACATGAAAAATAACTAAGACAAATACAATGTTATACTTCAAGACACCTGGAAGCATAGCCATCTCCTTAGACTATCACACCGAGAGCATAGTGTACATAGCCACTCTCCATTACCTTAATGAATGCAAAAAATCTTCTCACAAGTGTGTAACATTTTCATCTCTTTTATTTTTTTATTTATGACATGACATATTTAAGACTAAATATTTCTTTTGTTCAATATATTGAAATAAAAATCTATTCTCAATATTTCTAAGTCAAAATCAGTGCTGAAAATTATTTTACTGCTTTAATTACTTACTGAGCCCATTATAACTTTTTTATTCCTGATCTTCTAAATAACCTCTCTTTTAAGACATTGATGAATTGGCTACTAGCAGTTGTCCATGCTACTGAAGGAACTCGTATCAATGAGTATCAACATCATGGAACATGTTTTCATAGAATTATCAGTTAATCAGATACTATGTTTTATCAAACAAATGATAAAACAATTGGTCCAATACAAGCCCCAAATACCTCTTTAACTCATTATCATTGTACTTTTGCACATTTCACATCTATGATCATATGGCAATTTCTTTTCTTTGTGAAGTAGTAGGAAAATCCTTTGGATTGTGTTATGAGTAAGCATCCCTGTGTATGTGTGAGCTTGCTGTGGCTTAAAACAACAAACCTGCCACACCCAGGCTTTCTGCAGGCAGATGCACATGAGACTCCTTTTAAGGGACAGGAACTAGTGTCACTTTTGAAAAATAGACTATTTCATAATTTGTGTTTACATTCAAACACACCGATACAAATGTGTGTATATTATATGTGTGCATATGTGTGCAACAGAACTATTCCAGGTGAGGTAGGTGTTGTACTCACTTGATGATATATGTGCAAAAGCTGAACTCAGTGCCTGTCAAATATCTTCCTCTAAAATTATCCATATTTTTTTTCTGAAACACTATCACTAAACCTGTAAATCACCCCTTTGGCAAGATTGCCCAGCCAATGGCCTGAAGAATTGGCCTGTCTTTGTCCCCCATTGCTGGGGTTACAGGCACTCAGTGCATTCTCATATTTTATGTGAGTGTTGCGTATCTAAACTAAGGTCTTCAAGCCTGCATAGCAAGCACTTAATGCACTGGACCATTTACCTGCTCCCAGTATTTCAAACAAAAACATGATAATCCTGCTATGTCTAAAGCATCTACCACTAATTTCAGCATTTGTCCGTGACTATTACATGAAAAATATGACTGCAATAATCTGTTCAATTTTCTATTTCATTTCATATTTCTATATCCACTCCTAACAGTTACTGAAATGAATCCTATCCCATCTTAAATTTTATGTACTTGTGACATATTATTATCAGTTGAAAACTATTTGTTCCATTTAGGTGTGGGTGATTATTTGATTTTATTTGATTATAATCTGTTGCTAAAATTTCTGGCTATGCTCCTTTTCTCTTTATATATGCCCCACAGTACTGACCTTTTTATGGTTTTACTTTTCTTTTTTCCTGACAATATAAAATAGCTTAAGTCTATTGTGTGCTTTCTGCAAAACAAGTATGAAAGAAGACATTCCCCAAGGAACACTAGTCCCTTGTTGTAAAGACATCATTGTTTTTAGGTCCTCTAAGAAAACAGAATAAGGAAGCATATGTCTTCATACAAAATCAGTTATATACCTGTTCTTTTTATCAACCAACAATACATGCAAAATATTAAAGTAAACATGATTCCCACTGTTACTTCTGGTTCCAATCTATTGAAACAGCATTCATCCTAGCACACACCTCCTTTTTCCTTCTAGAAAAAAGTGACATCCATGACCAAAGCAGAGATATGTGGAAACAGTTTCAAAATCTCTAATTGATACCTAATTGAAGTATTTTTTTATACATTTAGTATGAAATTTGCAAGACATATACAGAATTGTTCAAAGTTCTGCACACTTTCAATGAAAGATAGTCCAGAGAAATATCTGGCTGAAGGATTGTAGGCTAGCTCCTTTCTTCCTTGTGGCAGACAAGTCTATTGGCTGCTACAGTCTCACTTCTGTCTTGGGTTTCTTCAAGGAATTATCATTAACCATCAGAGTGCTCTACAGAAGCTCTGTCACATCTTTTTGTTTTGTTTTCTCACAAAAAGACACATTTGTAGGGAATACTTATTTGAGAGATTTAGTGAATCATTTAAGTTCTCTTTCTTATTCATGCAATTTGTTCTTTTTATTTATTTTACTATGCAATATTTGGCTAAACACTTGAGCTGGTTTCTATCTCAAATTGCTTTTGTGATTTTTTTGAATTAATTATCTTAAGATATGATTTCCCTGTCTCTTATTTTGTGTGATCATGCTGTATGACAAGCACTAGACAAAATTTCTGCATGTCAACTCAAAAATCCTATATAGAGATTTCTTTCACTGAGAATTTTTTTAATTTGTGAAGAAAGAATTGCTTAAAGCCTCATCCACAGAGGGATGCATGTTATTGATTTATGCCAGTAAATGTATTTTAAATATTATTTATTTGTTTTTACTCTCATTATAATAATCTCATATTTGTTATTTTTAATTACTGTCCACAACTCATATTTTTATGTTCTAAACTTTGGGGGTAGATTAAAGATCACAATTCCATTAGCCTCTTTTTATGGAAGCTGGATGAGTTAACCCAGTAAGATGAAAACGGTTCCAAGAGCAGGCAAAAGACATCTCACGCCCACTCTTAGGAGTCCCACAAAAGCCTCAAGCTACACAACCAAAACATATTGACAGACGATGTAGGTCAGACCCATGCAGGCTCCTTAATTGCCTCTTCATTCTATGTGAGCCCCTGTGAGCCCTGCTTAGTTGATTCTGTGAGGTTTCTTGTGGCGTCCTTGATTTCTCTGGTACCTACAATCCTTCGTACTCATCTTCCACCAGGTTCCACAAACTTCTCCCAACGTTTGACTCTGCATCTCTGCATCTTTGCTTTTTTCCAAGACAGGGTTCCATCTGCCTCTCCTTGAACTCATTTTGTAGGCCACTCTGGCCTCAAACTCAGAGATCTGCCTGCTTCTGCCTCCTGAGTGCTGAGATTAAAGGCATGTGCCACTACCATCCAGCTGCAAATGTTTCTCTATTTGCAATATTTAGTGAAATCTCAAAGCGACTACTCCATTAAATAAAGCAGTCTCTGCCACATTCAGTTCCCTGTTATTGCACTGATGGCCCCAATAGTTCTTAAAATGTACTTTTATGTCAACAATCAGTGATTCTTGATAGCTCTGCAACATAAAAATCATTTACCTTGCTCGCAGACGTCACTAAAGTAAACTTTGCAGATCCAACCTCTATAAAACTATTGCACATTGTGTCTGAATAGCAGCAACCAGCACCACACAGAGAATCTAAAGGGAACAAAATCCTCCTTTTAACCATACACCTGATTACAATTTGAATGTGGCTATTATATCAAACACATTTTTTAGAAATTCAGGATTGTTTTAGGATACTACAAACTAAGACTATAGCATTAGGGAGTCATCCTTTATCTTGTAAAAAGGTAATCATTAGAATTTGGAACACTCTTCTGACCTTTCGGTGCATCAATTTGTTTGAGGTTTTGTTGCTGTTGTTTTTGTTTTTCTCGTTGACTACGAGATTTTGCCCAGTAAATATCAAATCTTTCCCAACTGCATCTAATATTATCTCTTAAAATATTTTTGGACACTCAATTATATTACTAGTCTTAAAATTGAATTTTACCTAATAATCTATGAAATTGGTTATAGGAAACACAATTCCACAGCTTTACCATGGGTAATTAGGCACTCCATTGAAAATGTATTACCTTCACAAAACTCTCCTCTTCTTCCCAGAGATGAGGGCTTTTTTCCTCTCAGGGAAGTGTGTCTTTTGTATTTAATGCATTTAAATAAACTTAATAAATGTTGAAGCTCAAACAAATAAAATCACAGATCTTTTGTTGTTTTTAATAATTGTCTGCATGGTTTGGCTTTAGAGTGTCACTACTGAATGAAGATGAAGACAGTCTATGAGGAAAGCAGTAGCCTACAGGAGGAAACTCACTCATCCTGCATAAGCACACATAACTATGCAGTGTGTGGCTATAGTCATGATATTTATTTTCAAAATAAATGGACTTTGGGCACTGGAATTTATACATTTAGTTTATCATGAGAATAATGAAGAAAGGTGCTACTTTGATTGGCAATTTAAGGACATTATTTGAATAAATAACCTATGCTTTTGATTTCCTAGAACTGTTTCAGGTTACTTTCAGGAAATGCTGACCCTATTTGTTTAGAGTCCATTGGATATCATTCTTTTGGACTGTCAGCTCAAGGTTCAATTCCTGTTTGAAATAGGTGATCGTTTCTGTAAGTTGTGTGCTCACCTCAGAAGCATACACACAAACCCAGTTTCAGAATGAAGGTCAGCTTAAGGCTGTACCTGCCAGTAGGCACCCACTGGAAGACCATCACTGACACTTCCTTATTAACAGCCCATGTTCAGGCAATAGCTGTAATTCTTATTAACATTTCATATGCTGGCAATAGTACCAAGAGCTTGTAAAGTTGACCAGGCCAGCCCAACACACTTACAGATTCCCCACAGCTCATGACACTTTGCAATCTCACTATAAGCTTTCCTTTGAAAATTCAGTCAATTGCAGCTATTGGATATATGTTGTCAGACATTTTACATTGTATTTTCTGTATTTGAAGGTCACCTTCTTGGTGAAATATACATGCCCTTCTGTGGCTATTCTTGGTTGTCAACTTGACAGCATCTGGAATTAACTAAAACCAAGTGTCTGGGTATACCTGTGAGGGATGTTTTATTAATTGTCATTTGGAATAGGAAGAACCATTTTAGCTTTTAATCTGGATCATTTGAGGTTGGAAGATTCACCTTTAATTCAGATCTTTTGAAGTGGAAAGATCCACTTTTAATCTGAGCAAGCTGTATAAAGGACATGGAAAAAGAAAGCCTGCTCTCTTTACTCTCACTCTCACTGGAAAGTTCATTTCTTTTCTGGCATTACTGAAGAACAGCTGAGACATACAGCCTCATGGATTGAAAAGTGCTAAACTCTTGAACCTTTTTTTTGGTAGTCAGGCATTGTTAGATTGCCTGTAACATGTCTATAAGCCATTATAATAAATCCCAAGTGTGTATGTGTGTGTGTGTGTGTGTGTGTGTGTGTGTGTGTGTGTGTGTGTAAGAATATGTGTGTACGTATATATACAGATATATGTGTGTGCATATATAAATATATATTCATTCTATAGGTTCTGTTCCTCTAGAGAACCCAGACTATTATATCTCTTCTTCCCCCACACTCATTCAATAATCTTACTGTATAAAGAGTACTTAGGGGTGTAATTAAACAATGTGTATTTCTTGAAAGCCACAAGTATTCAAAACTTGTAGATTATTAATATTCCAACAGTGTTTTATAATAGAATTTTTCTGGTGCTCCAACAGGCTGGAAGTGTTTTCAGTCATGGGCCTCTCTGAGAGTCCATTCCTGAGCATGATTGTGTATACCTTGTTGTGGAATAGTAAACTTTGCTTTACAAATAAATTATAAGTGTTTTGTTTTGAATTGATCTGGGGGGGGCTTCCTTTGGGGAAGATGTCAAAGGGTGGTAAAGCATTAATATAAAATGCAAAATGTAATGAAATCAAAGAGAAAGCAAATAGACCTTGCCGCAATGGGCTGTTTCTTAAGTAAAGATTCAATTAATATTCATTTGTTTTGTAATAGTTTTCTGATCTGAACTCAAACAAGCATATTACAAAAAACTGAATTCCACTAATATTAACAAAATTGGTTCAAAACTGATCATTATCTTTATCAAGACTTTGTGAACACACTATATGTTTAGAAACAAATGTACAAATAACAGATCATGAAGATGAGCCCTTGTCTGGTCCACTATCTCTAACTCATAAATTTAGAAGAAACATTGAAGGGTTATGTACCATAATATTATAAATGTTTATTATTACTGTAGATATTCAAATTCACTGAAATATACTAACTCAATAAACGGGTTTAGTTGAGATACATGGACACGGTAGAATTTTAATGGTTAGTATTTTAATTATATAAAATACCTTAATAACCACTGGCATTTCCTTTTATTTTAAAATGGTCAGTCCTGCACCAATTCCCTTATCCATAATGTAATATCTAATGGTTTTCTAAATAAATTTTGTATTATAAAAAGCTGTTAAAGTAGTTCCTGTCTTTATCAGAATGGATTTCTTACACTTAGAACAATGAATATCATTGCATCTTCAATAATTCATTCAATATTGCATAAATAAAGAAAACGAATCTCAGTTTGGAAAATTAGTATATTTATTTGTGAAAAACTCTACAACAAAACACAAAAGAATTGTAATTCTAAACTCTACTTAATTTGCAATTTATTTCCACTAACTTCCATTAGCCGAGTATTCATTATAGTAATGATCATTTCCATATGTAATGATGAGGACTGGTATGCTCCATGTTTTGGTGGTGTTATTAATATCAACAGATCTCAGAATTATGATCACATTTAATATCTGGCATTAGTATCTGATTCATGCAGTTTGCTGCTTCTCCTAAAACAAAATAATGTTCAGAAGTGTAGGCCACAAAACAGCTACCAGGCGATTAAATATGCTTAGTAGAAATAAGTTCTTGGTTTATTTTGGAAATAGCAGTTATTTTTTAGAAAATCCTGCAAATAAAAATTTTGGGTTAAACTTTCTATGTATTTTCCTTATTCTTAATATATTTGACTGTCAACTACACAGTGTAAATCTAGTCTCAGAGTGAATGTGTAATGACCAGTTTTCCTCCATTTCCTTAAAAAGCCAACAAAGGTTTTGAATTTCTGTATTGGTCGGATTATACTTTTTTTTTTGAAAACTTGATTGTCAATTACTTATGAAATGACTTTGGTTTACTATTTCTTTTGAATCAGTTTGCTTTTGTTACATGTATATTTGTTTAAAATTTTAATTCAAGTTATGGCAGTGTATTCACATTCTTCATATCTAAATGTAAACTTGTTAAGAATGGCACTGATAATCAGTTTGCAGCTAGGCAGCTTTTAAGGTAGATCTTTGTCAATTTCTACATGGTAGTACCCACCTATGATCTCATCATTCTGCAGGCATACACAGTCTGAAATGCAGGTTCAGCCTAGACTACATAAGACAATGTGTCAAAAAAAAACCCTGAACAATCAAATACAGTAGATCAATACAAATATATAAATGTATATATCAATACAAATACAAGTATAATCAATACAAATTATAACCAACTAATGAAGTACATATTATATGCCTAAATATTGCAACAATAGTCTATAATATAACCTAAGTCAATAATTTATTGCTACAGTTGCCATATGAATGTATATTATTTATTTGCTCCTAATATTAACTGTCTAAATAAATTCCATGACAAGAATCAAATAGTTGAAGACACACAGTACATGGGGGCAACTTCTATCAAAAGTAGTTCGGACCATTTTAAATAGTACTGTAATTCTTACCAAGTATATTTTAGGAATGACATGCAATATTTTGTTTCTCTACTATGTACTTTTTAAAAAAGTTTATTTTATTTTATGTGTGTGGGTGTTTTTGCCTGTTTGCATGTCTGTATATCATGTGTATATTTGTTTTCCATAGATGCAAGGTGATGGTATTGAATTCCCTAGAACTAAAGTTACAGATGACTGTGAGCTGTCAAGTGAGTGCTGGGAATCTAACCTGAGTCTTCTAAAAAGTAGTCAGCATGAAGTCATATCTCTAATCACTAAAATAAGCAATTTTGATTTGATGGTTTTCTACTCTGTTTAGCCTGTTTTAATGTTTGACACTTAGCATTTTATGATGTTATATCCAAACTACAATTCAGATTTATAATTTGTTTTCTTATTTTAATCAATAAATAATAGAACAAATTATTAGTGTGTAGTTTTCCTTTTCAATCAAACTGAGAAAAATAATGCAATTTTAAATATAATAGTTCTAGGAACTTCCTACTTCACATCTGTGTGCACACACATCTGTATATTTATGGCACACCCGCTGGCTATTGTTCTCATTGGCAAGAACTCAAACATTGGATAGAGTACTATTCGTAACTCAAAAATTTAAAAAGATATGTTCTTCAAATGAGTTTATGATAATTCCTTCATTAGATTACTGTTTTATTTTCTATTTAATAATGATTATTATTTCTGTTTTTGTTAATTCACCATCTTATCATCCATTTCTAAAATGTAGCCAAATTTTGTGAAACTATTTTAGGTGCTGTTTTTTATACTACTAAATTTATTTAGATAACCAGTAAATAGATATTACTTTATTAGTAAAGAAATCAATGCAAGACTGACCATTTTAAAATAAAACTTGGGATTTGACCTCAAAGTCCAGCCCTGGTAACTATCTTAATCATCAGTGATTTCTTTCATGTTGAACAATAAATATTATTTTATCTTCAACTGTTTTGAATAAGAATACAGAAATGGTATAA
This sequence comes from Cricetulus griseus, assembly GCF_003668045.3. Taxonomy (NCBI): domain Eukaryota; kingdom Metazoa; phylum Chordata; class Mammalia; order Rodentia; family Cricetidae; genus Cricetulus; species Cricetulus griseus. The sequence goes on from NW_023276806.1 coordinate 207,345,494, forward strand.
AGTAATATGAATAAATCATCTTAATTTTTTATGAATTTTCCAAGTTTATAAAATTATTTCAATACTAGCTTAATAATAATCTCTAATAGGTCATTCTTTTGACTTCTTTCCAATATATTCAACCTGGTATTCATAGAAATAAATCTATTTCAAACAAAGAGATTATTTGTGCATATATATATAAATATGATTTATTGCATTAGTTTTTATGATACTATGTGGTTAAATCTGGCAATGGCTTCCTTACACTGGTGCATAATTAAACTATGTAATTATACAAGGATACTGATGCCAAAGGACTTTGGCAGGAAGGATACCTCAGTTTGAATACCCTCATTGGCAACTCAGAACCCTTCATTATTCTATGACCAGCAGTAAGAATGTTTTCAGTATAATATGGATCACAGCTTTGTCTAGATGAACTGGCTCCTAAATATTTAAAAACATTTCATGTGTCTTTGTTATGTCTTCAAAATTGTTATTTTCTAATCCTCTAATAATTACTCTTCCTTAATAGTCCATCACTTATTTTGTCATCTGGAAACGTAAGTTCCCTCAAGATCTCACAAAACTTCCTTTTCTATTTAATGACTATTTACAGTGTTATAAAGGTGCCACATCATATTGGCAAAATTGCCATTTGACACTCAATCATTTATTACAAGAGTGACAGGAAAATGTCAATGACAAGGCAATTATGAATTGTTTAATTTCCACCCTTAAATATGCATTTACTATCTGTCTTTTATATCTATTATACTGTGTGGTGTAAATTTTTACAGCACATAAATTCTCGTGAGGCCAAGTAGTGCTACCTGTTTACAGAAAAGTGAATGTCTGATTTTTGTCACTTCTAAGGTTAACAAGAATCTGCAGTGTCAAAAGGCAGTCCAGAAAAAAAACTTAAAATACTGTAAAACTACAAAAGAAACCTCTCCTCCTTCCTAGCACCAGTTTGTCAAGACTGTATTTCAGCAAATATTATACTGTTTTCTTACTTGAGCAACTTTAATTATATTATGAATTCAATTGTGATCCTTGAAATAAGTTGTGTTTAAGTTTTAACCCTTAATTGAATCATTAAAGAGGCATTTGAGACTAACCGAGGCTTAAGGTTGATTCTAGTAGAATGGGGACTTGCTCACTGTTGAATTATAATGATGCCCATCACTCCCCAAAAGGCTCATCAGTCACCAGTCTGTGACACTGTTAGGAGACTGTAGAATGTGTAAGAGGTAGCACCTAGCAGAGAAAAGTTAGGACTTAGGGTCAAGACCTTGAATAAATATGAGACTGAGGTTCCTCCTCTCTTTTTCTATCTGGACACCATGAAGTGAATATGTTTCTTGTACCACAAACTTAACACCATGAATCAGTCCCTCATCACAGCATCAAAAGGGCCATGCAACCATGAACTAAATGATATGACACACATTTGTCAGCGAGATGAAGGAGAGACTCCATGTTTGCTGAGTGTTGCAGAAAGCAAATGCAATGGGAGGACACTGTAAGCAGATTAACAATCAGTCTGTCCAGCAGGGAAAAGGTTGTCCTATTGACACTTGGATGTTGGAACTTCATTCAACAGAACAATGAAGAAGTGAAGTTTAGTTGTGCAAGACACCTGATCTATCTCATTTTTGTATGTCAGATTGAATAAACTAATACAAGAAGCTACCTGATTCTGCAAGTCAAAACTACTCAGTAAATATTATAATAATGAAATTCAATATTAACTCCCTTTATCACGGCTTTGTTAGAAGGGATTTTAGGTGACTGCTACTAAGAAAGACGATTGAATTTGACAAAACAATCCTGTCAAGTACATTTGGAATTTATATTACAAATGAGAATGATTACTGTTTTTGATAAAAAAATCAAATTTAACATTAACAGATCCCTTCCCTTATGAAACTTGCTAACTAGCTAGATAATCATCATTCTTTTCGTTATCACCTTAATTGGACACTATGATGAGGGAGTTGTGGTGACTATGTAAAATAGCAAACTATTGTTTGCTTACTGGATTTTATAATGCACACTAAAAAGTAATTATGACTAGATTGATATGTATCCTGTGTGACACACCTATATAATTTTCCTGTGTGAAATCTGCTGTTATTTGAGTATTATCATGTACATCTTGGATATATTAAATAATATATATATATATAAAGAAAATGTTATTAACAATAAGTATATATTGTGCATTTTAAAATGAATTGCTTGAATTCTTTTTTCTTTGGTTTAGGTCTCCATATATTATTTTTGATATTTCTCATCTTTTCACACTAATATGCACAGTGTCTAAGGAGCTGCATGTTCACAACAAACAGCTAATAACTTTGCAAACAAATCTGCAGGGGTAATTTATGAAATGTGTTATGAGGTTATAAAGTTTGTAGAGAGTTGTAAGACTTCCAGATAGTGTGAGAGGACAAAAAAATAGAAAATACATAAAGAAATATGAGATTAGATTCATGTAACATAATCTCAAAATCACTAGTTTTATGATATCATGCTGGTAGGGAAAAATTACATTAGATTCAAATATAAGGGTGACATATTTGGAATATAAAGCTATCACCCTGTTTGGAAGGTAGGCTTAAATTACTTTTGTTTACAGCAATCTTGGTTACTTAATTTGATGATGATCTAAGAAAATTCTAATTTGCTTCTGCAACCAGTTCTGACATCTGCGACAATGTGAAAAGAAAACTGTTGGTATGAAGGGTTGGAATTCTTTTCCCTCTAACAAACTCATTGAAACTCATGGTGTTGTTCTTAACTCTAGGAAGTCTCTAAAATGAAGTGGCTATTATACTTTAAGCTATGTTGAGCCATTTCCTAAGAAAGCAATAAGAAAAACAAGAACTTTCTCTGACAAACTTGAACTAGTCATTGAAAGACTGCAATCATTTTTATATATCTGCAAACCCCCTTGTGTTCATTGATAGGCAAAGAATTATGCAAATTGAACAGCTAAAAATCAAGAAGATGATTATCTAAGTACATTTTCTCTATTTGATTGAGTTACAACTTATTTCCTCTGTTTTTTATTTAAATTAGAAACAAGATTGTTTTACATGTCAATCCAAGTTTCCTCTCCCTCCCCTTTTTCCCTCCCCTAACACCCTATCTATTCCATACAATTTCTGCTCCCCCGTGAGAGTGAGGCCTTTCATGGGGGGTCTTTAGAGTTTGCCATATCCTTTGGGATAGGGCCTAGTACCCATTCATGTGTCTAACTGAGGCAGTATCCCTCTATGTGAAATGGGCTCCCAAAGTCCATTCCTATACTAGGGATAAGTACTGATCTACTGCAAGAGGCCCCATAGATTTCTGAGGCCTCCTCATTGACACCCACATTCATGGGTCAGGATCAGTTCCATACTGGTTTCCCAGTGATCAGTCTGGGGGCCAAGAGCTCCTACTTGTTCAGGTCAACTGTTTCTATGGGTTTCACTGGCCTGGTTTGTATACTTTGCCCATCACTTCTTCTCTGCAACTGGATTCCAGGCCAGTTCAGTGTTTAGCTGTTGGTATCTGCTTCTACTTCCATCAGCTGCTCTAGGATGGCATATAAATAGGTCATCAATCTCATTATGAGGGGCGGTCATTTAAGGTAGTTAAATGTTGCTTAGATGGTTAGTTGGTGTCATCCTTGTAGATCTGGACATTTCCCTAGTGCCTGATTTCTCTTTAAACCTATACTGGCTCCCACTCTGATGGTATCTCTTATTTTTGCTGTCCTCTATTCTTCCCCCTACATACCCTTCCTGTTCCTTAATGTCCCCCTCACTCCTCCTCTTCTCCCCTTCTCATTCTCCTAGCTCCTACTACCCTTCCCCCATGCTTCCAATTTGCTCAGGGGATCTTGTCCCTTTCCCCTTCTCTGGGGGACCATGTATGTCTCTCTTAGAGTCCTCCTTGTTGCCTAACTTCTCTAGTGGTATGGATTGTAGGCTGGTAATCCTTTACTCTATGTGTAAAATCCATACATGAGTGAGTGTATACCATATTTGTGTTTTTGTGACTGGGTTACCTTGCTCAGAATGGTTTCTTCTAGTTCCATCCATTTGCCTGAGAATTTCCAGATTTCATTGTTTTTTCTTTTCTTCTGCTGAGTAGTAATCCATTGTGTAAATGTACCACATGTTCTGTATCCATTCTTCAGTAGAGAGGCATCTAGGTTGCTTCCAAGTTCTGGCTGTTACAAATAATGCTGCTATGAACATAGTTGATCAGATGTCTTTGTTGTATGAATGTGCTTCTTTTGGGTATATGCCTAATAATGGATTGCTGGATCTTGGAGTAGACTGATTCCCATTTTCCTGAGGAATCGCCATAATTATTTTCAAAGTGTCTGTACAATTTTGCACTCCCACCTGCAGTGGAGGAATGTTCTCCTTTCTTCAATCTTCTCCAGTGTAAGATATCATTGGTGTTTATTATTATTATTATTATTTATTTTAGTCATTCTGACTGGAGTAAGATGGTGTCTCAGAGTTGTTTTGGTTTGCATCACAACTTCTTTTAATTTAAGATCCTTTCACTCCCTAGAAGGTCTCAAAAGCACTTAGCTGATCTATTTCTCCTATGAGTGTGTAACAAACCCAGAAGACAGTGTGATATCCCTTACTCACCTAGGACTTGAGTGATAGATGGCTGGTTGTAAACATCATCATTAAGCAATATCATGCAACCATTTTATTATTTACACAAAAATGGATGTGCTTGTGCATCTGCAGTACTTAGAAAATTACTAATATGAAGCCACTGAATTGTTTGTGAAAAATACTGGAGTATTTTATGTATTCAAACTCATTTTAAACTGGTAGATATGGTCATAATTTGACCACTTCACTGCACAATTTTACTGCCTTGACACATCATAATTATTTAAAACCCACTAAAAAGCATAGCTTACATTTTAAAGAACACTATCCAAATTTAGTGCAAAACAATTAATTTTGACATACATACACTAACAACATTGAAAGAGCCTGCTACAAACTCTAATGAGGATCTTAGTTGTTTGAATATAATACATACTGTGAATAATGCCTCTATAAACATGGAATAGTGGGCATTTCTCTGATAAGCTAGTAACTTCCCCTTTTGATAGAGACCCTTCTTTGGTTTGGCTTGGGTTCTCAATATTCCATAATGGCCAAGAGGCTCAGCTGCTTACTTGGTTTCTTAGTACTCAGATGCAGTAGAGCCTTTAAATATTGGCACTTAGTAAGGCTCTTTGAGCCACTGGAGCCTGCATTCCATGTGACTTGTGATGGCCTTGTTTCTTCCTTTCAACTTTTTGCTCTGGGCCCTAAGGTTATAATTTCACTTGGCTTCACCTTTCTGCCATGATAGATTCGTTTCATAGAGACTGAAGGGCAATTCAATCAATCAATTATAAACTAAAGATTCTAAGACTTGATCAAAATAAACTTTTCCCTTATAAGTTGATTATGTCATGCACCTGTAAAAGCTATGAGAAACTATCAAACATGTATAGACAATATGTCATTTTTAGATCACATGATAGTATAGTACTTATTTAAGTCTCTATATTGCTCCCATAGTGAATATACTTCTGGAAGTCCCGAAAATATAGGAAACTTCTCTTTTCTTTCGCATCCTCATTCCCGGTTCTTACTATCTTTTTATAGTATCTACCCTAATTAGGTAAGATGATAGCTCACCATATCGAGTTTTTTATTCATATTTTCCTGTTAACCAAAGAAAATATGGAAGTTAGAGGTATAGCTTGATGGTAACAGTTTAATACACTGCTTGATTGCCAACATCAAAAAAAAAAAAGAATTGCTTCTCTAGACTTTTACACAGAGAACAGAATAATATTTAAGCATAAAACACTGATATACAGTCATTCCTCCTCATATCTGACAGTAGTTAAAAATCATTGTTTTGTATGTTTAACCTGGAGTACATGAGAAAGATAGGAAGCTAGAAGTAGTCCACTAAGGTGGATGGCTTCAGAGAGCACTGAGGTGAAATATAGAAGTCCTGGTTGTTTTATGCCAAGAGTCAAGAGTAAAAAGTGAACCTTAATTGAAGAGTGATCTTAATGAGATTAGGCTGTGATCATGTCTGGGAAAAAGATTGTCTTGATTGATAATTGATGTACAGCCCACTATGGGAAATGCTATAGACAGGCAGGTAAGCCTGGACTGTATAAGAAAGTTACCTAAGCATGAGCCAGTGAGTGAATCAATTAACAGTATTTTCACAAGGTTTCTACTCCAGGTTTCTACCTTGAGTTCCTATCCTGAATTCCTTCACTAATAGAGTGGGACCTAAAAGGTTAGGGTGAAATACCCTTTCCTCTTGAATAGCTTTACACATAGTGCTTTTCGCAGGGACTAGGTGCAAACTAGGGCAACAGATGAAATTAAGGTAGAAAGCAGGTGGCAGAAAATGTCAATGGCAAAGAATCACAGGAACTGGAAAAATGAAGTGTTGAGGGAAGACTTGACCCCAAGAAGGGTTAATGAAAAACTATGTAAAACATCTATGAACTTCTAATCCAAGGAGGAAAATTCATTTAGAGGAGTTAGTAAACACAGGTGACATTACAGGTAATAATTCCATGGCTGGGAGATTATTATACATATGTGGGAATAATAGGAACTACTGGGGAACTTACTCTTGTTATTTTCGTAAATGGTCATGCTATCACACTGTGTTCTAATATTTATACCCCTAGATTTATGCTTTTCTCCACTTAGGTCAGATAAGCTTCCTTTTGCAGTCAGTAGTGGTTAATGCAGAATCAAAACTGGTCAGAGTGCTGAGGATAAATAACACTAAATTCTCAGTTGTGGCTGGGTCATCTATATCAATATCCAAGGCTAAGGGAAGTTAAAGGAAGAGGGGGGGGAGAAAGAACACAAAGAATATAGGAACAAGAGGATTGGGAGGAGCTGTAAAAAAAAGGACTTTAGGACATGGCATCACTTTTGCACACATCATGTCATATCAGCTGTGATAAGTTAGAGTAGAACAGCAGAATAGATTCTTCCTTTTATTGAAAACAGATTTTTCTTAGATAATATGACCTAATTATAGTTTTTCATCCTCCTATTCCTCCAAGTTCTATACCACCTCCCCTCCTTTCCACATCAACATCCTTTTTGTCTCTCATTAGTAAACAGACATCTACAGGATAATTATAAAACATAATGTGATATAATAACATAAAACAAAAACTAACACAATGGACTTGAACAAAACAAACAAACAGAAGGAAAATGGCTCAAGAGAAGGCAAAAGAACCAGAGAGCCACCCTTTTGCACACAAGGAATACCATAAAAAACAAAACTGGAAGCTATAATAAATATGCAAAAGTCCTGGTGCAGCTCCTGTGGAGCCCTGTCTATGCTGCCACAGTCTGTGTGAGTTCATATGTCAAAAAGCACCATTTCAAGTCAATCAAATTTTCAGCATGGATGGTATGAGGACCCTATCAAAATACCTATGGGTATTGATGGTTCCTGAGAGAGGAAGGGTTGCTTTTCTTTAAGGATATGACCTCTGGTAGGTTGCTCACACACAATCAGGCTGTGTGACTCTATTGTAAATATTTATGATTATAGAGATAGATTTCTGTTGTTCTCAACTTGGGTCAGGGCAGCTTCTGAGTTGGTGGTGTTAAATCAGAGAATCACAACTTGTCAAAGTACTGAGTATAAATAACTTGAGTGCTCAGCTGTGAACAGGACATCTATGTCAATCACCTCTGATATGGGATGCCCTTCTGTGTATTGTGAATACATTTTGTTACCTTTGGTTAAAAAGGAAGCTGATTTGGCCAATAGCCAGGCAGAATAGTGCCAGGTGGGAAATCCAAGCAAAGATACAGGGAAGAAGAAGGCAGAGTCAGAGAGACGCAATGTAGCCACTGAAGGGTAAGATGCCAGAACATTACCAGTAAGCCATGGCCATATGATTACACAGATTATTTAAAATTGGTTAATTTATAAGAGAGATAGCCAATAATAAGCCTCAGTCATTGGACAAACAATTATATTTAATATTATCTCTGAGTGATTATTTCATAAGTGGCTGCAGGCACATTTGAGCAGGAGAGAAACCAGTACAAGGGGACCAGCAAGACAGAGAAAATCATTCAGCTACACAACTCCCATCCAAGGTTCAGGGAATATCAAGGAAGATGCAATAGAAAGAAAATAGGAGCTGGTGGATAGAGAGGAGAGCTGTGAAATGCTGAGTACTGGCCCTGACATGGTTGACGCATATAACAATTTACAGCATCTGTGGTTATCTGTGCAAGACCTACAAAAGCTCAAGGCAGTGAAACTGCTAGCATGGCCCTCTCCTTAGAGAAAAGCTATGGGAAGTTGATGTCTGATAAAGGATTGAGAGTCACCTTCTTTTAGAGATATGGCCACTGGTGTGTTCATCCTTAGTAGATACAAATATGGGAGGTACTGTTTGGACATGGGGCTTATTAATAACAATTATGTAAATATTGCATATTTTAAGAATATGAAAAATATTACATATTTTAAGGATCGTTAAGTATCCACACCAAAGTATAAGTAGGAGATGAAATGCAAATTATCTTGATTAAGTTTTATATATATATGTGTGTGTGTATGTTGTTGTTGTTGTTAAAATGTAATATTATGGCAGTCTTGGTGGTGGATACCTTTAATTTTTAGTACTTGGGAGGCACTGATACATAAATCATGAGGAGTTCCATCCCAGGAAGAACTATATTGTGAGATGCATTCTCAAAAACAAACCAATTAAAGTCACATTAAATTCTGAAATGTGTATAAATTAATTTGTATCTCACAAAATTATTTCAAACACATTTCATTTGATGAAAATTCTTACTACCTTGATATGGTCATTATCTATCAAAAATTTGGATTGAATTATCATACTATATATACCCAAAATTATATATATATATATATATACATGTATACATACATATATATATGTATATGTATATACATATATATATGTATGTACATATATATATATATATATATAATTTAGATACAAATACATAGTATCTTTCTTTTAAATCAGATATATTTATGGAACTACAGGAACCAATGTAAAAGAATAAACTTTTTGTGTGTTATTTTAAAATGTTTTAGGTTAAGTGCCAGTAATATTATAACAAAGCAAATTGCAGGTGTTCACAGGGAGCCTGCTCATGAGACAATGTGTCTACTTTGTCCTGCTAACACTCACAACTCCTGGCCCTCCCACCACATGACCAGGACATTTCTCTGGAGCAGTGAGGTTGAGTTAATCATATTGTTAAATATTTACATTTGCATCTTCTCATTTTGTGCTGAAATTTTCTTTCCCTGATATGTGAATGTGATTTAAAACTTTTGTGAAACATTTTTTATAAAGAAGTTCTTCAGATACTTATGTTGGAATTACTATTTGACATCAGTGAAGTGGCAGCTGGACCTACCATTCCTTCAGGGATACTTGACAGGTAGTCCAATATAATAGATTGAAATGTAATTATAACCACTCTGGTGAAACCCACAGAAACAGCTGACCTGAACAAGAGGGAGCTCTTGGCCCCTAGACTGATCACTGGGAAACCAGCATTGAACTGATCCAGACCCCATAAATGTGGTTGTCAGTGAGGAGGCCTCAGAAATCTATGGGGCCTCTTGTAGTGGATCAGTACTTATCCTAGCATAGGAATGGACTTTGGAAGCCCATTTCACATAGAGGGACACTCCCTAAGCCTAGACACTCGGAGGGCCAAGGCCCTAGCCCAAAGGATATGACAGAATCTGAAGACCCCCCTGGAAGGGCTCACTGTCCCTGGGGAACAGAAATGGTATTGGATAGGTAGGGTGTTAGTGGGAGGCAGGGGAGGAGGGGAGGGAGAGGGAATAGGGATTGATATGTAAAACAATCTTTTTTTCTAATTTAAATAAAAATTTAAAGGAGAAAAAATGAAATGTAATTATAAACAGAAAATAATTAATTCTCTTACTTTGACCTATTGGAATCAAGGAAAGAACAATAAGTAAATAACAACTAACAAAATTACTGAATAACCTAGAGGCGTTTGACTTGATTTCTAGATTTGCAGAATTATATTTGAATTTGGATGTATACTGGCAAGGTGGTTGATTGCAATATATCCTACTAATTCAAGTGTTTCTTTTTCTATGAATTTTATCTGAAATTTATATTTTTTTAAAATTATTTCTCATGTTATAATATCTAAGAACATGTAAATAAAAACCAGGACCTATTTATAAATAATATTATATTCTGCATATAAAGTATATGGAAAATAGAAATGTTTAAAATGATTGTAGTGTTTGGGTTAAATACTCAGCAAATAAATTCTTGACTTAAAAAATAATAATATAAGATATAATCTAAGTATCAGAAGAAACCAACGACAGTGTCTTCATGCTGTAATGCTCAGCAGCCCCTGAAGAACAGGGCTTTTAAGATGCCTAATAATAGTGCCTCAACAGTACCTCACCTTGTGGGTTTCAATCAGTATTTTATGTGTTTTCTGAAACCATGAAAAATACTGAGACATGCAGTTGTCCCCAGTTGAATAATATGTATTATCTAGATGGGAATAGTTTCCTGAGACAACTAAAATCTACAAGCTAGCTTCATTTTAAGGAGCACTGAATTCTAATCCCCAATCTGTTCCTCCAAGTTTGACTTAAAATTCATTTGCTTATATTTTTCTTCCCATTTCTGTATCTATGAAACTGTCAGATGCTCTTGTATTAGACAAGAACTTTGAAAAATATTTCAGCTAACCAATTTCCAAAGGAAGAGAAAAGAAAGTACACAGAAATCAATGTTTTAGAAAGGGCATTCACATCAATTGCCCAGACTCCATCATTAATTTGGCTTGGGCTATTATCAGTGGAGCTGTATGTTCATCACTCCAGGAAACAAGTCAGATGCTGGTACAACAGAAAACACCCTGGTCATTTTTCTTGATCTCAGAGTGTTTTCTGTCTCATACATGAAGAGAAACAGAGACTAGTTGTTCATTCTCAGAGTCTGGAAATTTGTCAATATTCTTCCAAATAGAGATAGTTTTAAAGCAATGTATTCATCACATTGCAATATTCCCATTATCTATATTTATTACAAGTTAAGAATTCTCTCCAAATCAAAATGTCTGATTTCTCAGTTCACAGGAGCACTGTTACCTAAGCAAAGGGTTGACGATATCTCCATGAGGAAAAGTGAGGAACCCATGCTTTGAAACTATCTTATTGTTTCACTGTCCCTTCCCTTGCAATCTGCCCTTTCTTTCAATCAGCAATTCTCAAGTTTTCAATTTAGGATTTAAAGAATGAGGATAGGAGAAAAGGAGGGGAGAGGAGAACATGAGGGAGCAGGAAGGTTGAGTCAGGGAAGAATAGAGGAGAGCAAGATAAGAGATACCATATTAGAGAGAGCCTTATAGGTTTAAAGAGAAATCTGGCACTAGTGAAATGTCCAGAGATCTACAAGGATGACCCCAGCTAATGATCTAAGCAACAGAGGAGAGGCTACCTTAAATGTCCTTACCTGATAATGAGATTGATGACTAAATTATAAGCCATCCTAGAGCCCTCATCCAGCAGCTCACCTACAGATAAACACTGAACTGGAATCCAGTTGCAGAGGAAGGAGTGATGAGCAAATGGGTCAAGACCAGGTTGGTGAAACCCACAGAAACAGCTGACCTGAACAAGAGGGGAACTCATGGATCTCAGACTGATATCTGGGAAACCAGCATGGGAGACTGATTCAGACCCCCTGAATGTGGGTGTTAGTGAGGAGGCCTCAGAAACCTATGGGGCCTCTGGTAGTGGATCAGTAATTATTCCTAATATATGAATAAACTTTGGGAGCCCATTCTACATAGAGGGATACTCTCTCAGCCTAGACACATGGGGGAGGGTCTAGGTCCTGATCCAAATGATATGACAGACTCTGAAGATTCCCCCATGGAAGTCCTCACCGTCCCTAGGGAGTGAAAAAGGTATCAAATAGGGAGTTAGATGGGGGCAGGGGAAGAGGGGAGGGAGAGGGAACTGGGATTGACATGTAAAACAAACTCGTTTCTAAATAAAAAATGAAAAAAAAACACTTATAGTTCAAGAAAACTAACTTTGAGCATTATTCTCCATTATTTTGAACATTCATTCTTACTTTTTTTGGTAGAAATTGAAATGATACCTTTATTGACTTTATGCTCATGATTTTCTTTTCTTGTCACTGTGACCAACTGCACCACTAGAAGAAATTTAACAGAAGAAGCATTTCATTTTGAGTCAGTTTGATCATGCAGTCCATCATGGCAAGGAACATAAAACAGTAAGCTGTCCTTGGCTGTGGTGGCAAGTCCTATCTCCCTAGAAAGAGATAGGAATATGTGAGGGTATGTGCTGTAATCCATGAGACCTACCCACCCACACCAATCCACTTACTTTGGCAATACATTTCCTCTCAAAGTTCCACAGCCGCCCCAACAGTTCAAAGAACTCACCACCAATTACTCAAACACAAGAGTCCCTGAAGTCTTTCCCACATTCAGTTGGGAACAGAATCAACAGTGTAATTAAGGATATTGTGTCCTTTGAATATATCTTTCAGTTCTCAGCAGAAGAGGAAATGCTGTATTCCCAACCACATATCTCTTTAAGGCATTTGTGTCCACCCAGGATTGTTCCCATTTACTTCCTACCATATCACTGTCTCTCATTCCCATTGCAAACACAGAGACCTCTTTGAATATTTACTATCTCTTACCATCAGCTTTAACAATATATTGTGTATTGATTGCTTGTAGAATTCCCTGAAGTTCTCATGTCTAACTCTCCTGACAGTGCAAATTAGTCTACTCTAGTAGCTTATGTAGACTCCTCCAGCTCATTTCTAAGATATGAATGAAGACTCCCATCTACTGTTCAACACATTCCTTTAGGTAAGAAATTATATAGGTTGAACAAGCTTTCTGTCCAGCTGACTTAGAACTTTTTGGGTAAGTGTATATTTTTAAAGTTTGTCAACTGAGAATTAAACACCCACATACTACACTATACATTGCAAGGATAGTCTGAAGGGCTTTTCATTGGTTCTATCATGGTAACAAGGTTCTATTACCTTTGCCTTTATGGGGATGTGGTGTTGAGTTGAACTCTAGGTATGTAGTTGATCATTTGTGCAGAAATAAAATACCAGTTTGACAATTCCTGGGTGGTTTTGCCAGGTTTGAATGATCATTTTTCTTTTTTTTCTTTGGAGCCTATCCTGGCACTCGTTCTGGATACCAGGCTGGCCTGGAACTCACAAAGATCCGTCTGCTTCTGCCTCTTGAGTCCTGGGATTAAAGGCATGTACCACCAATGCCCGGCTTTGAATGATCATTTTTCAATAGCCACTTTCAACATTTTTTTCTTTGTCTAGAAAAGATTGTTTGAAAGATAAAAGCAATTTGTAGATTCTGGTCCACTGAGCCACAAAAAGGAGGAAGGTTTTTAGATTACATAATCATGTAGAAATCTGAATTAAAGTTTCATCTTGGATTTGAAAATTGTATTTGAAAATCCTCTAATATGTATGTCTGCCACTGAGCTACCATACAATCCAAAACCCCACATTTTTAATGAGGTGGTAAGTTCTTACAACATCACAATTAATAGAATTTCAAATTTTCCTGAAGGAATTCTAGGCACTGCTCAAATAAACCTGTATATTTTGGTGGCCCTTTTCACAGTAAACATAAATTATGAAAATAAAGCAAGGTCAAAGTAAGTATTTTTGTAGAATGAAAAGGTGAAAAACCTCCATTGTTAAATTTTTTAGAAGTTGATAAACAAGAATATTTAATAATTTTGTTATTTTAATTTCTAACTTGAACTTTTTGCCTTTAGCATTATGATTTTAGTTCATTTACATGATGATTTTAATATATTTTATAATCATATAGAAAGATTATTCAATCCTTTTGAAAGTCAAAATTTGTTTTATTACTGAAGTTATAGGAAAATGCCTCTTTCAGCCTGTCTACTAAACACTAATAAAGTTATATAATTTTTTAGGACTTTTAGCAAATTTGTATTAGGTTTAATCATTCTTTTAATTTATAGGCTGCATGATTTCAGGTTTGAAGTTTCTTCACGCTCTCATTCATCAGTCTCTGTTTTGTAAGTTTAGTAACATATTAATTATTCTCATGTTTTCTTATCATTGTCAATAGTCAACATTCTGTCCAGGAGTTTCATTATTTCTGGCAACAGGCTTTATCTGGCCAAATACTATTCAGCCTGACAACTGGAAAAATAAAAAAGATATCTGTTTAATAATGCCAATGAATGCCAGAGAATGAACTACTTCTCATCTATTTCACAAAACAGTCAAGAAAGCACACAACAGTAAAGATCAATCCATTTCTCTAGACAAAAATTATTTGAAAAGGAAAGGTAGTGGCTTGTTCACTCCTATGTTCCTGGGAAGAGACACCATGAGCACAACAACTCTTATTTAAGAATGCTTATAATTGGCGCTTACTTACAATTTCAGAAGTTTAATCCATTATACCATTGTGGTGAGGGTAGCTACAGGCAGACATATATGGTGCTGGAGAAGCAGCTGAGATTTCTACATTCATATCCACAGGCAGCAGGAAAAGAGTCTCTAGCTTGGCATAGGTTTTTGAAACCTCAAAGACTACCCCTAGTGATACACTTCCTCCAAAAGGGCCATACCTTCAAATCCCTTTAAGTCTTTCAAAAAATGCCACTCCCTTTTAACTAAGTATTTAAATACATGACCCAATGGGGGCCAGTTTAATTCAAACTACCACAAGGAATAAATGTAGTTTTGGATTATGAAAGTAAGAAGTAGAATTAATATACACATAACTGTATGACTGTTGTCCTACATAGTATTTTCAACAATATGAAAGAAAAATCAACAACTCTCTTATACTTTATAATTTTTCAGTATTTGAGAGATTACTTTAAATGTGCCTTTGAATAAGCAAATCATATTTATCATATTTACTCTAATGTGAATTCAAAGGAAGATATGCAATTAACATATATTTATAATTTTGCTTATTAATTTTGATATAACACAAAAATAAAAAAGAGAAAACATTGTCTTATAGCCGTGATTGGATATTTTGTAAGAAAACTACACAAACTGATGGGTTGGTTTAAGAAGAAGGAAATACATTGAATGTAGCAGGTAGGCAGTGAGGAACAAAGAAAATTCACTGCTTCCTGGGAGGAGTAGAGTTGGGAATGTGGACAAAATCAATTTGACTTGCACATTTTTTGTAGTATTTTCTTGCTGTTATTCACAAGCATTGGTACACTCCTGGAATTCAGTCAATAGAGAGCCGATTCAGAATAGAGGCATATCCAAACATGGAGTAAAAAGAGACATTGCCTCATCTACTTGGAGTTGGGGCACCAAATTATCTTAGCATAGAATGTAACAAGAATGGTGCTGTAAAAAATAATTGGTGTTGTTTCGGGAATAAAACAGTTGTGTTACATGATTTCATATGATTAGGAACTATATTCACTTTTGTCTTATTAAAAGGAGGAATACTTCAATATTATAATATCTTAGATTCTGTTATCACAGTTAAAAAACTTCATAGAAAAAACCTGATTGATTTCTATATTTTTATAGATATAGAATATTTCATATAAGGAAATTATATATAAATTTAACATACGAAACAATTTGCTGTCTAGAAATATGTGGTTTCACAACTATTTCTACTTCATTTTCAATTTGGTTAACAGTATGCTTCTGTGATACTTTCCATATGAGGTGAATTTATAGTTTACTTATTGAAGGATTTAAAATTAATGAGAAAGAAGATAACACAATAAATAAATGACCTTGTTTCTTGTATGCTTTCCATACACGACATCATTTATTCTATTTCACTGCTAGTTTCTTCCTCTTTGTTTATAGATGCATTTTTGTTTCAAGATCTACCGTAAAGAAGAGTTTAAAGTTCAAACAAGTCCTTGTTTCTACTCTATTTTTACTTTTCAATGAATTGTTTTGTGATCTCTGGTAATATAAGATTATTTTACATGTTATCCCAGGTCCCTCTCCCCCCCCCCCGGACCCCCAACTAACACCCTTCCTATCCATACCTTTTCTGCTCCTCAGGGAGGGTGAGGCCTTCCATAGGGGGTCTTCAAAGTCTTTCATATCCTTTAGGAAAGGGCCTTGGCCAACCCCCTTGTGTCTGGGCTCAGGGAGTATCCCTCCACATGGGATGGGTTCCCAAAGTCCATTCCTATGCTAGGAATCTACTACAAGGGGCCCCATAGATTTCCAAGGTCTCCTCACTGACACCCACATTCAAGTGGTCTGGATCAGTCCCATGCTGGTTTCCCAGCTATCAGTCTGGGGACCAAAAAATCGTGGCGCAACGGTAGCATGTCTGACTCCAAATATTGTCTTTTAAAATGTTAAATAAAACAGCACTTTTGTTCAGAATTATTTTAAGTGTCTACAACTAGTCTAGATTCTTCCCATTTCCATAAAATATCAACATCTCTTTTTGTCATGTTTGTTGATTTTTGTTAGCTTTCTTTCTTGCTTGCTTAAGACAGGAACACCATGCATTTGGGACCTTGTAACAGACAATAGGAATCTTCAAATAGAATATCTACCAAAAAAGAAAAAAGACATTTAAGCAGAATAAAAACAATAAGGCTTGCCAAGTGCATATGCATGTTTTGTAACCAAAATAAGAATTACTAATCTTTTAGTAAGTATTTCAGGCTCTTGAGCTAACAGATTAATGTGTCTAGTATCTGCTGGTCAGCTAGTTTGTTTGTCACAGTGTGGTAATTCCTGAAGTTTTAAAGGAGCACATTGAGTACCTGAAGATACTAACAATATTAAATGATGATTCAAAGATATCTTTTCATATCTGATCATTAAGATACTTAAGAATAACTGGCACTATATTGCCCAAGCGTTGCTGTGTATAAACATAAAGAAGATTAAAGCAAACAGTTATGATATTCTGGTTGGGAGCTGACTCCCACATTGACTCCCCCACCATATACAGTTTGAGACTTGATTTCTCTGCCAGTCAGAGATACTCTTCCAAATATTGATAGGCAGAGTTCCAGTGCAATCAAGCCAAGGATATATTTATTTATATTATTGTAGGGACAAGAATAGACAGAACTCATTATTTTTTGATAGTCTTCTCTGATTGGCTCCAAATTTTGCCTTATTTATATAAATCTGGATACTCCAGAATTGCAATAGAAAAAAAAGATGAGAGGTAGACACAAAAGAGAAAAGGAAAACTCCATGGAGACTTATCAAGATATGGAGACTCGTACCTGCCAAACCCTCGAAGTCCCAGACTCTAAGTTTTTTTCCACAGTGATTTGGAGCCTTCAAGTCCTGCCAGATATGGCAGAAGTGACAATTTTACCATTCCTATGTGTATGTAACCTTCTTTATGCTGACTTTCTCAGTGAGGGTCTGCTCTCAAGTGACACCCAGAAGCCCTCTGAGAACTTTAAGCTGTGACACTTCTCAGAGCTGTAAGGCTCTCACCTAGTATCCTGCTGGTACTTAAATGTCAAACATGCTGTTTGTTTTGTGAAATCCCAGGCGGCAATCTGTTTAATGTTGTCTAAACCATCTCAGTTTATTAGTCCTGTTAGTAAAAAAAAAGTACCACCAATTTGTAATATTACTCACTCTTGTACTACTCCATTCTCATTTTATTTAAATTAAAAAACAATCTTATTTTACAATAAATCCAGTTCCTTCTCCCTCTAATCCTCCCATTGCCCCCACCAACTCCTCATCCCAACCCCCTCATCCACTCCTCAGAGAGGATGAGGCCTCCCAGGGGGGTGATCAAAATCTGTCACCTTTGTGGCAGGACTGAGACCCTCTCCCCTGTATCTAGGCTGAGAGAGTGTCCCTTCATAGGGAATGGGCTCACAAAGCCCATTCATGCAGTAGGGATAAACACTGGTTTCAATGCCAGAATCCACATAGACTACCCAGGCCTCCGAACGGACGTCCATGTTCAGGGAGTCTGGTTCAGTTTTATTCTGGTTCTCCAGCTGTCACACTAGGTTCTGTGAGCTCCTACTTGCTCAGGTTAGCTGTTTCTGTAGGTTTCCCCAGCATGGTCTTGACTCCTTTTCTTATCCCTCCTCCCTCTCTACAACTGGATTCCAGGAGTTTGGATCAGTGGTTAGCTGTGAATCTCTGCTCTGCTTCCATCAGCTACTTTGAGGAAGATGAGACAAGAGCCAGGTTGATGACAGGAGACATACTACCCAACCATTTCACTAGTAATGCAAAGAAAGTGGTATTCAGCACTACAAATTGAAGCCACTAGATGCAGTTAGATGTCAGAGATACATCAATTCACTTGTAGGTTGAGAAAACAGATGGGTATGTTTTACAGACTGAGGGAGTGTTTCTCCTCTTACTCAGGTTGAAACCCTAGTGTGCTGCATTTGGAGATTTTCTATGTGAAGATACAAATGAGATCATAAGTGTATTATCATTGTCTAATAGGATTCATCACTTTATATTAAGAAGGTGACTTGTGGTGTGTGTGTGTGTGTGTGTGTGTGTGTGTGTGTGTGGTAATAAAATACCCTGACAAAAAGAAGAAAGGGTATTTTAGTTCACAGTTCCAGGATATGGTCCACTAGGGAAGGCATATGCTTTACTAATCCTGTCTTTTAAGGTGGGAACCGAATAACACCTTGTTAGAAACAGCAGAACCATGAGAGACAAGTAAGGGTTTTACCATATGAATAATAGACAATGTATTGGAGATTATTTTTTCGACAAAATATGTTTTGCTATTAAAAATAGAGAAGGAACAAAATAAAATATTAGGGATTAAAAGAATGCATTAACCAGTGAAAAGATTTAGTATTGACTCACAGAATAAACACAAAAATGTGGACTCAAAAGAAAATATTTCTGTAATAATAGAGATCATTTGACTTTTCTATTTTTTGTTTAGAAATAGACATACCATAATACACACCCTACTCTCCCACAAATAATTACATATTTTCAAGAGTCAGATTTTGAAATCACATCATAAGAGCTAGTAAATCATATACATGTGACAATTATTTTATATGGAAGAGCATAAATGAGGAAAGCTTTTAAACCCATAGGTGAAGTAAACTATGGTTACAGATAGGTCCTTAGAGGGGAGTATCTCACCATTGCTGCAGGGTTTTTACCTGAACCCTCCAACCTCGGAGATGGGCTTAATTAGAGACAAAAACACATGTAGTCTTAAAAACAGAAACTCATGTTAGTTTATCTGGGATAGTTTCAAATTTTGAATTTCTACATTTAGAAGGCAAATTTTGTGATCTGAAAAATTAATAAGACTATATATATATGTATATATATATATATGTGTGTGTGTGTGTGTGTGTGTGTGTGTGTATAAAAGAAGTACATTTTAGATATGACAATCTTGAGGAACATGGTTAATGAAGATCAATAAAGATGAAGAAGAAACACAATACTCACACTCTGAGTTTACTATGATGAAACAAAACAAACAAAAACATTGAAACACAGCTGAGGACTTTTGAACAGAATCGTGTTCTCTGTGCCACTTACCAGCACACTGATAAACTTAAATGCCAAGGCTGTAACTATATCAGCTTGGAAAGCAGTGAAAATCATGGTGTAGAAGTTGGCAACTGTAGAAACTGTGTTAACCAGACAAGAAAAAGGAAACTAGAGGATAAAGGTAAAATGCAACAAATCAGAGAAGTGGGCAAATGAAGTACTCGGGTGGTAGGTAGCAAGAGTGTGCCCCTTGATAAGTCAGACACTTTTGATTATGAAATATAGAAATGAAGATACGAAATCATTTATAAATTAGTCAAAACCATATTTAAGAAGGATAATAATGAAAGAACAGAGGATTATGGGACTGTGTATAAAGTTCTCCAGGACTATAAAAACTGAGCTTGCCCAAGTGTAATGCATCAAAGAAATGCAAACAAAGAAAAACAGAGCATGTTCTGAAACTGAGTGATGTGGAGTGAACAACCAGCAGTCAATAGGGCAAAGGTCTCTTTATTCGTACACACCAGCCAAGCGCAGGTCAAGCATGCCAGGGCAGCAAGGCCAGAGCAAGGAGGAGGGAGCTGGGAGAAGGGCCAGAAGAAGGGATCATCCACATGTCTGCAGTCCCTTAAGAACCCTTCCCGCCCGAATCACCTTAGACTTCCCCTCACCACACTCTCAAGGGCGTGTTCCTGCACACCTGTCCAGGCTACTAGGAGGCAGAGCTACAGTGTCTCCCTACAGAGTGACTATAAATAAAAGAAGCTGCAGATTCATGTGCCCTAAGTTTACAAGAAAGCACTCAGCAATATCCAGGTGCAAACCACCTTGGCATTGTAGTAAGACATAAATGATTAGGTATTACAAATTCAATAATTGGTTTTGACCCTAAATGATAAACAGAAATGTGATGTGGGAAGGTGAGATTTGTGTGAACTGTATTTTTTAAACTTTGTATGAGCAGAGCTATCCTTAGTAACTATCAAGCTACATGTGACTCTGCTTCTTGATGCATAATGGTGAGAGATAGAGGCCAAAAAGGAAAAGCCACCCTTTATAGATGACACCACTACACACACAACTGAAGCTACCCACAAGTAAATATAATATTCTTTATATTCTAAATGAAGAGCAGCAATGAAGGTAAGTGAATAAACCTCTTGAACCACCAGGGTGTCCTTTAAAATTATGTTTTACATTGTATGTTAGCTTGGCCTTCAGGCTGTTTTTATTTCTTTGTTCTGCTATAAAATAGAGGTAATGCTGTTTATCTTTGACTGGGTTGTTATAGATAATCAGTGTGAGGATGTCACACAACCTGACACTATGTGCTTAATAAACAGAACACTCTCACCATCACCACCGCAACAGTTATTGAAAATAAACTGTGAAAAACAATGGAATATAGCCCCCCTCATACAGCTGCCATATACTTTTACAAATCCTACTGTGAAGTAAAAAATAATACACTAAGGACTCTATGCCTGTCACTGAATTGGCCAGATATGAAAAATCACTGCCAGTCTGAAGCCATGCATATATTGATAAGTTTGTTTCACAGTGTAACTTGCATTCTTTCAAACCTTGCTTTGAAATATCAGTAAATGTCTATGGATAGAGGACAATAAGATGCAGTCCACCTATTTCCTGCACATCTCTTTCCATTCTGCAGATCTTGAAGTAACTAAATCAAAAGCAGAGGAAACTGAAAAATTACTAGATGGCATAAAGTTTATTGGAAATTCAAGATATTAAGTTTCCCATTAGGTACAGAAATTGGAGATGCATGATCTAAATTAATTTTGTATCCATGAATTTTATGTATTATAAAAATGAAAATCATCATATCTGGTATATAAATTACCATATATTAAAACCAACTAGGGAATATGCTGCAATAAGCATAGGAAGGCAGAACAGAAAATTGTGTTGCCATGGGAGAAAAAGAAGCCTTCAAGGTGTGCAGATGTAAAAACTTCTTGGAATATTAATGGAAAAAGTTGAAAAAGAACAAAGAAAAAAGATTTTTAGAACAAACTTCAGGGTACTTTGTGAGCTCTGGTCACAAAGACAGAAATAGGAACTAGAAATTCTAGAATATTCCTTAGAGGGAGTGTACAATATTCTATCATGAAGGACAAGAATGTTAGTCACAAGGTTGGTGATGGTAATATGAATGTATAGAAACCATATGGAAGGAGTAGATTAATAGGTAATTTCTCCACAGATCTGAGGATGTTACCATTTTAAGATTGGAAAAGGAGCTATGTCGACTGAAATTGGCCCTGAGCATAATCTAGTTGTTGAACTCCTGTGTCTAATACAGCCTCACTGGAGCTATCTGTCTTCACTGAGTTGGTAGACTTTTGGCTTCTCATTGTACAAGACACACCTATCTCAAGAACTGCATTTATATGTCTTTCCTGTAGGATGATTCCACAGTGTCTCTTAATATGATGCTGTGATGGAAAAGGGTTAATTCCAGTAGTCTAAGTAGTGTTACAAATTTTCTTAGGGTAGCTGAAAAACACTGACCATCACTGAAGACATGAAATGTGGTACTAATAATGTGGCTTGTATCCATGGAGCTGAGAACTTTGAAATTTGTATCACCTACCAAGCATTGCTTATGATAACCATGGAATGACATGTGCCTACTCTCAGGGAAGCTCATTTTCTTTGGGGCCCGTATAAGAATGTGATGGTTAACCTTGGTTGCCAATGTGGCTGGACAATAGGACGAGTATGAAATATTCCAGTGAAGATGTCCATGGAAGCTTTTCTTGAGTAGATTATTTGGAATAGGAAGATCTACTCTAAATATGGAAGTTCATTCTGCCAAATAAAAGGGGGACTGAATGGATAGCTTGGCATTTTGGCTCCCTGCCTTTGCTTCTCACTGGACATTTTATTTACCCTATTGCTACCTTTGCTGCTCTTTCTGCTGCAGCTGCTGTATCCCTTCCCTTATTCCAGAACTCAGTGTCTTTGAGCATCCATAATGGATGATCAGTGGTTCTTCAGAAACCCTGCAGGGATTCAGTGAAATATTAGGGATGATAAGGCATCCAATCTCTTGGGTTGAGCAGGCATGAAACTCAATCCAGCCACTGTTGAAATTAATCATACAATTAAAAAGCTAATGAAGTGAACCGTGTGTGTGTGTGTGTGTGTGTGTGTGTGTGTGTGTGTGTGTGTGTGTGTGTATTTTATTGGTTGTGCTCCTTAGAAAATCCTGACTAATGCACATTGCTAGAATGTTGGGGCCCAGCCACCTCAGGGGTGTCTGTGAGTTGTTTTCCAGCATAACCACAGGTACCTCCTGTTTTTCTAGTCCTCACCCACTAACATCCTGTTGTGAACCTTTCTTGTTATTGAAACATTATGTCTTGCCCCCATCCCCTTCTTGCTTCATTGGCCATGGGCAGGGGCTGTGGTTTCCTTGTTTATGATAGGGTGTGGGAGTGCATTCTGCTAGTGGTAATGTTTTTCCATCTCCTCTTGTATATAAACTGCTGGCTGCAATGAACTGGTTCTGTTCTTCAGTCACTGCCACTGGCGCCAGTGACACTAGAATATATTTTCTTTTTTATTTAAATTAGAAACAAGCTTGTTTTACATGTCAATTCCTGTTCCCTCTGCCTCCCCTCCTCCCCTGCACCCACCAGCCCCCCTCCCATCCCTTTCTGCTTCCCAGGGACAGAAGGACTTCCATGGGAGATCTTCAAAGTCTGTCATCATTTGGAGCAGGATCAAGACCCTCCCGGTGTGTCTAGGCTGAGAGAGTATCCGTCTATGTGGAGTGGGCTCCCAAAGTCCACTCATGTACTAGGGATAAACACTGATCCACTACTAGAAGCCCCATAGATTAACTAGACCTCCAAACTGACATATTTTCATGAGCAGGATGATATTAATACCCATACTCACAATTCCATTCTGAGATGCTTGTGTTTGAGACAGAACATCTCATTCAGGCTGTAATTTGAGCTGACACCATTTTTTCAGCATTCCCTGTTGTGAGGCATCCTTAGCAGTTATTTATTAGACACTTTAATGCTGTCACTATATTGTATTTTTTTTATCTTCAAGGAGCCTTCCATCTCTAATCATCATCTTTTTGGTACCTTTGTGTCCTCTTTGGTAATGGAGCGCTGCCTAATTATTATGGTTGTTATATCATCTTGTAATACCATGCAGTGTCACAAACACTTTTCTCTATTTTATAATGTGAAATTCTGAGAGCAAAGCCTTTATCTCATTTTTTAGTATTACCTAGTGCAAACTCTGGAAGGCAGTTTTTACAATTTGTATAATATTGGCAATGTCAATACTGTTGTACTTTATACTGCATTAAATCAAGCTACTATTATAGTGAACTTTTATGCAAACTTTCCAGAAAATGTGCTTTAAATCTTGCAGGAAATTTTCTGTGCTTCCTCATCAGGGTTTTATAAATATATGCAGAACAACACAACACTACAAAGAAAAGAATCTGCTTTTGCTTCAAGTATGTTGTCAGTCAGTTTCCAAAGATTCTGCCACACATGGTTCTTGAAGTTTGATTATTCTGTTTGATACTTGTGGACTGAACCTGGAAAATAGAGCTTAGAGTTAAGCTTCTTAGCCTCACCATAGATCCATTCCTCCCTGCTACCTGCTTAAAATGCAGTGTAAGCGGGAGGTACAGCATAGATGTGTCTTCCAAAACTCAGGTTGAGAATTCGTTGCCAATGTAGTAGTTCTAAATGGTAGGGTTGAGTGGAAAGTGTTTAAGTCATTCAGTTTCCAAATTATTAAATGAATTTATGCTATGTATTATTATGTGATGTTCTCTGACATGTCATGACGCACCAAGAAACCATCCCTAAATGTGGTTTTTCGGTCTTGGATGTTCCAGCCTCTGCAGGCAAAAGAATTTTTTTAAATAAATTATGCAGTCTATCTTACATCTTATAGCATCAGGAAGCAGACTAATACAGCAAAGATACAATTATATGAAGAAACAGTGTGACTAATATGTAAATAGACCATGTGTTAATGTGGTGCTTCATGAATTAATAAAACAACTAAAACAACACAGGACAGAAATAACTCTTAATTCATTTGTAGTAACTTGCACCATTTTAAAAGGAATACTATACCCATTATTTATTATTTTTTAATCCCTTTCCCCAACAGTAAACAACAATCAATTTTTTCAAACTCCCTCAGAGTTCCCTTTTTAGGATATTTAATAAAAAAGGAATATGGTCTTTATTATAGTCTTCCATAATTTAGCAAAGATGGTCATTTTTTGGCATTCTTTGACATTTTGTTCCTTCTTAAACTTAAATAACATTCCTTTACATGAGCATACTACATTCTATTGAAATTCAGTGGTTTAATAGAAATTACATATTTTCCACTTTTTAAAATTAAGGCAACTATTTTATAAACATTTCAAATGATTTCTCATCTTAGCAGTTAATTATTTATATTGTTGGCTTGAGTGGTGGATTTTCTTTATCAGAAAAATCATATATCTGAATTAAAAGTACTCAACTAGCTTTTCATCTACTTTCATTTGGGAAGAACAGCTATTCAAGGAAGCTATTCTTCTCCAAGTTTTCAATTATATTTCTTCTTTGTTTTTAAATTACTAATGTTTAAAAATCAGACTGTGGGTGTGTTGGAATTTAATAGGAAGAAACAGGGGTATGACTGGGGATCTCCAGGGTTGCTGGAAGAAAGACTGAGGGAATAGTGTTATTGATAGTGGCTCTGCTCTTTCCTTTGCATGGCTTCTCTGGAGACATATAATCATTTTTATACATCAGACTCCTGTGGGACATCACTTTCTGAATGTGATTAGTTTATTCCAGAAGTATTTAAGGAGACAACGACAATTCTTTTGCCCATTTTTTTCTTCTTGTTGAAGATCACGCTGTCACTTTAGTCAGAATCAAAGAAATACCGCAGGTTTTCCAATTAGTGATTTTTCATTTTCTCCTGATAGCATCCAAAATAAATTAAGCCCATGAGCCGATCTGAAGTTCACATCAAACTCCTTACACAGCAGCAGTTAAATAACTTCAAATGCATCCCTGGGGTTCCTCCTTAGTTGAATTAACAACCCACGTCTTATCATATAGTCTTTCAAGAGGCAACAAAGATTACCCTCTAACACTTTTACTTCCAGGACTGTTTCTAAAAGGCAGTATCTATAAAAATATACTAAAAGACTATCGCTAAAAGTTGGTTCATCATCTCTAGTCCCAGAATTTCTAATTGCACAAGTCAGAGAATTCTGCCTTTCAGTGAGCCATGAAGGAGATTCTGAATCAAGAAAGAGATACACAGACATCCACATCCTTTCTTGCTAGACACCTGCCTTGGGAGATGAGTGCCCCCTTACAGAATTAGAAGTCTCTGTTTTTCTTTGACTTTTCTATTAGCTTCCCTCATCTTCCTGTTTAAAAATAATAATTAAAAGCAAGTCATCAGAGCATTGTTAAGCAATTTATATCCTCCTTTCTCTCCCTGTCTGCCTACAAATTGTATGTTTGTTTTTTCATTTAAAACGGTTTTCTCATAAGAAAAATTTTGATCATATTTTTTCTTATCTTCCATCTTCTGGTAGATCCTCCCCACATTCCTGTTCACAAAAGTCCACAATTTTCTCTCTCAATAAGTAGATAAATAAAATAATGAAAGTCAAAATAAATAAAACTACAATAAGAAATGTTCAAATGAAACAAAACATGAGTTTTTCCCTATTCTATCATCTTTGGTACATTTTATCTCATTAATTAAATATTTGGAATTGAATTAATTAATTAATCTCCCAATTTCTATTGACTTCATAACATCATCCATGGTGTTTCCCTTTTATATTTCTGACACACACTTGGATCTGCACACAGATTTGTTGTGCTTCTCCAGGTTGTCTGGGAGTAGTGAGTTTTGTGTTTTCTGGCTCTCAGCACTGTGGCTCTCCTCCTCTCCTTTCACCAGCTCCTTCCTTCAGAGTGAATATCTGGTAATCCACAGAAGCAGAACAATTTGCTGAACCATGTATGTTGTTTCAGGTTTCCCGACACTTGGGGCCACTTTTTTCCATCCACATATTTATTTTAAATGTAAATGTTAGCATACTATGTTAAAAGTCATGGCGTTGATGATTTATTTTCTTAGAAATACTCTGTCCTTCACTTTCTCCTCTGACATCTTCCCACCTCCCTCCACCTTCTCTTTTTATACAGAAATATTAAATATGGCTTTATAAATGTGCAGTGTACAATTAAAGTACAGAAAGGGATTTTTTTCTATACCATGTGGAGCTAAATTTTTTTTAAAAAACTCAAGTGAGCTAGATCTTAACCAGAATATCTTGATGTCACCCTGTGAAACCCTAAGCAGAGCCTAGTCATATTTGGCCATATATACAACCTGTCAGTGTCTAGGATGTTACAGATGGGATTTCATTTTAGCTAATACAAAATGAAAATACTTCCTTACTCTTCTGTGGCCTCCCCTGAAAGTTATCCGTATTATAAATTCTAATGCTGGAGGATCTTGACTTAGCATCAGACTGTCAAGCCAGGTCTTCAGAGGACTGATCACAGGCTGTAAATGGTGGCAACTGTTTTGATAAAGAAACAAATGATGAGCACTGAGTCTCCCTCTGTGAATATCTGGAATATCTATCCTTGCTTGTGCTCAGTCATGCTTTAATAATTGCTTCTCTTTATTGAATTGATGCCTAAGGGAATATTCACGGCCATGCACCTCATCCTGTTCCAAAGAAGAAAATGTGAGTACTAATTTTATATAGTTAGTACTTTTCATTTTCTACTTTCTAGTTTGTTTAATCTTACATATTTCAAATTCTATTTGGAAGGGCTGGAATTTGAGGTGGCAGACATATCACCTGCTGCCAGGACGGTGGGCTTGATCTGGTAAACCATGCAAAATGAGGTTAACTTCAATGAAGGAACAACATTCCAAATCAATCTGTTATATGAGAAGTCAGAATGTTTTACCAAAATGTGCAAGAGTTCTCATTTTCATCAGTAGAACAGCTGGAGGCAACTTAAGATAACAATATGTGTCTGAGGGAAGACAAATGCTTTAAAAACATCAAAGAAGTCTCATATATTAGAACTGATATAATTATCTTTACTTGTACCAATGATATAAAGACATCATACCAGAAAATTAGGTGATGTGAAGGAGGTCTGTCAACTTATGGCAGGATCTCTGCATACAGCTTAGAAAAATGGTGTATTATAATGCTAGATTTTAGTATTTGAAAAAATAATAGACCCCACATTCATAAGATGAGATTAATGGGATTAGGCAGAAATTTTTAGTAGAATATCCTTATTAATTCATTGTGAAGTTTATACAATGCATTTGGGTCACATCTATCCCAAATATTCCCCTAAATTCTCAAAGATCCACCCTCATCTCATTAATACTATAGTTTCTGTCCTCATTTTAATTTTGCATGATTTCTGTGTCTTCAATATGTACATTTTCTCCTTTATTTCTACTTAACATTATGTCTTTAGAAGGACTTATTTACATTAAGAATTGCTTAGGGCCATGGGGGAATTAATCAGAAGGAAAGATTAACCAACATGATTGCTTAAGCTTGAGCTAAACAACAACAACAACAGTAGATACAATAAAATGTTGTGTGGTATGTGTTGGGGGTGGGGAGATGGTTCCCAACCATACACAAATACCTACAGGCAACTAAAGAGTGCTGCAAGTATGAGAAATACTTTTCCCAGGGAGGACACACCAATTGGTTATGCAATACCAAATGATTATCCTGAAAACCAAACATGCATATATATGTGTGTGTGTGTGTGTGTGTGTGTGTGTGTGTGTGTGTGTTGTGTGTATGTATATGTGTATATGTATATATATGTATATATTTATATGAATATATGTATATGTATATATATGTATGTGTATAAACACATACACATAATATAATAACGATTAATGAAAAAAGAGACCACAAATTTGACAGAGAGCAAAAGGGGGTATATGGAAGGATTTAGGAGGGGAAAAATAAAGGGGAAATTATGTAATTATGTTCTCAAAATCTAAAAGAAATATTTTTTGTTTACCTTGCTTTTTGGTAATTTTTTTATTCGTTCAAATTAGGAACAAGTTTGTTTCACATGTCAATCCCTTCTCCCTCTCTTTCCCTTGCCCCCCCACCCTTCCCCACCTACCCCCAACCTACCCCACAGCCCATCCACCTTCCACTCCCCAGGCAGGGTAGGGCCCTCGATGGGGGCTCCCCAATGTCCACCACATCATCCTGGGCTAGGCCTAGGCCCTCCCCCATGTGTCCAGGCTAAGAGAGCATTCCTTCTCATGGGATGGGCTCTCAAAGTCACTTCTTGCACCAGGGAAAAATACTAATCCACTACCAGCGGCCTCCTGGAATGCAGAGGCCTCCTCATGGACATCCATGTTCAGGGGTCTGGATCAGTCCTGTACTGGCCTCCCAGACAGCAGTCTGGTGTCCATGTGCTCCCCCTTGTACAGGCCAGCTGTTTCTGTGGGTTTCACCAGCGTGGTACTGGCCCCTTTGATCTTCATTCCTCCCTCTCAGAAAAAGGTTCAAGAGTTCAGTTCAGTGCATATCTGTGGGTGTCTGCCTCTGTTTCCATCAGCCACTAGATGAGGGCTCTAGGATAGCATAAAAAATAGTCATCAGTCTCAATATAGGGGAAGGGCATTTAGGTTATCCTCTCCTCCATTGCCTAGATTGTCAGTTTGTGTCATCCTTGAAGGCCTCCAGAAATCTCCCTAGTGCCAGTTCTCTCCTCGGACCTATAATGGCTCCCTCTAATATGATATCTCTCATCCTGTTCTCCTCTCTTCTTCCCCAAACTCAATATTTCTGCTCCTCCATTTCCTCCTCTCCTCTCCTCTCCTCTCCTCTCCTCTCCTCTCCTCTTCTCATCCTCTCATTCTACAGCTCCCTCTCCCCTATCTTCATGATCCCAATTAGCTCAGGAGTTCCTGCTCCTTCCCATTCCTGGGGTCCATGCATTTCTCCATTAGAGTCCTTCTTGTTCCCTAGTTTCTTTGGTGAAGAGCATTATAGGCTGGTAATCCTTTGCTCTATGTCTAAAATTCATATATGAGTGAGTACATACCATGTTTGTCTTTTTGTGACTGGGTTACCTCACTCAGGATGGTTTCTTCTAGTTCCATCCATTTGCCTGCGAATTTCAAGATTCCATTGCTTTTTTCTGCTGAGTAGTACTCCATTGTATAAATGTACCACATTTTCTCTATCCATTCTTCAGTTGAGGGGCATCTAAGGTTGCTTCCAGGTTCTGGCTATTACAAACAATGCTGCTATGAGCATGGTTGAACATATTTCCTTGTTGTATGGATGTGCATTATTTGGGTATATGCTCAAGAGAGGAATTGCTGGATATTGAGGT
The DNA here is from genome assembly GCF_003668045.3 of Cricetulus griseus. Classification (NCBI taxonomy): domain Eukaryota; kingdom Metazoa; phylum Chordata; class Mammalia; order Rodentia; family Cricetidae; genus Cricetulus; species Cricetulus griseus. The sequence continues at coordinate 207,375,599 of NW_023276806.1, forward strand.
AGACTGGTTTCCATTTTTCTGAGAAACCCTTGAATGAATTGTCACAGGAAACCTCTTCCTGAACATTACACCAGTAGCACCGACATTGAGATCTGTAATTAATAAATTGGATCTTCTGAAACCGAGAAGCTTCTATAAGGCTAAGGACACAGTCAGTAACACAAAAAATATCCCACAGAATGGGAAAAGATCTTCACCAACCCCACATCTGACAGAGGGCTGATTTCCAAAATATACAATGAAATTGTGTATTTTGAGTTGAAGCTAGCCACCAAAACAATAAACAATGAAATTAAAAAGTGGGGTGCAGAACTAAATAGAGAATTCTCAACAGAGGAATCTGAAATGGCTGAAAGACACTTAAGAAAGTGCTCCAAATCCTTGGCCATCAGAGAAATGCAACCCAAAACAACTCTGAGATACCACCTCATACCTGTCAGAATGGCTAAAATCAAAAACACCAATGACAATCTATGCTGGAGAGGATGTGAAGAAAAAGGAACACTCCTACATTGCTGGTAGGAGTGCAAACTTGTAAGATCACTTTGGAAAGAAATATTTTTTAAAATGCTAACTTTCAGAATAGCCAAATATTACCTACCAGTAAGCTGTCAGCTTTTTTGGTCTACTGTTAATATGTGACTATGTGTGTGAAATTTATGCTATGTCTATACTTACACACGTACTTATGCATTGCTTTCTATTTAAACCTAGATCCCATGTAGGGAAAGGAAGATCCTAAGGTAACCTGGTTGGGTGTGACTACATTATATAAAGATGTTTTGCTTACTTTTTTCATTATTAATATGTGTGACTGCCAGATATAATGAGTACCTAATTTGTTCTAGTACAATAAAAACTTGGTAGTGAGAAATTGAGATAAAGACCTGAAAAATCCAAGGAAACACATGTAATTTGCTGACTCTCTCTTGTGTTTTTCTGACCACCAGCAACAAAAATCCCTGGAACTCCTCCTCCTCACTTCCTGCCACCTCTCACCCCCTCTTACATTCCCCTAGAACTTTATGGCTAATACATGTCAATTACTGACTCCACTTTGATTCAAGGTTGCTTTACTGGCACAGTAGATTGGTTGTATAGACAATTATCCTACAATATTTTACACTTTTTGTCAAAATTAAAAAAGGAAAAATTTTGACTCTAACAATGCAAAAAAAAAAATAAGAACAACTATACATTCACGGTGTCCAGTCCATTCATATTTGGCAAATTCAGAGAAAATACTCTATTATCCATCTTATCTTGGCAAGTCAAAAGTTTTGTACCTAATTTAGTTGCTATAATGCCTAAGGAAAAGTGTAACTATATCTGTCTTCAATGTCATCAAAGAACTGAGAAAGATATAATACTACTTGAGTAAACAGGAAGGGCGGAGCAAGCAACTTTCAAAACTCTAAGAAATAATAGAAACAGCCGACTGCCTGGACAGTCACCAAGTTTCCATTGCAATACGTGGGTATTCATTTTTAGCCTACAGGCCTAGAATATCTGACAGACTTTTCTGTGAAGCATAAATTTTGAAGGACTTCCCCACCTTGACTTGGCAAAGTTTTAGCAGTCTTATTTCTTTGTACCCTGCTTATGCAGTTTGTAAAGTATATTATTAGCAGTCAAGACAAGGAAGTTGCTTACTCAAATGGGTACCTTTGCCACAATTAAACCAAATTCCATAAGGATGTTTTCAATGCCCATCAGCCTTTTATGAAGTAGATTGGTGCTTCCAGGAACACATATGTCTCACTGGCATGAAAAGCCTATGGTTATTAAAACATTTTAATTGTTATATTCTATAGGTCTTCAAAGTATTTGAAGACAAACTGGTATTCAAAATATTTCTCTTTGTGGCCTTGAAAACATACCCATCATGCCTATAAGTTTGATTGTTATAGATGACTATCTATTAACCTGTATTTCTTTTTTTCTTCCATTTTTATTTAAATTAGAAACAAGATTGTTTTACTTGCCAACTCCAGTTCACTCTCCCTCCCCTCTTCCCCTGCCCCTCACTAACACCCCACCTATTCTGTATAATTTCTGCTCCCCAGGGAGAGTGAGGTCTTCCATGGGGGTTCTTTAGAGTTTGTCATATCCTTTGGGAGAGGGCCTAAACCTTCCCCCATGTGTCTAAGCTAAGAGAGTATCCCGCTCTGTGAAATGGGCTCCCAAAATCCATTCCTATGCTAGGGATACATACTGATCTACTATAAGAGGCCCCATAGATTTCTGACACCTCCTCACTAACACCCACATTCATGGGTTCTGGATCAGTTCCATACTGGTTTTCCAGTGATTAGTCTGGGGGACAGGAGCTCCCCTTTTTCAGGTCAGCTGTTTCTGTGGGTTTCACCAGCCTGGTCTTATCCACACTCCTCCTTTTCTGAAACTGGATTTCACTTCAGTATTTAGCTGTTGGTATCTGCTTCTACTTCCATCAGCTGCTGGATGAAGGCTTTAGGATGGCATATAAGTTAGTCATCCATCTCATTATCAGGGGTGGGCATTTAAGGTAGCCTGTCCACAGTTGCTTAGATTGTTATCCTAAATAGTTTTCAAGAACTTGAACTTTCCATTATATTTTTAAATGAACTGCATATGTTTAATACTTTAAACAATAAAAAGAAACATATAACATTGTATAACAAAAATAACCTTAAATTTGTATCAATATAAAAAAATCTTAAAAAGGAGTAGAAAAATATATACAGTGTAATAAAAAATAACTTTAAATTTTATCAATATAACAAAATCCATAGCAATGTAAAACATTTGAGACTAGTATTTTTTTTTTTTTGGCTTGAAAGTATATTCAATAGTCTGCCATTTTATCCTATTATTTCTGAATCCCCCTTTTCTTTTAAGAATGAGATTTCTGAATCTAATTTCCCCTCCCTAGTTTCCTCTCTGAAATGACCAATAGCAACTTATGACAAACCTACCTAAATGATGACATCTTTAGGGGAGCCTAATGGAAGCATGCATATATCATCTGATGCCCTGATTAGAGTATTCAATAAGACTGGACCATCTTAGCTAACTTCTTTTAAGTTGTCTTGAGCAGTTTGTAATCCAAAGATTCTAGGGCACAGAAGTCACTCAAAGATGGCACTGAGGGGAAGTCAGATAGGTGAGTCCTGACCATATGAGGTCACTATGAATAACTCTTGTTCAGTAGGTAAAGCACAGGGTGCCTTGGCAGGTGACAGGCTGACCTTAAAAACTATTGACTGCCTATTTTCCTCCTCTGTTGTTTTTTCCTTTGAAAGACCCTTACTGTGGGACAACAAAAGAGTTCCTGCTTGACTAGACTTCCTGCTGTGTCTGATTATTTCTGGGATTCTGCCAGGCTGGGAAAAGAGCAAGCAGCAAAATTACTCTTCCTTGGACCCAGCTTAACCTTCCCTGGTTGGGCTAAGACCCTGCAAAAGATGATCTTTAGGTGGTATTCATCAGCTTGGTGGTGTTAACATAATTCGGTTGGATTCATTGTTGTGGGGCCCCAAAAGCCTTTTGAAGACTTCAAAGGTTGCTGATAGTATGGGTCAAGATTCACTGCAGGAAACTTAAATGTTTTAAATGCCATATGCAGCAGATTTTGGAGTGGGCGAAGAACCACAATCTATTAAATATATCCGGGGTACACAAACTTAGTTCCTAGTTACCTGCTGCAGACTCAAGCATGAATTCACATTAACAACAACAACAAGCTATTTCTAGAATCAGTAGTACTTTATATAACCATTAATAAAGTAACAGAAGGTTTAAATTTATATCATTAATCTGATAAATTTTAGGATACTATTTACATCTAAGGAAAAGTTTTAAAAGAGTCAAAAAACCCCACAGGATTATGAGATTTGTGGTAATAGAATATTACCTAATTTAGGATTTTCTTCTGTCCCATACCAAGTTGCTCTTCTAACAAGAGACAGAGATTTTAGATTTCCTTTAACAAGCATGCTTGTATTTAGAGGAGTGAGCCATTCTCCAATTCCAAAGCCATTATTAGTTTTTAATTGAACTGGGACTACAAAAAGACCATTTCCCTTATATGCCTGTAGAGAAGAGAAGAGAGAAATATTGGGGGAAATTTATGAGATTCCTTCCTATTGGAAGTGTGATATACCATTAGGTCAAATCACTCTTTTTTCTAGGGTATTTTTTTGTATCCTTCTTATTCAGATGTTTCATTTGTCCTGTGGTTGCCACATTCCTTAGTTGATGATTTTATTCTCATGGAAAGACAAAAAAAAAGTGCTGTCCCAACTTTAACTTGGACAACAAACTTAGGACCTTACTGCAGTCTCACAGCTGAGACCTCTCCTTTCAGCTTGCAGCTAAATATTATGTTCTCAATTATCACTTTCTCCATGGATTCTCAGTATTCAGGTCACATGATGGGAAACTTATTCCAGGGATTGAAATGAACTGAGGAAGTCAGAGAGGGCTCTCTAATGATAAATCTTTCTACCAGCCGCCCGAGCCCTGCCACCACATGGGCGACCAAATAAACACACAGAGATTGATATCATTTAGAATACTGCTGGCAAATGACTAGGATTTCTTACTTGCTAGCTCAGTCTTAATTATTAACCATAACTACTAATCTATATATTTACAAAGACTTATCTTATGGAGAATGCTGGCAGCATGCATCCTCTTTCCCGGATCACGTGGTGACTCCTCAGATAAGAGAGGAGGAGGAAGAGAGTGATTTCATGCTTGTCCTTGCTTATATTATGAGTCTGCCTGCTATGTCACTTCCTGCCTGCATCATATGACAACTTCTCTTTACTACATTTCCCAGAATCCTCCTTGACTCCTAGTCCCAACTATCTTGCTTCCCCATTGGCCAACAGTGTTTTATTCAACAACCAATAAGCTAAACATACACAGAAGGACTTCCCCCATCGGGGTTCAGCATTTCCCTTCAGAGATCTCTCATTGTTGTCTGTTGATACTGGGAAATTTGGGTCCCTTCTTTGGATTCTCTGGTTTCATTAATAAAATAGGTTAGGAATGAAACCTAACATAAGCCTAAGGAAAATTTTATTGGAGTTTAAAAGGAAAATGCTTATAGGAAAAGCAAGCTGCTTTCCTTCTCTCCTCTATGCCCCTCTTCATGGCAGCTGGTGGGGATCTCTAGTTTGGGCTAGTTTGGTGGACAGGCAGTTACTTCCACAGTGCCATCCTCTCAGCATGTCAATCCTAAAGGACCTCATAGGGGCTGCTTGTCAAACTCGCTCCTGAAGCCTTCTCACCATGAAGAATTTCCCAGGAGAAACCAATAACATTTTCTGCCCAGTGGGCCATTACCCAGTCCCTGAGACAGCTGCTTATAATAGCATGTTATTGTAAGGAACGTTTGTGTGAACAAATTGAGCATATTCAAATCGTAAGTCTCCTGTTCACTTCCTAATTGACCAGAGCCTCAGAGCCATTTCTTCACAGTGTTAAGGGAAGTGAATTTAAGAAGGAGATATATTAAAAGGAGTTATGTTTTCTGAACAAGGAGTGGGCTGACTTACTAAGCTAGATGGCTCTCTGGCCTTGTAAAGCTACTGCACTAGAAAGTAAAGTTTTTCTCAACATAAGGCAAATTCTTCTACCTATACCTTTAACATGCCTTAAGGTGAGCCCACCTTCTTCCTAGGACATCTCAGCTTCCTTCTACAGACCCAACTTCACCATTAATCTAAGACAATGTAGAGATCACTATAAAAAGAAATGTTCTAGCTTCCTTTCTGTGCCTGCAGTAAAATACACTGAGCAAAAAGTAACAGTGACAGTAAGGATTTATTTCCTCTGACAGGATGAGGGAATTCAGGATAAGAACTTGAAGCAGAAAGCATGGAGAAAAACTGTTCTGAAGATATATGCAGTCCTGTGCTCACCTAGCTTCTTACCTGTACAGCCCCAGACTACATGCCCAGGAAATGGCACTGACCAAGGCAGGCAAGGCTCCTCCAAACATATCAATTTTAACAGTCAAGACAAGTCCCCAAAGATATACCCCAAACCCAAATCTGAGCAATTTCTGAAAGTCAAATTGATAGTTTAAGCTAACTAGGACAATAAGGTTTGCTTAATTATGTGTTTTAAAGTCTTCTAAAAAATAGCTTTGTTACCTTAGTCAAATAAATTTATATTTTGTACTATATCTGGCACATTAAATATTGAATTGGAGATTTATATATTTCTATCTAAGATCTAAACACTCTGTGTCTGCATTTTATTTAAATGTTGTACATTAGGCTGTAGATTTAAAGTTATCTAGGTATAACATACACCAGGTAAATAATAAATGTCTTATATATACACTATACAGTACATATAGACCTTAAACACACAAAATTGTCAAAGAAAATCTTGGCACCTTACCCTTATATAGTTGGTGGCTTCTAGATAAAATGACACCATTATTTAGATGGTACTTTTGAAGTAACTAGTATGCATCTAATTAAATAAAAGCATATAATCATCTGTGCCTCTGTATGTGTGATTTTTGTGTTCATATGTGGTGCTGGGACTGGAATCCAGGGCTTCTGACATGCTAGGCTACTCTGCCATATGAATTATAAGACTTGGCCTGATCATCCTAAACCTTATACACCCAAAGCATTGCCACTCTGACAGTTCCAATGATTTGGCATTAAGAATCCAGGTTTACATCTACAAGCAACTAGAAAAAGGAGTTGGCTTATGTCCTCTAATAATTTATGGTTGAATAAAAGCAGCCCATTATCCACAAGTTATGAGAAAAAATTTGAAGTACTTAAAAGATAACAAAGAGACTGAAATTTTATTTAAAGAATGGAAATATAAAAACTTTAGCTAACATAAGTCAAAGGCCATCCTCACATGGAATAAAACTTCTGTCTCATTCCTTGTTCCTTGAAAAGTAGGTTTAAATTGAGCCATTTAAAATTGCCATAAAAGTATAAATTCTTTTACCAAAAAGATTACTGGGTACCTAAAATAATAGACAGTTCTTGAGCATAGGTAAGGATCATAAAAGCATTAGAAGTCAATCAAGAAAGCAACTAACTACTGATTTCCTTGTATATCTATTAGTACCTATGGTACCTAAATAGGTTATAAATGTGAAAATTAAACCTCACTACTCCTTTTTAAAGACTGGTGGAACTGACTTTCTGGATTGTCATACAAAGAGGACTTAGATCACAAATTCATGGCATATAGACAACCAGTATCATGTATAGTCAGCCAGATTTGTCAGGTCAATGAAATCACCTAGAAGATGCCCCCACAATTCTCCTAAGTTCCTTGACCCCTTGTCCTCTTGATTAGAGTGGCCATAGAGACCTTGATGGGGCTACAATCAAAGTACATTCTGTAAATAGAGTGACCAGATAACAAGGAAGGTTCTGCCTTATAGGGACAAGAAAACCATTTCTAATAGAATGGTCAGCAGGGAGAAAACATTGAGGAGTCTCTCCTTTCCTTAAGAAAAGGAAAAATTATGCAAAAAGTAATGGACCTGGGAACATTCATCCCTAAATTGAATATCTCCATCAAATCCCTTCCCTCAGTGTTTAAGAAACCTCAGAAAAGGGAAACAGAAAGAATTGGGGAGACAGAGAGGACAGAGGACACTATGAACATAAGTCCTTCGAAATCAATAGGAACAAAGTTCATATGAATGCACAGAGACTGATGTTGCATGCACAGGGCCTGTACAGGTCTTCATCAAGTCTCCAGCATATATAGTATTGCTTCTAGTTTAGTCTTTTATGGGATTCTGGAATGTGTAAATGGGTGGGTCTTTGATTCCTGTATCATCTCCTGGGATCATTTCCTTTTGTTTGTTTGTCTTGTCTAACTCTGACATATTAGTTTTTTGTTTTATTATATTATATTATATTATATTCCCTTAGAAGTCTGTTTGTTTACTAAAGAGAGACAGAAAAGAGGGAGATCTGGTTGGGAAAGAATGTGGAGAGGAAAATGGGACCAGTAAAAGGAGGGAAAACAATAATCACTATATATTATGTGAGAAAAGTATGTATATTAATCTAAAAAAAAAGAAGGGGACTGGAGAGATGGCTCAGCATTTAAAGAACACTGACAGAACTCCCAGAGGCCCAATATGACACATACACACAGATGGACATACAGGTAAAAACTACAATGCACACAAATAAATATAGTTTTCTTAACAAAAAGGATAGCTGACTGTGGTTGAAGGAGTAAAGGAGTGAGTGTTGTTCCTCCATGCCCTTTGCTTGGGTTACTGACTTCAGATCCCTGCTCTGGTTCCCTTTCATGATGGAGTGTAAATTATGAGCTAAAAAAAAAAAAACCCTTTCCTTGAGAAAATATGGGGAAAAAAAAACATAAGTTGACTCACAGCAACATCTTCCAAGGAACCCCCTCCCCGGCCTGTGCTATTGAAATTGGAATGATTCTAGGGCCACTTAATATTTACATTTGAAATAATACCCTTTAAGTATTTTTTTGTCTGCTACAAACTAAAATGAGGAGCAAATAAATGTTTTAAAACTTAAAATGACAAATAATAATAATAACAAACAGCAAGAAAGGATAAGAGCTAATATGGGGTGGATATACTGGCTACCTACCTACCAGATCTTGTCCATCTATAAGGCAAGAATAACCAGAACAAACGTGTTATTTGGGACTGGAAGAACAGTGGTATGTGTACAATTAAAAAGACGGGAAAATAAGATGGTTTATTTAACTAGGACTTCAGATGCCAAGTAAAATACTTATAAAGTTCATTTGTTTAGTAACTATTTGGCCTCTCATTAGAACATTCTTGTTTCTACTTGTGGCACAAAACTGTTGTTATTTTAATATTTGAGCAGCTACAGAAATCTTCAGGATTCTATCTCATCATTATCCATACTTAATCATCTGAGATAATGGGGGATACAGGCATTTTTAGTTCCATTCAGCACTTTATAGTACATAAACCATTTGGGCTGAAAGAGGACCCCCCTTAAGTAGTATAGTATTAGATGACAACAAAGCACATAGGCAAGGAATGCAGAGTTCCAAGACACTTTGGTGATAATGAAGGAGCAACAAGAACACAAAACTGGATTTAAATAGAGACTCTAAGCCCTGTGCCATCTGTTGTAGGATTTACCTCAGGAATGACACCATTGGCCACCATGCTGAAGAAAAAAGTCAATGGGTCCCAGCAGCCTCCAGCTACAAATGTGGCATACTAACCAATAAGAAGGCAGTGTGCCAGACAAAACACACAGATGCTACTAGACTATGAACCATCTGCACTTTGAGTGCACTAACCAGTTTGGATTCAGTGTGACTTCCCAAAGTGAGACAAGGAATTGAATAAAGACATACTCCTGATAAGTCTACAGTTTCTATAAAGCCAGTGAGCTTCATTTTTACTTTCCTATCCTTTATGTGACAGTTAACGAAACATGACGGTTGGTGTTTGATTTTTGTCTACTAATGGGATATCAGAGTAAAAAGGCTTGGAGTAAGATTGGCTTTAAGGTATGGAAAGCAGAGGTCAGTCACGAAAGCAAAAAGCCTTAGCAATATTTATGGTCTAGATTACCTTGTCTCATTGGCTGTTTTGAGAATATATCTTTATACTGTATTAGCATCTTGTTATTTTGTTATATAAACAAGTGTCACTCTGATACAGATTTGTCTTATTGTATAGATCAGCTTCAGGGTAAAAATGCCAGTATAAATATACAAGCTATTTAATGTCATTTTGTTGTATGTACTTTTTATTGTTTATCTCACACTTCATACACATAGGGTGTTTAGCCAGTTACTGCTGAATAGAGGCCAGATCTCAGAGGCTGGTCCCTATACCAGAACTTACATCAAAATGTTTGTTATCTGGTCTCTGTGAGTCTGTGAAATATAACACATAATCATCCTTTAGTTTACAGCTAATATACCATGTTTCTCTTTCTGGGTATCTCTCTGGGAAGTTTGAAATAGAAGATATTTCATGAGTAAACTGCAGGCATCTGCAAATGGGAACATGAGAGATCAGATTGGAGGGATATGGATGGAGACTATTGGAAGGGGATCCCATTTCAGGGTCAAGTAAAGAGGAATCTACAAGACAACCCCTGATAAGACTTCTAGCAATAGCAGATATATGTAGCCTGAACTAGCCATATCCTGTGACCCCATAAGACTTCAAGTGGAGGCAGTGGGAAACCAACCCAGCCACATAAATTTTGACTGACATTCTGCCATGCCTATGAAATTTGCTGGTGTTAAGGTGGCCTAGAGATTGAGGGAGTGGCCAACCAATGACTTCTTTAGCCAAAAACCCTTGCCTATAGCACCAGGACCCTTAGGCTGGATGACCCAGAGACCTAGGATAGAACCAACATGACTGGAGAAAAAACATGTCAATGAATGATGTATAGCAATATTCTGCCTAATAACAGCCTAATCCAGTTGTCAAAAGAGATGCTTCATCCATCAACTGATGTACATAAATGTGGACCCATAGCCAAAAATTAGGTAGAGATCAGGAAATCCTGTAGAAAGGTAGAGAAAGGATTGTAGGAGCCAGAGGTGTCAACCACACCACAAAATAACTCAAAGAATCAACTAACCTGGGCTCACAGAAACTAAACCAACAAGGGAAATTGCACAGGACTAACCTAAGCCCTCTTCATACATATTACAGTTGTGTAGTTTGGTCCTCCTGTGGGACTCCTAACAGTGAGAGTAGGTGCTGTTTCTAACTCTTTACTGGATGTTGGGACCCTTCTCCTCACACCGAGTTGCCTTGCCCAGCCTTAATATATGGGGAGGTGCTTAGTCTTACTACAATTTGGTATACCATGTTTTGTTGATATTCACCAGAGACCTTCCCTTTCCTGAACAGAAACAGGAGGAGTGTATTTCAGGATAGAACAGAGGTGGATGGTAGAGAGGCACTGGGAGGAGAGAAAGGGGGGGGGAATTGTAGCCAGGATGTAAAATAAATTGCCATTTGGTAATAATGCAAGACTTTAATCCCAGCATGCAGGAATCTCTGGAAGTTTGAGGCCAGCCTGGTCTACAGAATGAGTTCCAGAATAGTCATGACACACAGAAAAACTCTGCCAATAGATAGATAGATGATAGATGCATAGATAGATAGTAGCCACCCATTTTTATTAAGTAGAATACCCAGAAGTCACATTTAAGTTTGTATACCCTTTCTGGCAAACTGAGCTCTGTGGTTTATATTGATTCTTATTCCATAATTATCATCAGGTTTCTTTTTGAAGGAATATTGGTGGACACCTACCTAACATATTTTATGTCAATATGGTCATAAGAAGGTGACACTAGGGTTCTAGAAAAGACAATCTAAATCAAATTCCAGACTCCTTTGCCCAGGATGTTAGAAACATTGTTGAAGAGACCCTTCCGTATTTTTCAAACTTTGTTCCATTTATACTTCTTATTATTTCTCCCACTCTTCCTAAAATTCTAACTCCATGCTCCTTTGTTCTGAGGTCAGTGATTTGTCAGCTGTCTGGTCTCTATCTACGAGAGCTTGTCACTTAGCACCACTGGTAAAGCCATTTGGTCTCATTCCGAAGAAAAGTGCTGGAGAACAGGAAGTTACACATGACAGTGAAAGTTACACATGTCACTCAGGAGAAACAGCTATGTTGATAAGTTCAAAATAACCAAATCTCCTGAGGTTTAGCAGTGGAAGATTTTCATTCCTCAAATGACTCCTAAATAACACTCAATTTAAACTGAAAGAAGTTCACAAAAGACAGAACTTCACCCATCAGCATCCATCAGAGATGAGGAATAAACCTAAACGGGGGATGTGTGATATTCTGAAGAGTGCCTGGGTGACCTCATTTAATTTCTATTCTACTCCAATCATAGTGATATTTGAGGACAAAATATCATATGCTAAAATTTTCTCTTCATGTAATCTATATGGAACTAGTTAGATGAAGATGGCTCCAGAGTGACCAACAAAACCTCTAATGTCATTATAGTTTCACCTTCATGTTCCACATAATATTCTACACTGCAAAACAGTTGACAGTTGCTATGGTAATGGCTAGAAAGGAACATAAAAGGAAAGAATACTGTCACATAAATTTCTGGAAATCTCTTTCCATTCCCAGTGAATATATTAATATTGCTCTGCTATAGTCTCATCTTCAGTCACTCACTTGTTTTACTCTCTATATTTAGCTTCCAATCATTGGGGCCTGAGAAAAGGTTTCATAAATTTATCTCCGAATTCTATTCTTGATTGTAAATAAAAGTCCCCTTCACTTTTCAGATGAATCTCAATGTTGACTACACACTTTGAAATAGGAAAAAAAAAACTACTAGTTTGTGGACAAAACTTGGAGCAAAACTACTTACTAAGTTCACTAATTAGATAACTGTAAATATTCAAAAATAACTTAAAAATCGAAGGACATGTTTAGAATATGTAAATAAACACTCTTAAATAGTTCACAAACATCAACTTCATCAATCTATATAAATTCTTAGAAATCACATAATTCAAGACACATCTTTATAGTCCTCTTCATGAAGTTGAACACTATTAAATAGTGAGGAAGAATAATAATGCTACATGAAAATAAAACAGAAAATTTCAAGTAAACTTTTACAAAAAATGCAAAGTACATGTGGTGATAACCTAAATATATAAAAATGGCCCTAAATATATCAAAAATCAGAATTAACATGCAATAGATAATGTATAGATAATTCTATACATAAATGCCTAGATAATTCTATAAAAAGACATTTTCAGTAGCTTTTAACATGAATTTTCTTTTAAAGTAACTAATATTACAAATATTAATATACTAAAGAAAAATTGAGTGAATAGATTTCAGTTATATTTCAACTAAAGTAATTGAATTCTGTGCTTATAATATGGCAGGAATTATCTCAAAATTTTAGTTTGGAAAGAAATGTAATTATCAGGCTGTTAAGTATCCCAAGTGAAATCTTAGCCAAAGACTTGAACCAAGATAACTCAAGTGTTTACAATTTTGGCACTAATTGGTCATTTGGAGCTCAGGGAATTTTGGGGATTGACACTAAGAAATTGAAAGGCTTTTCCTTAGTCACTGATGTTTAAGGGACAAAAGGCCAAAACAAAGTCACTCTTGCTCTATCAAAAGAGTTAAGTAGCTTTGTAAAATTTTACAAAATACTGTCCCTACAAAATTGGGGTGTTTTACTACCTGTCTTTTTTCTTTATTTTATACATTATAGACACACCGAATAGTATCTCAATATATAATAAGGAAATGTTTAACTCAGTCACATTACTAACATTTCCATAAAAACATATAGAACATACATTCTCTTACATGTATGTGTTTGGTATGAGTATTTAAAATCTACCAACATATGTTCAATATATTATAAAGAGTAGTTCTCATAGCTTATATTAATCCTCAAGATTTGTTCAGTCCTCATAACTTCACTTTTGTGTCCTTTGCTTTGTACTTTTGTATGCTATTAACTGTAAATGGAGTTCTTAATTGGTGTAGATAATAAAAACCCAGACTCAGATATAGAGATAAATGCTGAGAGATCAGGAAGGACAAACCACTGACACACCATACCTGCTTTGTATCTCAGCTGACAAGGGAATGAGTTCCTGTTTCTCCCTGTTTATATCCTGTTTCCACCCAGCTACCTCATTTCTTGTCTGCCTGTGCAGACATTAAGACCTCTATCCTTAGCTAGTGGCAAGCTCCATTCTCTGACCTTCAGACAGATTTTATCTGTACAAGCAAGATATCACCACACTACACCCCCCAAACTGTGTTGTGCTTTTCCTTTTATGTCATCTTTAATTCACTTAACACATCTTCTAAATTTAGCCATGTTGATGAAAATGACACATCTTTTGATGGTTAATTGCTATTGCCAACTTGACAGGATTAAGAGACACAACTCTGAACTATATCTGTGATAGCATTTCCAGAGAGGATTATGTAAGGAAAATGAAGTACATATCTTGCTTCTTACAATAGAGTCTTCTTCATTTTCTCAAGCCCAAACTGGAATATAACAATTTCATACATCAGTTTCTGCTTCTCGACTTGTTTTTGGGTAGTAGGACCACCAGAATGCAGTAACACTATGGGATGAGTCCTGGGTAGAATAAAATTAGAAGAAAGAAAATCCAGGTGAACATGGCATTCAACTCTCCTTGTTTCCAGATAGAGATGAAATTTTACCTCAGGCTTCCCCTTCCACTGTGCCTTCACTGTCAAGATGGCCTGAATGTCATCAAATCCTGAGCACAAATGAATCCTTCCTCCTTTAAGTTACTTGGTGTCACGGCTTGATCATAGTAGATAGAACAATAACTAATACATGGAAGGATATCATCTAAGACATAATATCCCACTTTGTAAACACATATTTTAAATATGAATATATAAATATATAAATATTAATATATATAAATACATATAAATATATAAATATATAAATATCCAGAAATTACTAATTTTTCAAGTATTGATAAACAGTCTGTTTCTATATCTTGGTTCAAAATGATGAGAGTGCCTGTCATGAAGAAAACAAGAGATAAGAAATGCTGAACATGCAAGGCGTTGGTGGTGCATGCCTTTAAAGCAATACAGAGGAACCCTTTCTCCAAAAAAAAAAAAAAAAAAAAAAAAAAAAAAAAAAAAAAAAAAAACGAAAGAAAGAAAGAAAGACTGAACAGAGCAGAAAAGGAACACTTGAATTCTTTTGGTAGTAATTAAATCTGTGCAGCCATCAAGAAAAACACACAGCCCAAAATATAGCCATCAATTTCTTCAGCAAGTCTTCTGTGTCTACCAAAGGACATGAAATCATCTTTGTGCCAAAGATTCATTGTGGCATTCTTTGTTGTGGTTTAGAGATTTGCAGCAAATTATAATTAGCTTAAGACGAAAGATAAAGGGTATTAATTATTTTTATTTCAATACAAAAATAACAATATTATATTTCTATCATATTTTATATTCATGGAAGACAAAAATGCAAAGCCTAACAACAGGTAACATTTTAGACCTATATCAACTTGGCTATTATTAAAGCTATATAGGACATAATGTTAAATCTATATAACAAACACTTCACTCATGACTATCAGTTCTCTGTTGATCTTCAAATGGGCAATGTGACTGTATTGTAAATCTCATGACAAGCAAGTTAGTGTTACCGAGTGCTATTTCTTTCCAGGAGTAATTTTGTTCAGCTATTAGAGAGCAAGACATATTAAATACCTAGATTTTTTTCTGAGGCTGTACTCACATAGAAATTTTCCTGACATTCTGAAAATAATGGAGGTAAGATTACAGCAAATGACTCTGTCATATACATAGGCATCAAGCTGGCTCATATAGTCATGTACCAGATGTCATTTTACAGACAAAATGCTACCTTAATTCTAAGCTTTATCTACAAAACTTGCTAATGAGGAGCAAATGTGCTTGCTTAAACATTTACTTTTCATTTAAAAGAACGTATTTTTATAGCTGTATCTAAGGACAATACACAAGAAATTACTGTTAACTTTTTATGAAGAAAATTGCTAGAATTTTTAAACAGTACATATTTGTTAATTTCTTTACCCTCTCTGTGTGTGTGTGTGTGCGTGTGCGGGTGCGGGTGCGGGTGCGTGCGCATGCGGGTGCGTGTGCATGTGTGTGTGCATGTGTGTGTGTGTTTGTGTGTGTGTGTGTGTGTGTGTGCGCGCGCGCGCGCTTTTGTGTAGATGGGTGTTACATATCTCTTTTGAGGAGTTCTTATGACAACTTTTGAGATTTGATTCTCTGTTTCAGTACTGGGTATTAAACTCAGGCTTTCAGCTTAGCAGCAGATGCCTTCACCCACTGAGACTATCCTTAAAGGAATTCTCTTGGATTCTGTGATGTTCCCCATTATTCACTTCTGTTATGCTTCTGATGGTTCTTAGTGGTGATACAGCCTACTCTAAGTAGTTGCGCACTTATCTTCTGCTCCCTCCCAATAGTCCCCCTTCTATGGTCTCAGTGATAATAAGTTGCTCATCAGTTATGACATAGTCTTGAGGGTTCTTTCTCTTTTTTTTTAAATCCAGATTTACCTTCTTGCTTTCTTTCTTCTTCCTCCTTCCTTCCTTCCTTCCTTCCTTCCTTCCTTCCTTCCTTCCTTCCTGTTTGTCTGCCTGTCTGTCTTTCTGTCTAGTTTTTTTCTTCTTATTGATTCATTAGGAAATTTGCATCATGAATCCTGATCCAATGCATCAACTCATCTCCTTGCCTCTACTCTCTGCCTCTGTGACTCCCTCAATAAAAACCAAACATAATTTAAAAATGTAGCCTAAAATCAAAACAAAACAAAAAGATTAAAAAAGTAAAAATATTTCACCTGGAAGCTGTAATGTGGCCCAGTGAGTCACACAGTATACCCTTCAGTCCACAGATCTTAATTTTCTTCTTGCAATTTATTTTTTATTTAAATTAGAAACAAGTTTCTTTTACATGTCAATCTCAGTTCTGTCTCCCTCCTCTCCTCCCCTGCCCCCCATGGATCCTCCTATCCCATCTCCTTTGTGCTCCCCAGGGAGAGTGAGGCCTTCCATGGGGATCTTCAAAATCTGTCATATCAATTGGAGCAGAACCTAGGCTCTCCCCAGTGTGTCTAGGCTGAGACAGTAACCCTCTATGTGGAGAGGGCTCCCAAAGTCCGTTCATGTACTAGGGGTAAATACTGATCCACTGTCAGTGGCCCCATACGTTGTCCAGATCTCCAAATTGACATTCTCTCTCAGGGGGTCTGAAACAGTCCTATGTTGGTTTCCCAACTATCAATCTGGGGTCCATGAGCTCTCCCTTGTTCAGGTTTCTCCAGCCTGCTCTTGACTCCTTTGCTCATCACTCCTCGCTCTCTGCAACTGAATTCCAGGAATTCAGCTTAGTGTTTAGCTGTGGGTGTCTGCTTCTGCTTCCATCAGCTACTGGATGAAGGCTCTAGGATGGCATATAAGGTAGTCATCAACTCATTATCGGAGAAGAGCTTTTAAGGTAGTCTCTCGACTATTGCTCAGGTTGTTAGTTGGGGTCAACCTTTTAGGTCTTTGGACATTTTCTTAGTGCAGAATTCTCTTTAAACCTTAATGGCTCCCTCCAGTGTTCTTTGCAATGGGTCATTGGTCTGACTCAAGGCCTCTGATTTCTGCTACTTTATCATTACTGGGCCCTCACTGGAACTCCTCCTACAAATCTAGGTTTCCAATAGGCTGCTAATTCCATACAATTACAAATACTTTCTGAAGCAATCCAATAGTTATCTTAAGGTCAACATCTGTATCTCAGCATGTAAGCCTTCTTTTTCTACCTTTTTCAGTTGTAAAACAACACCATTATCTCTCACTTGCACATAAGAACCAATTGAGTAAAATATGTATTAGGGATAATTTGAACTATGGAGAAAAAAAAAACAATATTTCAGTAGAATCTTTTAGTATCCAATAAAAATCCTGATTAATTTTGCAATATTCAAAAATAATTCTGTTTATTACAACAAATATTATACATTTTATATATGAATGCATGTATGTACATCTATGGATGTGTATTATAGGTCTTCAAGTGTGTGCACAAATATGTGTTTTAGCGTATTGTGTTATGTATATGCATGAGTGTTTGTTAGTTTGCATGCACATGAACCTTTCTGCTCTCATTTGTTCACTTTTCATAAAATTTTAATTTAAAATATTTTCTATGAAGTACTCCACAGTCTCATATTCAGCAGGTTGAGATACTTAACCCTCTTTCTCTCTAACAATTAACATTTTCTCTTGATCATTGTGCTAGAACACTAAAGTACCTGTCAAAGAATGTTTCCTGCATGCTGTGACCCATTCTAATATAGTTTAATCTGTGAAATATTTCTAAAATGCAAAAAAAACACCCAACTTTTTCTTGAGTGATTTCCCTGTTGGAGTCTGCCAAAGACAGACAGCACCTCACACATTAGAATTTTGTTTAAATTGCTGTTTGGTCTGGTTATCTGGTTCCACCCTCCTCTCTTGATTATACCTATGCTGTGTCCATATCTGGTGCTTTGTTGCTTAGTTGTTTTGCTTTGCTTTCCCTTAGGCAATTTCCTGTAATATATCATCAACACATCACCATCTGTCCGATGTGTTGTTTTTCTAAGCAAACACTGGAATCTCTCTTGATAACGTCGTGCTATCAATAGCTATTAAAATATTCTGGTTGTATGTCTGACTTCTGATAAATGATTCACTTTCAATGAGTGATTACTTTTTTAAAAAATTCCTATTAGTTAGCAATGAGCCAAGAGAAAGGAAGAGAGGAACAGAGATGAGGGTCAGAGTGGGAGGGGCAAATCTGAAATCAAAGATTTTTTCATAAATCACTAATAGATTCCTCACTCTCAAAATGGAAGTTGCTAGTCTTTATTCACATTTTTAAAAACTGGTTTACACTGTGTTAATCTGGCATGGTTGACATTTTATATTCCTACTTCTTTCAACCATCTTTATCTCTCCAGTCTTGAGCCTGCCTTCTCATGGGCTTACCTGCAGGGCCCTCAACATTTAAGCTCCCCATGTCTTCAGGAACTTCAAGACATTTTCTTCATTTTATAAAAAACTTTTGCTCTTAGATTTTCCTGTATTAGGGCTTCTTATATTACTTTTTCTTTTTATGAAACTGTATTTTAAATATATATATATATATATATATATATATATATGACAGGCTATAATATTTTACATTTCTTATCCTCCTTTCCTTCCAGAATTCCAAATAAAAGTAGGTCACCAGAAAATGATCATTAGAAAAGAAGTGAAGTAACATTGCCTCTGTAACTGGGCAATCAATTTATGTTAAAATAATTTATATATTTGTTCAAGAAAATTATTAAATTAAATTTAGATCTAAATATAACACAAAGCTGTGAGATTATTAATTTTTTTCAATTTAAATAACTGGTGCCTGTAAGCTTGATTTGAATCTTAGGAAAGATGTCTAGGAACACAGTTGGAAATTACTGAGTTTCCCTTTGAAATGCCAACTTCTTGCTAATATATAAAAAATGAAGGAAGTAAGGAAGAAAAAAACATAATTCTGTCATGGAACTTAATTCCAGAGAGTGCATTGCTGTTGGTGTAAGCAAAACTGTGTTTTCATTAAAGGAAGAAAGTAAAGAAGTTAATTAAATCAACTCACATAAACAGGCAAAACCAAGGAGCTTCTGTCTCAGTTGAGAAGCTCTAATTGCAGAGAGTAATTATCCAATTTTATCACAAATATAAAAATACATTCAATAATTCACACATTCTCAATTCTTATAAAAATTCCACAAGATTTACAAATATACTTTGGGTAAATTTAAAAAGCCTTTAATCAAATAAAAGAACAGAATATTGGCAACCTGCTATGTTTCCTACAGCAAAATTCACCATCCCTATACAGACACACCCACATAACACTTATGGTTCAAAAATTAATTTGAACACACACATGTTGTAGTGCAGGATAATGTACAAAGTGATGCACTGAAATGGTTGATATTACTATTGCATTTGTGAAATTGCTTTGAAATGTTTGAGAAAACTGCCATAAAAACACAATAAAGAACTATTTTCCCCTTTCTTTGAAATACAGACTATTTATCCAGCATAACATATACAAAACAAAGGAGTGCCAAAGAAAGTCTGAAATAACTCTGATCATGAGCTTATTTTTAGTTTATTGCATCCAAGGGAAACAAAAACAGCTTCTTATTTAAAGAACTCAATAAAAGAGTAGATTAAGTAAATCGGCCTATTATGGAAATGGAGATGAAGCCTAGAGGCTTTTTCACTTTAAGTTAAAAGCTTAATTTCAGGGAAACATAATAAGTTCCCATCACAATACATAAAAGAACTTGCAATATCTCCTTTTTAAACTGTTTTATAATCCCTCCACACAAATTTTCCTTTTCATGGAGGGTTTGATGTCAATGACAAATCCACTCAGGCTCCATCTCTGCCAGGCTGCTATGGCAAAACCCCATACTAACCACAGCTTATTGGAGCCTACTTGACAGAGCATTTTGTTGATGAGACATATCATGCTTAAGGTGGACCAATGGAAGTGAACATTTGGAGATGAGTGTGAGGATTTGACTCATGTGCTGAACCAATCTGTGTTCTCCAGATAGTACCTGTGGACACTAGGCTGCAGACAGAACAAATTTCTGTCATCTCTTCAAAAAAAAACAACAGATAAATGTTGCAAATGAGCAAGAGAATGGGAAGGAGAGGGAACTGGGATTGGTAAAATAAAATTGTTTTGAAGAATAAATAAAAAACAAATATGAAAACATTAGAGAAAATAAGACTATATGGGTTACTTATAATGGGACACGGGGCAGCATATGCACAAGGAATCTCAGGAACACCAGGTCAATAGTGGTGGTGATACTGATGCTGGACACATGATTGTGACTGGAAGAAACATCAGTGAGGAAGACTAGAGGAAAAAGACAATGGAATAACCTATGCGGCTCCTTTAGAATATTTACAATTAAGGAGAGACTTGCTGGATTCTGATATTTCTCTAGCTACAGATGACAAGGGAGGCACTTAAGAAATATAATAACATCTCTTAATGTAGTCTAATTGTTCACATATGTAGTGATAAATAGATTACACATGTAATAGTAGCAAAAATTCTAGTAGGCCTTAATAATAAAAGCTCAGAGTCAGATATAGGCTTAGACGCTGGAAGATCAGAGAGACAAAGGAGCAAACCATAGCCACACCTTTACCTTCTCAACTTCCCAGCCAAAAAGAAACTAGGTTCCTGCCTCCCCCTGCCTTATCAATTCCTCTCTCTGTCCAGCCATATCACTTCCTGTCTGTCTTTACAGACAGCTAGGCCTCTATGGTTAACTAGAGGCTAGCTGTGCCCTCTGATCTTCTGGTAAGGTTTATTTAGAGTACAAACAAGATATCACTACATGAAATTTAAAACAACTTTCAGGGAAGAAGTTTAATAGAGTATACTATTCATAAATCAAGAATGATTTATGTAAAAAATCAGAAAGAAACATACAATAGGAAATCCCAAAGTGAACAGTCTGAGTTTTTTACATACAGTCCTCAGAATCAGTTGATCACTCTCTTTTTCTGATTATAAAGAAACATAATGAAATTCACTTCAATGTATTTCAACTTATGATTAATAAAAGGGATATAGTCATATTGCAAAATATTTTAAGTTATAGAAGAGTTTTAAACTGCAAATGTGGACATAAGTGGTTATCTTGTGAATTTGTGCCCCAAGTTGGACATCAGGTGAAGCTTTTATCTAATTATTCAGTATCAATTTAAACGAGGAGTCAGATATTGGAAGAAAAACCTGAAAGATCAGAGATGGAGGGGAACAGTGACTTCCTACCTCTCCTGTTCCTTCCCACAAAAAGAGCAAGATCTTCTCTCAGCCCTGTCTTACTACTTCCTGTCCACACTCTGTCTACACTCCCCCAAATGTCTATGGTTAATTTTGGTCAGTTTGTGGATAGCTCCAGCCTCTGAGTTGAAAAAAATTATTTCTCAGAACACAATCAAAATATCACACATAAAAACACTCAGATATCATGCAGCTGAAGGCACAGGCTGGTTGTAAGCCCCAAATTGGATGTGGGGAACTGAACTCTGGTCCTCTGCCTGAGCAGCAAATGCTTTCAAGCACTGAGCCACCTCTTCAGAAACCAAATGAGTAATTTTTCTTAATATTTTTATTTTAAGTATTATTTAATAACATCATTTCCTCCCTTTCTCCTTCAAACCCCTCCTGTGCCTTTTTTCTTTAAGCCTCTCCATGTTACTGTCACTTACTCTGCCCAAACTCATGGTATCATTTTCTTTGGTTATTGCTGTTGCATATATATTCTATTATAAATTAAATCTGCTGAATTCCGTTAGTTTTGTGGGGTGGGGTAAGATAAATTCTTCATCTCTCAGCTTTCTGTAGTTGCCTGTACTTCTTTGTCTAGCAGTGAGGCCGCTTGATACTTACCTGTTCTACATTAGGATGTCTATTGGTCTTTCATCATTTGAATATTGTTTCTACAGCTATATTGATGCTTTATCATCGGTATAGTTTCCCTGTGATTTTTCAGGAAATACAAACTCATACAGTAATTCCAATCATCTTGCTCTTAAATTTTCTTCTTCCTCCACTTCCACAAGATTCCTTGAATCTTAGCTGGAGGAGTTCTGTTGTATACTGTAGGGGAGAACCCCATGATCAATTGCTTTCAGTATTTTGAGAAAGGTGTGTGTGTGTGTGTGTGTGTGTGTGTGTGTGTGTGTGTGTGTGTGATGGTCTACCTCTGCTGCAAAACTGAGATTTTTTGATAAGGTGTCAGAGCTACATTAACCTTTAGGTATAAGGGTAAATATATAGAAAGCAGTTAGGAACTCTGCTGCTCTAATTGAGTAGAGGTAGTATGTTTTTCTATAAGATTCATGAATTCATGAGTCCTGAGTAGTTGGCCAGGTTTCCAGGACTAGACAGAATTTCCATCTTGGTAAGATGGCCTTAAAGTAAAATTGAAGATCGGTTGGTTGTCATCAATATATGATTGATACCCTTGCATCTCTAGGTAAATCTTGCCATGCTGATTGTTGTTGTTCTTCATAGGTGTCACAACTGGTAGGGTTATTGATTGCTTTTTCCCTTTGACATGCTACCCAGCACCTTCTGGTACCATGAAAGCTAGTCCCCAAGTAAGAGTGTTTAAGATCAGGTCCAACTCAAATATTTGGAATCCTATATCCAAAATACACAGTATCCTCAGAAATAGGGAATTTCTTTCAACTTCTGGCCAGCAACCAAGGATAATCACAATAGCCTATATTGTTTTTGAAGTCTCTAAGACTTTCATGGTTTACACAATAATGGTTAATTTTTAAAGTTGCTTTTAAGGTACTAAGAGTAGCATTTAAATGGACTGCACTTATTTCCACCCTACATGAGTAAGTTTTGAGATGTAGTTTGATCAAGTATCTATGGTTAAATGTGACCACAATTTCATTTCATCTATTTATTTGGCTCCTATGAAGGAAGAATGAAAGACGCACCATGCAAAGACAACAAAGGTTGTTCACCTACAAGCCAGAAGGAGAGACTTTTCCATTATTAGAAGCTCCTATCACCCTTTACCTCAGACTTTTAGCTACAAACCCAATAGAAAATATCTTTTGCAGTTAATTCCATTGCAGTAATGTTTGATTGTGACAACCTGATTTGGCTACTTAAGTTCCACAAGTTGGGCACTGTCCTTTGTAAGTGTTAGGCCATTGTCTCATGTCTACACTAAGTGTGAAACTCAAGCTTTTGCCCTCTGTTATTAACAACACCAGGAAATTGATAGAAAGAAAACATATATCATGACTTATTCATAGTTTTTTTTTGTATTGAAGCAGTTCTTCTGTAGCATGTAAACATTCTTGTGTCACAGGAAAGATTTGGGCTTCAAACAAATAGTTGATACAGGAAAGAATGAATTAACCTCCTCAGCAGAGATTTGAGGGCTTAGGATTGCTTTGTGTTTGACCAAATATGTCTCTATATTATTTATATTCTAACCACACATGTACCTCATTTCTTCCCAATTCCTACTATGATATAAGCTATATAAAAGTAAAAACTCATGTATAGCTTATCAGTTATTACGATAAAAAGACCCATTATTTACAAAAGAACAAATATGGCTCTATGTTCATTTGAAGCCTGCCTAATCTTCGTTCCAGTTCCATGTATAAAGAAGGTTCTTGAAATTTGTTCTCACTTTCTTTTGCTGTTGGTTTTTGTTTCCTTGCATCTAAAGCCTCTAAAGCCTTCTGTGTTCCTCTATTATTGTACCTTATTAAAGGTGCTTTAGTTGCCTTAAGACACTTTTTTTATTGATTAGTGAATCATTTCCACTTACCACACATCTTTTAAATTCTGGAGTCAGCACCTACTATATAGGTCTCAGAAAGCCTCTTCCTATTAAAGCCTATGTTGTGATATTTGTAAAGTGAGAATTATACAGGTAAAACAGTTCAGAACATTTAAGATGATATGTAAAAATGACAATACAGTTTTCAGCAACCATTTATCTTTCATTTGTATTCATTTTATTTTTTCTTTTTTTCAATATATTGGGCTCAAATAGCAGTGCCTATAATGGGGTCAAAAATAAAATTGGGTCTAGTTATTTCTATAAGTTTGTAACAAACCTACACATGGTTCAATATGATATTTTGCATTATTCAACTCACACAAGTCATAAAGTTGTGATTTGATATGTTTAAATAATACCCAGATCTTTTTCTCTAAAATTTCCAGTTAAGCTTAAGTTTTCCAAAGCACATCCTAAAGAATACAAATACAATTGATTTCTTAATGAGACATTAAAGGAATTCATTTAAATAGAAAAATATTGAGTTGCCCTTTCCATTTAACTATTGAACAAAGTTCAGGACCATGAACAGGCACCTGATTAATTTTACCTATTTATCAAGTTGCATATAAGCCCATTACTCTCTCAGCATTCTCTGCAATTTTCCCTAGGCAGTTATAGATAAAAATGTAGACCATTTTCTCTCTATATAATGTATACAGATAAGATCTTGTAAAATTGTAATGGTAGAAATTTCAATCCACTTTGAGAGTTTAAAATTTATGATCATTTATAAAGTAACAAAACCACCAAGATACAGTTTTTCTTTTTAAAATACAGAAATATAAACTCTTAATGACAACCTATTGATGTCCAGATGTTTCTCTATCTGTAGTTTATTTCCATGAATTTTCTTCATTATTCAATAGAAAAAGTGCTGTGAAAATACCACCAAAATCAATTATAATTTGTCCACTTAGGGGTGCCAATGAGGCAGAGAATTAACCTCTGACTAATTTCCAAAGTCATTTACCAGCTGATGGTTTTGTACATTGCTGCCACAAGCACAAAGCAATTTGGAATGCCTACAAATGTCTGAGTTAACTGCACAGAATGTATCTTGTAGGTCATGATATATCCACAAGGCATATTTATTTATCTTATGTCTACAAAATCCCCTGAGGTCCAGGAGAGACACAATTTAATTTTATTACTAAATAAATCTCTAAAGTCAATAAGAAATCCTGTGCAATGATGTAAAATGAAAATTCCCCAACCACATAGTGAAATTATTGTATGGGACACAATACTACTATAGGATTCATGCATACTAGTCATATTGTTTTGTTAAGTTAGTTTTATACTGAGTAGGAACTGCCTCCAGGCATTGACTTTTTCAGATGAAAATCTATTCAAGTAGTTACTGCTTACCATCAAAAAAGAATTATAATGACTGAATATAATCTGTAATCTAATTACCTTCTAGGGTGAGGTTATTGGGGCAGATAATAAAGAATAATGTCTCTCATGAAGCACAAGATTTAATATATTTAAAATTTATTAAGAATTTATGTTGGTAATATTATTAGTTCTTTGAGAATGCCACACAATGTATTCTGTTCATACTCATATCCAAACCATAATATGTTTCCCCTCTCCCACCCATTACCATTTAGCTTCACATTTTTCTGTCACTGTGGTTCCAGATTTCTCTCTCTCTTTTTAAATGCCTCCAGTGGTGTTTTTGCCTGGTTGACTAAGCACTATACAGATATGATCATATTATTTGAATGTTGAGCCTGAATATAAATCTGAATAACCTTATGCTTTGTATTTATTTACTACTTATACTAGGTTATAAATATATTGCTTTCTGTGATAATGTTAACTAATATAGACTAGGAAAAACACTTGTCCAAAGTTGTCAAATTATGAAAAGAAAAAAATGCAAGTTTGCTTAGTATACTCATGACCAAGAGACTAGTACTTTTACATTCTGTCTGACAGAAAATTTGATGGACCTCAACCTGCCAGGTAAGTACAATAATAAAGATTTAATATTAAAAAATACTGAGTTGGGGAAAGATAAAATCAAATAAAGCATGTATTGGCTGAGTTTTTCACTATGCTTTCTAGTATCAGATGATCAAATGAGACTTAAAATACCAGTATTTTCATAAGCCTGAAAGACACAGCTACATTTATCTCAAGCTACAGTCTAACCAGATGTGTTTCCTAATTCAATCTTGGTGACACTTACCTCATTAATTCAATTGCAGTTGGCTTCTAATCATGTACCATGTAAAGAAGATGCTCCCAAGATAGTCACAGCACTAGATAAATATATTCAGAGAGATCTTAATTCCAGTTGGCAATGCTGATAGATGAACTGAGCAATCTATAATTTCTCTAAAAGCAGGTATCCTCAAATACTTCTACTCCAAGGCAGCACATAGTCCCTATTGGAATACAAAAGGGTTACTGAATAATATACTGCACTTAACTGATAAAACCAGTATGACATCTTTGTGATTACCACTCTATGGGCTCTATGCCTGTCTGAGCAGTGGCACAAATGGGGGGAGAGGAAGGGAGGGAGAAAGGGAGGGAGGAAGGAAGGAAGGGAGAAGGGATAGAAGTCATGGAAATCTTTACGAAGCCGAAAAAGACTTCAAGGATTCTTTGTCATAATCACCTTCCCAGAAAAGTAAGCAATAATTTCAAATTAAAACAGAAGAACTATTAAAATTTGTATTTGACTCTAGTTTTCAAGTATATGAAAAATTAGAAAAGACAAACAGATCACATATTCCATGTATGCCACCCTAGATCTATCAATCACTTTAATTTTATAATTTTTTCTAAGTTAAGAAGTCTTTCTAAGGCCTCAGTGGTTAAGAGCACTTTGCCCTTGCAAAGGACTATATTCCATTCCTAGCACCCACACTGAGAGCACCCTACCACCTGCAACTAAGGCTCCATGAATTCAGTCCCATCTTCTTGAATCAACAGGCACCTGAACATACATGTTAACACACACACACACACACACACACACACACACACACACACACACACACACACACACACACACACACACACACACACACACACACACACATATATGCAGGCATGAGCACACACATGATTAAAACTAAAATAAATCTTTGAAGAGTTATGTTTCTAAGAAGAAATTTTTTGAAAATTAAAGTCATTTTTCTCTTTTCTTGGTCCTTAAATATGCCATTCTAGTTTATTCATGCCCGATATTTTAAATTAATGAATTGTGGCATTACATTTTAGTGTAATGTTGGAATAACTAAAATTACAATGTCTATGTGCACATGTGAATGTACAAACAGATAAGTAATTCTTTAGGCACTAAATTAATAAAACTCGATGTGTGAGTGATTTGGTTGAATCTGTTAGCCTAGGGTTGATTTGGTGAACTTTACTGGCTAGGAGAGTGTCCCCTTCAGAAGGACACTCACAGCTCCAGTTGTGTCCCTCCTAAAGTCTCATGCTCAGGCAAAGAGGAGCCTTTCTGGTTGAGGGATATTATTCTTCTGCCCAGGGTATCCAAGTAACTGGGTTCCTTTTCTTGAATCTCCAAACATGCTCTCAAGTCCAAAAATGAATAAATGTCTTTTCTTGAACATATTTATACTGTTATTATCTACTATAAATATCCTAAGTGGTTAAGTATTTTCAAAACAACAAATTAGCACACAGTTATTGCTATTCAGTTTTATTTCTGGAGTCCTCTCTTGTTAGGTCTTGTATGCATGACTCCTCTGTGAGTTTTTCTGCACTTATCAGAACTATGTGAACTTCATTATTGTTTTCCATCACTAGCTACTGGTTAGTCTATTTGTATTTTTGTTCCATGCTTTAAAGTCACACCACCAACATTTTGGACATAAGCCATACTGTATCTCACTCCCAAAGATGTATTCAAGGATGCCGAATATTTTGTCCTGTTTATTGTTTATTGTGTCAGTGTCAAAGCAGAAAATAATAACAGTAATAATAAATAATAATCTTTAAGTAAAATAATAGATTTTCAATATATCTATCATTTTAAAAATGTCTCTGAATATGATTGAAGGCTTACCAATTTAATCTCACACTTTATAAAATAAACAAAAACTATTGTTTCTGGAATACCTGAAATGGTTTGTAAGTTGTCTTCTACTTTATTTTTTAAGAGTACTCTGATACAAATAGGATAGGCTGCTAGAGTTGTTCTTGATAATGAGCATGTTTCTAGATCCCAAATACAACAATGCTGATTTTCTGCTGACCTTGAATGAGGCTGCCATACTGGGCCCTCCACCTCCAGAGCCTTGTATTACAGAATACTTCTTGAAAAACCCAATTTCTTTCTTTTTTATTGTTTTTTGTTTTTTACAGCTGGTCAGGTGTCATTATAATTCTGATCTAAGCAAACTGAATTTTCACTATGAAAGAATTATAAATTAAACTATAGTATGTAAATTGGATTGCTTAATTATGAAACTCTTAAAATTAACAAAATTACATAAATATAGTCATAGAATAAGTGCTGAAAATATCAAGAAAAAATTGTACAACTTTTACAAAGTAAAGAATTCTGCAACTATATAGAAATATACACAGATTTCCATGCCAAACTAAGGCATCACAAATAAATAATATTAGAATAAAAATCACTAGAAATGAAAGCTTTTAAAAATTAATACCTTTTGTGAGGGGCCCATAGAAAAACCCAGTTTCTTATTTGGTTGTATTTGAGGAAAAGGCTGACTCAAAGTAAGAACCTTATTCTGCCAGGTGGAAATCATAGCCTTTGACATAGTATTGAATTTCTCCGAGGCTCTATTGAAATGAGAACATTATCTTCCCTTATTTTCATAACAATTCAATGAGAAAAATAATGCAAAATTATATTCCAAAAGAATATCAAACATAGTTATTTGAATTTCCCCGATGGCTTCATCCTATACTTTAGCCTTAATCATCCTTTTCTGTCCTTTCTTCTCTGAAAACCAGGCCATCTCTAGAACTCAAATCAAGTGAATTTTTTACATTTAATGCTTTCGAAATTTATTTTTGTCCTCATTTGTAGTTCACATCTTATTCTGGAATGTGTTACAATAAATCTTTCTGCCAAAAGCCGCCTGAATTCTACCGCCACATGCGTGGTTTCCACCAGCCGCCCGAGTTCTGTCCGCCATGTGGATGGACAAAATAATACAGAGACATATTAGGTACAAAGCTGCTTGGCCAATGACTAGGATTCCTCATCTGTTAGCTCAGTCTCAATTATCATAAATCTATATATTTTATAAGACTTATCTTATCGGACGCCTTATTGGAGTCCCTCCTTGCAGGTGGATCACATTGTGCTGCTGGAGGAGCAAGGGGACAAAAGGACCCTTACTGTTTCTCCTTCCCTTAAATATGAGTCTCCTTGCTATGTCACTTCCTGCCTGGATCAGCACTTCTCTACTACAGGATGTGATCCACCGGCAAGGGAGGACGCCAACAAGGCATCCGATAAGATAAGTCTTATAAAATATATAGATTTATGATAATTAAGACTGAGCTAACAAATGAGAAGTCCTAGTCATTGGTCAAGCAGCTTTAAACCTAATACAAGTTTCTGTGTATTCATTTGGGCCCTAACTCAGGCGGGCGGCTGGCGTAAAGCTCACACGTGGTGGTGGGGCTCAGGCGGCTTTTGGCGGAAAG
Source organism: Cricetulus griseus (assembly GCF_003668045.3). Classification (NCBI taxonomy): domain Eukaryota; kingdom Metazoa; phylum Chordata; class Mammalia; order Rodentia; family Cricetidae; genus Cricetulus; species Cricetulus griseus. Next base: position 207,405,290 of record NW_023276806.1, read on the forward strand.
ATTTATCGTAACAGAAATGCTCATCACAATCAGAATATTTCCCTTATAATCATGTCAGGTATGGACAGTATACATCTGTTCCAAAGTCAAAGTGGGAGTTTCAGACTTGCAGAGGGATACTGCATTGTTTGAAATGAACTGAAACTCTCAAAGTCAAATCATATTATCTTCCAGGGTCAGTTTGCTGTCATACTGTTAATGTTGGTAACTAAATGATCAAACGCATCTTTGACTGACCTGACATGACATGCCGCCTTGACAATGTGAAGTTAATGCTTAAGATTTCATTACAAATCAGAGCTTTTATCAATGTATGATTTCACATGCAGCCTTTCGTGATTCACTTTGCAGAAGAGCTCATAGATCCCTACTTCTTGTTTTCCTAACCCACATTCTCCCACACACGTATAAAAAAAATGCTATTTTATTGAATAGGTCATATAGAATTCAAGTTATTGCTTTTCTCACTGATTTTCTCCTGTTAAGTATCTCTGTGTGTGTGTGTTTTTTTTTAATTCTTAAGTTTACATTAACCTTTCCACTTCCGTCCAGTTTTTTGCCTCTTTCATCCATCCTTCTACCCATGTATCAAATATTCCTATTAGGATAAACTGTGACTATCATGTAGTATGATACAAAATTGAAAATGTCATATACTTTCATTCTAGAATCATATAATTTATTACAAACTAATAAGATATAATTATATTATAGTGTACACATACTTTAATATGCTATACAAAATAGTCAGGAAGACATTGTAACTGGTGCAGGACTTCATAATCTCAGGAATCACCTAAGTATTTACACAGAGGTCTCCAAAAACTAGGAAGCACGAGGCTGTTTTCTCTGGTCAGCAAACACAGACAGTACTTTTGTGTGCCATTATTTCTGGCAAGCCTATTTGTGAGAAGAAAATGAGATAGATCAGACATGATGCATTTATAGCTGAAAAGGAGTCCTTTTAACACCACTTTTATTATTCTAAAATGCACAGACAGGTTTAGATAACCATTTTGTGATCTTTACACTGAGGCAAAAGTAATATCCAATCAGCACAAACATACTTTGAAATTTCATTTCATTTTTTTTCTGAGCTAGAGCTGTGTAGTCTGAACTTATATTGTGATGCTAGGCACTGACAGTGAGCCAGAGTTCCCTGTCAACTATACGAACATTAAAGGACATACACACCTGTCTGCATTGTACCCTGTTGTTAAGCCAGTGTCTTATCCAGCTCATGGTTTTGAACTCACAGTATTTCCCCTTATAATGGACTTTACTGAATGTATCTCCATCATTGCTAAAGTATCTCCATATTCTATAAATCCTATGGAAATACTTGATGGAAATCTAAAAATGTAGTTTTCAAAAAGAAGCATATACTGAACTTTCCTGTTGGAATAAATACACTCAGTATATCCCACCTCACACAACTCTCTGTGATTCAACGGCTGCTGTCATCTTTCTCTGTCTTGACTCATATCTCCCAGAGGAAGCACTTTGCTGTTATCATGTCACTGAACTTGCTCTTGTCAAGTTGCCAACACTTCCGTACCCTCAGCTCATTTGAAGAACAGTCATACCGAGCGATACTTCTCGATCTTGATGTGTTGTTATTTCTTGTATTTAATGCCATGACCTTTTCCAGTCTTCCTTTTTCACTGATTTATCACTGTCCCATTTTCCAGTTGCTTATTTTTCTGCCCAGCCTTGTAATACTTTGCACTGTATAGGACTCTAGTTTGGGCTTTCTGATTTTATCTGCATGTCAATCTACCTGGACCATTTAATTCAGTTTCCATGGAATTATAAATTCCATGTGTGTAAATTTTCTGTGTGTAAATCTAATGATTCAGAAGCCAGTGCTTTTTCCTGATGTTCATATTTGCATATGTAGCTGCTGTTGAAAATCTCCACTTGAACAGACCAAAAAGAGAAATCAATTTAGAATTTTTGTAGGCAAAGTGATTCTTATTCTTGTGTGTCCCTCAAAAGTGATCAGCAACTCAAGAACCTGCCCACCTGCCAGCACCTTCGCACCAATGGTCAAACACTTTCCTGAATCTTTTAATGCCTCTATTAGTCAGTCACTTATTCTTGTCTATCACACTTTTCTTCCTCTTCTTTTATCATTTTAAGTGTCACTCCCAATTTTTACTTCAATTCAAATTCTAGATCCCTAGAATTTCTGATCTCTTATTACTAACTTCAATCAATTCTTCACTTAATTATAATATTAAAAAGGAAGTTTCTTTTAATAAAAAAAAATACGTTAGCATTCTCCATCCTTATAAGGCCTTCCAACACATTTCAGTTTCTGATGTTGCAGAGGATCCAGATTCTGTAATACTGCCCCCAAGGCCTTCAGTAATTGGTGTCTTCCTTACACATTGATTGTATAGTGTCCCAATCTCTCTCATCTCATTATAGTCTCGTCACACCATTGTTCTTTCTATTAATTAAAAAGCCATTTTCTTTTCCCATTCTAACTGTTGCTATGTGCTGTTCCTCCTACCCAAAGCCATTTTCTGCCTTATGTCAGAGGCTTAAGTTTTCTTAATTTAGGTCTCAGACATTCTATCCCTGGCTATTCTACTTAGCATCAGTTGACTTCTCCTTTCTATTTCACATCTAACTATTTTAATATTACTAATAGCACTTTAATTTGCATTTTATCAGGTTTCTTGGTTTTTTTCTATGTCCATAATTAGTACAAAGGTAATTAATGGCAAATCACTATCTCTCTGTTACATAATAGGTAATGCGGTATTTTTTAATCCAGTAGCAAGGGTACCTTGTGAAAGACATACAAATCAGTATTAAAGCTCAATGAATATCATAAACTGTATGTCAATTGAAATTAAATTACATGAATGTCACCACCATGAAATTTAAAAAGATGAAATTTAAACCCATTTTCAATTGCCCAATCTGTATACTTCCAAAATATTGATAATGGATGTAACTATCCACTACAGAAACTATTGAATGACTCGATTCTGACATATCACAGATTTATGTCATGAACAAATACATATTTTAATAGTTCTTTAAATTCTAGTTAAATGTATGCATTATGAGACATCTTGTTAAAATGGGAATTTATGGTTATATAATTATTTGACAAGTAATTGATGCTAAGCATGTATAATTGCTTTAACAGATGTACACACTCATCAATATAAGTAGTAGAGTTTTATGCAGTGTATTGACAATTCAATTTTTGATAGGCTGCATTTATAGTGAGACTGATGCCAATAAGATTATATTGCCTGATGGGATCAGATGTTTTATTTATCACAATTTATCTCTGTGATTTAAAGATGTATGTGTATGTATGTGCATGTATGTAACACACAGCAGCAACCATACCAGTTCATTTTGTTATATCCACACAGCTTTGATGATATGTCTAGTACACTCTATTCGATCTTTCTCTCTGCAATAATACAAGACCAAAATTATTGAAGATGCTCACATATATCTGAAAACAAGATAAAGCTTAATATCATTTTCTATCAACTTGCCTGTGCTCACAGAATCCCCTTGCACTGTCATGTGTGACTCATGGTTATCCTTATGGCTTCACCCTTAAAGCTGAAGCAATCCCCAAAAGTAAACATGTCCCAATGATGTAACCTTGAAGATAATCCTCTAGTTGCTTGGAATAGTGCATCTGATTACGTTCACTAGATAATTTCAGTACATAGTTTACTGCTTCCACAATGTCTAAAGAAAAGTGTCAAGAAGTAAAAGGTCCTTTTCCTCATGCACTTAAAACAGGTAGCAAAAGGTTGTTAAGCCTGAGACAAGGGAAGCATCAGAGACCAGCACACATTCATTTTAGCTTACTCCTGATACAACTTTTCAGTCACAGCTCAAGGAAGTATAAGGTAAACATACTGGGAAACTTTTTTGAATTTTTCTTTTCTTTTTAAATTTAAATTATAAATAAGCTTGTTTTACATGTCAATCCCAGTTGCTACTCTGTCCTCTCCTCCCCTGTCCCCCACCAAAACCCTATCCCATCCCTTTCTGCTCCCCAGAGAAGGTAAGGCCTTCCATGGAGGATGAAATTTAACAAATATGCAAATAAATGTAGAAGAACTCTTACTTACATTATATTCCAAAATCAATCACAAATTTATCATACATCGAAATGTTATAGCTAAATAAACATGTCTTAAAACACAGAGATAAATCATTACTTGATTATAGTAAAATAGTCTCCTAAATGACTACAAACCAGGGGGAAAACATAATTTGGATTTCAAAATAAATATATTCTGGGAACTGAGTAGTGAGTAAAGTGTTTGCTACATAAGCATGAGATGTGAATTTGCTCTCCCATAAGCTACGTTAACTAAAATCTCAAAACAGACATAATAAAACATTTAAAAGTAAAGTATGTCCTTTTTCAAACCTGTGAATTCCTAGCTGCATTATAAATATCTATCTGTACACACACAGAGATAAGTGCAGCTCCCACTTCTTATCAAGGAAACTTCTTTGTGGAGCAGATAGAAATCATTATGGAAAACTACAACTATTCGAAAGGCAAAAACTAACTGAGCATAAGGTTCCCAGCCCCAATTGATTTATATATAAAACACAATTTTGCACCTAAGATTCAGGTAATATCATGCTTGACTGTAAGAGCCAAGGGAAAAAGAAGAGTTACAGATGAATAACAACTGCTGATAGGAAAATTTGTCTCCCCCAGGGAAGAACCAATCTAGAAACACATGGATAGAGTCAACACTGTATGGAAAACAGCTGATTGTATTTATGTTGATTCACTTATTTGCGTGTGAAACAACAATCATTAAATAAGAAGAGCCCATTCTGTGGGCTGCCATTTTGTCTTGTGCTGTCTTTGATGCCCTTCACCTATAATGAGATTGATGACTACCTTGGTTGCTATTCCTAGAGCCTTCATCCAGTACTTATTGAAGCAGAAACAGGCACCCACAGCTAAACACTGAGCCATACTCGAGGAATCCAGTTGCAAAGAGGGAGGAGGAATGAGCAAAGGAGCCAAGGTGCTAGAGAAACCTGCAGAAACAGTTGACCTGACCTAGGGAGAGTGCTGAGACCCTAGTCTTAAAGATGGGAACTAGCATTGGCCCAAACCAAGCCCTCTGTATGTGGGTGCCAGCTAGGAGGCCATTGCAGTCTATGGAACCTCTAACAGTGGAGCCAGTGTTTATCCCTAGTGTGCAAATGGACTTTGGGAGCCCATTCCCTATGGGGTATGATATTGACGCCCGGATACAAAAAAAAGGGCCTAGGCCATCCCAAAAATGATGTGAGGGACATTGATGATACCCCATGGAGGGCCTCACTATCCTTGGGGAGTGTGCAGGGGGGCTTGTTGGGAAGGTCTATGGGGAGAAGGGGAGGATGGGACGGCAAGGGAATGGGGGTATTGATATGTAAATAAGAGTGCTTCTAAATTAAAAAAATAAATAAAATTAAGTTCTGATTTTGGAAAATGTAAAACATAGTCTTTAGAGAATAATTCTGCTTTTCCAATACCTTCCTTTATGTGGTGTCCAATAAATAGCAAGCACAGACCTACTTGGACAGGAGGGCAAGAGAAGGGGAAGGAGAAACTTCATATGTCATATTAGATTTCCTTTGGTTTAAATGACCCCAATGGATATGTTTTACTTTTGTTTTGGTTTTGGTTATTTAAGGTGATACCACCACAACCATGAGTCAAAGCTAGAAAATTATGATGATAAATGAAAGAACTCAACTACTAAAACCATTACACAATCACCATCTCATTAAAATGTCCAGAGTAGAAATACTCCTAGAAACAAAAAGTGGACCAATAGTAGTAGGGTAAATAAAACACATTTTATTCTGGAGAAATGTGATACTCCATTTAATTGACATTTTGGCTAAAGTTCATGAACTGGCCAAGTCTGTCTAAGCATAGAATTATAAACTGAGATGTGAGTCTCAGGTCAACATTTGGTTTTCAAAGGGTATAGGAGATTTAATAGAATTTTACATTTCTACATTTTTACGTGGCCCCTTACATGTAAGTAACTATAAATTGTAAGTAGGTTGTGTAATTATAAGGGAATTATTTCAGAATGTGAAATATAAAATTAGGCAATATATGGTTTAAGAAAACTTTTAAATTATGTTAAGTATATCAAAAATAAAAAACAGCATATGAGAATAAGAACACAAAATTGTCAAATTGTTTTTTAAAAGATGATCATATTAAATATACTACTATAATTAGTTAAAAAATTACCTGGGAGAGTAAAATGGCATAGCAGGTAAAGGTTCTTGCTACCAATTCTGAGGACTTAGGTTCAATCCCTGAGACACATGGTAGAAGATGAGAAATCAACTACCGAAAAATTTCCCCTGACCTCCAAATGTGTGCTAGGCCACACACACATACACAATACTCTCTCTCTCTCTCTCTCTCTCTCTCTCTCTCTCTCTCTCTCTCTCTCTCTCTCTCACACACACACACACACACACACACACACACACACACACACACCATGCACATAAATAAGTACATAACTATGGTTTACAAAACAGATTTTCTAATGTTTAAAAATTGGACCCTGCACAAATCAGTCTTTTTTTTCAGTTTAGATAATTTATTATTTTCTTAATTTAAATTAAAAACAAGCTTCTTTTAAATGTCAATCTCAGTTCCCTCTCTCACCCCCCTCCCCTGCCACCTACTGACCCCTTGTCCCAACCCCTTTCTGCTCCCCAGGGAGTGGGAAGCCTTCCATGGGGGAATCTTCAAAGTCTGTCATATCATTTGAAGCAGGGCCAATACCCTCCCCAGTGTGCCTAGGCTGAGAAAGTATCCCTCTATGTGGAGAGGGTTCCCAAAGTCCATTTGTGTACTAGGGGTAAATACTGATGCACTACCAGTGGCCCCATAGATTGTCCAGAATTCCAAACTGACCTCCTCATTCAGAGGATCTGGAACAGTCCTATGCTAGTTTCCCAGCTATCAGCCTGGGGTCCATGAGCAACCCCTTGTTCAGGTCAGCTGTTTCTGTTGGTCTATCCAGTCTGGTCTTGACCCTTTGCTCATCACTACTCCCTCCCTGCAACTGTATTCCAGAGTTCAGCTCAGTGTTTAGCTGTGGTTTTCTGCTTCTGCGTCAATCATCTACTGGATGAAGGCTCTAGGATGATATATGAGATACTCATCAATCTAAATTGTCAGAGAAGGGCATTTAAGGAAGCCTCTTGACTATTGCTTAGATTGTTAGTTGTGGTCAACTACTGTAGATAACTGGGCATTTCCCTAGTGCCAGAATCGTTTTCAAACCTATAATGGTTCCCTCTATGATGATATTTGTTTTCTTGCTCTCCTCAGTTCTTTCCCAGACTAGATCTTCCTGCTCCCTCATGCCCTCCTCTCCTCTCCTCTTTTCTCCTTCTTTCTTCTAACTCCCTATCCCCTCCCCCATGCTCCCAATTAGCTTAGGAGATCTCGTTCCTTTCTCCTTCTCCGGAGGACCATGTCTGCCTGTCTCTCTTAGGGTTCTCCTTCTTTCCTACCTTCCCTGGCAGTGTGCATTGTAGGCTGCTACTTCATTGCTCTAGATCTACAATCCATATATGAGTGAGTGCATGCCATTTTTGTCTTTTTGTGACTGGGTTACCTCATTCAGGATGCTTTCTTCTGGCTCCATTCATTTGCCTGAAAATTTCATATTCCATTGTTTTTTCTCCATTGTGTAAATGTACTACATTTTCTCCATCCATTCTTCAGTTGAGGGGCATCTAGGTTGCTTCCAGGTTCTGAATATTACAATTTATGCTGCTATGAACATGGTTGAACAGATATCCTTGTTATACAAATGTCTCTCTTTTGGGTATATGCCTAAGAGTGGAACTGATGGATCTTTTGGTATATTAAATCAATCTTATTTTATGATGAAAAACTTAAATGAAAATCAAAATAAATAGACATGTAATTTCACACATAAGACAGTGTATTTAAAATGCAAATAAAAGTTTATTCATTCAATCAAGAGTAATAAGATGAAATTAGGAATAAATTGTGACTTTAAAAAGAATAGTGTATGTGAATATTATTAAGAAGATATTTATTGAATTACATGAAGCAAAATTCAGTATTAAAATTGTATAATTCATTGGTATGTATTTTGTAGCCTATTAGAAACAGACTATATATGTATTATAGACCACATTATATGTATATCAGAACCAATGTAGAAGTTGGGATAAAGAAACCTGAAATCATTATTCATGATCCTATTCCCACAAAGTGTTTCAGTTCCAAAGGTGGACACTTCAGTGCTGTAAATATTCATAAAATAAATACTGATAAATAAATCATGAAGCATAAAATTCTTCTTAAAAATTTTGCATCTATGTCACACTCAATAGATATAATTCATCATTCTTTATTAACAGTCATAATTTGAAAATACCAGATTTCATTTATTTCCTCATAGAAATCAGTATAAAGGATTCTAGAACCCAAATTGTGTGCACAATAATAAATACTATATATGATACAATTGTTTAAGAGTTTGATTTTTAATTCACTTCATTAAAATAAATAAATATCCCCTGAGTTGGTTCTATTTTTTTCCTGAGATGGTTCTAAACCCTAGTCAGAAAATCATCTTAGGCAAAGTGAATATTCTCATAATCCCACTGCGTGAGAGTGCATTGTTTCTTTGTAGTATGTTCCAAATTATTTAGTTATTTAAATGATAAAAGGTAGGGAATTTTATAACTTAAAATCTTTGTTTACTGTATTTATAAAGGAAATAAACATTAAACCTGCTAAAAGCAATTTTCATAACAATATTGATTAAGCTTTAAATTAATTTGACTACTTTCAATATTGAGTATTATCTATAGTATGTTTATGATATCAAGTGTCTTAAAGCCAAAATAAGATAAATATTCTACTTAAACAATAGTATGTTAACAGGTGATTAAGAATGCTTAATGCTTAGTTTTTGTTGCAAGCGACCATAGCAGTCAGCTTACAAGTAACTGTAATTTCAGTTACAGGGAATATAAAACCCTTTGACTTTTGTAAGTTCCTGAACACATGTGATGACCATAAACACACACACACACACACACACACACACACACACACACACACACACACAGAGAGAGAGAGAGAGAGAGAGAGAGAGAGAGAGAGAGAGAGAAATAAAAATAATAATTCTTTAAAATATCCTACAGTTTATAATCACACAGAAAGCATTTTTCTTTATATTATTCATAGTACATATCTTGACAACTTAAAAAAATCCTGTTTTCTGTCTAAAAGTACACTATAGGTACAATGATATTTTTTAAAAGAGATTTGTTTTTATTCTTTAACTTTCTCTCTGTGTGTATGTGTAAGAACATCCACAGAGCCCAGAAGAGGTCATTGACCTGGAGCTGAACTTAGAGATGATTGTGGGCTATCTTGTGGGTTCTGGGATATAATCTCAGGTTCTCTGCAAGAGAAGTAAGTGTTCTCAACTACTGAGCCATCTCTGCAAACCCATTTAAACAGTCTAGTTAATGTGTATTCATATATGTATGACCTAATATAACATTTGTATTAAAATCTATACATATTTCAAGTATATTTTGATGAGTTTACCTATATATTTTTGGTCATGATAGTAACAATACAAGCCAATATTGAACATAACAATCACATCCAAAGTTTGTCATTTTGTAAAATAAAAATTCTTCACATGCAATCTATACTAAGAATTTTTAAGTATATGACAAAATTAATATTAATTATAAGTACTGTGTTATATGGAAGAACGTTGGATCTTATTTGTATGTTCTATACTTGTTGATCAAAAATTATGCTTTGCAATCTCCCCACAGAATCATCATTCTCCACTCATGTTCTTTGCCTTTGATTAGTTTTAGTGTTGAAAGAACAGAATTATATAGCATTTGTCTTTCACTGACTGGCTAATTCCACTTAACATAATGCCTTCAAGGTTTACATATGTTAGCACAGACAGTAGGATTTATTTCAATTTTCTTGGATGTTGTGTATTACACTAGAGCATTGTACATATTAGGCACATACTCTAAAACTGAGTGCATCACCAGTTACTTATTTCCTTGAAGACTGAGTTATGACCTAATGTATGTCTGTACCAAACTTAGTTTATTGGCTTCTATTCTAAATAATTCTGTAATTTATGTGGATATATTTACATGCCTTAAAATTCCTCACTATATTTCCATTGGAATTAAATGTAGAGTGGTATTCAATACCACTGTTGGATCACACAGCAACTCTATTTTTAATTTTACAGGAATTTCCATATTAGTTTTCAAAAACATCTAAATTGTAAATTATCTGCAGTGAATAAGTTGCCAAATTTTCACAATCACAATAATATTTTTGTTTTTATTATGTTGTATACATCTCACATTGCCAGATATTGAAAACAAAATAAAATGATAAAGAAGAAAGTGAGGCCAAACAAAGGAAATGAAATAGTACATAAAGCAATGGTTTGCTCATTTTTATCGTGCTAGAAGATCAAAGTACTGGGATGAGTTAGAACAGACTATTGACATTATGGCATCTTCCATAAGCATAAACAAATGTCCAGTTTACATGTTTAGGTAAGGAAACTTTAGGGATAATTTTGTTGTATTATTTTAATATAATCATTTGGTTGATGATAATTTTGAGTTGAGCTAATAAAGATAAAGTCAGCAAACAAATGTGTAGATGTGATTGTGTGTGTGTGTGTGTGTGTGTGTGTGTGTGTGTGTGTGTACATATGAAATTGGGTGAAAGAAAATTGTTAGAGCATTATTTAACTCAAAAATCACCTCTGAAATATAATGAAAATTGTTTCATTCATACTTTCTGAATTCTGCTAATACAATCTATCATGTCATTTATGTTTTTTTTTATTATTAAGTCACATTCACATGGTAAGTACTCATCCTTTGTTTAGTAGACATTTTCTCTTCGTGGGTACACACTAAGAATCTTTCTTCTACTCTACTAACAATTGCAATTTCCATTTGAACTTAACTGTGTCACTTCATTCAGATTTCATCTTTTTGGTTTCATTGAGACATGTAGTTTTTCTGAATCATAGCAAGCCTCTGTGGCTGTGCAATAACATACAGTAATGTAGATAAAGATTAAAAATGTTTTATTGGATTGAGAAGTTAGGGACCAGTTTGAGAGGCAAAATACATGTTTTGAAAGGTGTCAGAAATGGATTGGAAGAACTTAAGAATTAAACTGAAGAACAGAATGTGAAGAGGAAGGTGGGCTGGCATTGCAGCTGTGTAATTCACAGAGTTGATAAAAAAAATCAGTGTGTCCTGTGAACTAACTCATTAACAGCATATATCACTGGGGTGGCTGTAACATTACAAAGTATTTCTGATATTACCAAGTTCTGGATTCTGAAAGGATTTACATTTGTTGTTAATCTGTGGCATTCTATCAGTCCTGGAGACACAAAGACCTGCAAGTGTTAACTAGATAATAAACAAAGGAACTGTATTTTAAAACAATGTCATTTTATTTTCAGAAAATTCATTGAAAAATAGAAAAAATAAAAACAAGGAAATTGAATATAAAATGAAAGTTTTTACATTTTCAGTCAATTAACACTGGCTGTAAATTAATACAAAATTTGTCCAAACAATATTGTGTATATGCCATTATTATTTTTACTCCTTTGTGGGATATAGTATCTGTGTAATGCTTGCTATAGATTGGGTACCAATAAACTGCATGATGCATAAATATTGAATGAAGATTGATTTCTTTTTTATTCATTTATTTAGCTCATAAATAAAGTCATGCACAATTATGATACACAATACAGTGTGTTCACAATGGCATGGCTAAATTAAACCAATTAACATGTTATATCACACATATTCATCATTTTTGTTTTTGAGAACACTTAATGTATATTATCTCACAACTCTTAAAATATAGCATATTGTTATCAACCATATTTATCATGCTCTCAGTAGACCTCAAGACTTCACAGAGTCCATGCCTCTTGTCCAACTGCAGTTTTATATCCTTAAACCAATCGTTTCCCCATTGTTAAAAGACCCACTTTGAAGCCTAATAGCCACAATTCTGCTCTCTGTTCCCATAAGTTCATCATCTCTAGGTTACACATACAATTGAAATTGTGTGACATTTGTCTTCCAGTGTGTCACTTATTTTTTTTGGCAAGCATATAACTTTACTACTTACTAAAGATGAAATCAAATTTACATGCACAGGTGAGCACTCACTGAAACACCTTGGATTCATCACATATTTGAGTTTCAATTAGCATATATATATATATAATATATATATATATATATATATATATATATATAGATAGAGAGAGAGAGAGAGAGAGAGAGAGAGAGCAATAATAGCAATATGTTATGCATCAATATCAGCAACAGCTTTTCCAGGCTCTGCAGACATTTGAATAAAATTGTAGAGACATCCAGCATGCTCCATTTAAAAACAAACAAAAAACAAAAACAAAAAAACAAACAAACAAACAACAACAAAATGTAAAAAACAAAATCCCGGAAAACATTCCTTTAGAACTAAAGCTAACATGATAACCTGGTCTGTAACACATAGACCATCTTTGACACTATCCTTTTTACATCCTGGACCAGGATGACCTGCATGAGGGCTTTATTACATTTGTTTCCTGATAACTATTTCAGTTTTTCTTCCTATTTCTCTTTCATCAGTGATTTTCTTACTACTCTACTAGGAAGAATCATAATAAGTTCATCCATTTTAAGGATTCAGAGATAAAAAGTTAATTTGCTTTAACCACCACTCAAGTCTCAAGGGGCCTCCATTTGTGTCTTGTTTAAGTTATCTCAAGATGAAAATACTTTTACTGGGCTAGCACCCCATTAATAAAATCAAGGCTCTGTTCCTGGAGTGGAATGTTCCAAATCAATACAAGCATAACTAAAGGTACATATGCATGAATGTTTTGTCTTAAATAATAAATACACCATCTGCGACTATGTGGAACTGGGAAGTGTTGTAGCAAATAAAATAACCCAGCAAGATAGATAAATACCTTCATTTGCACTTACATGGGGAATCGAAAACAATGAAAACACAAAGGCAGAGAGAGAATACAATTTTCAGGACTTGGCGGTACTCTCAAAACTTTGAAATTGTGGTGAGTAATAAGTCACTTATTTAGGAGAGCAGTCAACTGTTCAAAGATCTGCATTCCAGCTTTACCTCTATTCACATTTGCAGCATATTCTGTTGCTACCATTTGTTCATATCTGTTGTCTTCTCTACTAAACTAACCCATTGAAATAATGTGCTAACTGCTATTCACTTTGAAATTTTAGGTTACCTTCTACCTTGGCAGGCACTTGAAGTTCATGGATCAAAGACCAGAATAATTGAGAGATCATTGCATTTCATGACCCTGCAAACTTAGTGATCATTTGAGAAACAGGATTTAAAACCTACCTCTTCGATGTCCAGAACAAACAAAGTTGCACTTCGAATATCACCCTTAATAATTAGCTATTAAATTTGAGTTTATAAATTACAATAGGCTTAGTTTCAGTTTTCTTATCTTTTATATTTTTGGAAAACACTTCATGTAGATAATTCACTGGCTGAAGACTGTAGTCAAATGTGATCAGGAAGCAGATTTCTATTACAGGTCTGAGTTCCCTGTCCAGCTACATATCTTACATGAAACTGTGGACACAATTGCTTGGATTAGCTTTTCAGAAAGTATTAAAGCAAATGAATAGACCTGAGTCTAACACTTTATGTTTGAGAAGTGAGCTACAGAAGTCCCTGGAATTGATGTGACTTTTGTCATTATTACAATATTGGAAGGTACAGTCAAGCTTTGTTCAAGGTGAAAAGCAATTTAGGAGACAAATTGAATATTGGCAAGAGTGGTTCTAATTTATTACAGTTTCAACTAGTTGGTTGGAAAGGAGAAACTCAGAAGAACTTTGCAAAAATTCAGAGGTGAGCTGTTCCTCTCCTTCACTCTTTTGTCTGTCTGTGTGGGGACTCACACATACACTAAGTATTTGAGCTTTACCATTTTGATTCACTTGCTGAAAACAATGCTTATCTCTATCAGGGAATCAGTTTCCCTTTAGTGTTAGATGTGACCAAATAATGTAAGTTTGGCCTCAGTAGAAGTGAGGGCAACATGCAACCAGAACCAATGGCAAACCTTTTACCAACCCTGGAAGATAGGCAGCCTCAATAAGCTGCAAGCATTCCCTAACCCCAGTGCTCATCTAATTTATGACCAATAATAGAGTTATTTTCTGATACCCAATGAAAACATCTGCCTAGGTCCTTTAAAATAGTCAAATTTCTTGTTTATTATTTTTTTATTTATTGATTTGGCTCCCAAGGTTTCATTATAGACAACAAACAACAAGACATAATATTATATTAATCATTAGATTGTATCTAATCTCATGACCAGTTGCCCTACCTCTGCAAGTCCAGGTGGTGATTTTGCAATAATTGTGTTGGAAAGTTGCCTGTGTGGTAGGCTGTTCTTCCCTTCTTAATCAGTTTGTTACTGTTATTTCATGATTGGCGTCTTGGCATTTTTAAGTTTTTGAGTAGTCTGGTGTTGCTAAAATCCTTTCAGTTTAATACTGCTTTTTAGGACTCTGACTAAGATCACCTATTCATTTTTAGTGGTGGATTGTATTTGTGTCATTCATATTAACAGGTCATTCTCTGGTAGTAAGCCCCAACCATAGGAGGAAATGTAGCTTGTTACAATAAATGTTAATTAGCTCAAGAATTATAGTGATAATCAATAAAGCATAGTTTTTACATTAACTTCAAGACTTGATTTTCAAACAGGAATGTGTGGATTGATATTCATATTTATTACATATAACACAGCTTTTTAATCAATAGATATTATTTTGTAAACAGCTGATATCTAATATTAAAATACAAATTTTGTCCTTTTTATATTCTCTAAGTCTTGGGCCTCAGACTATATGCTAGAGTCAAACTCTCTTTTATCATGTAATAATTATGTTCTGCTATTTGATATGGAAAGTCTTGATACATTCCTGCCTTGTATATTATTTTACAAACACAAACTTCCATTACTGATGTTTGACTTAAAGGTCTTTTGGTTCTTAATCATTCCATGCCTCCTTTTAAGGGAAACATATTACAGTGATAGCAGGAGTTTTCTTCATGTCAAAAAGATCCATCACTCAACACTTTTAATATGTGCCCAAGCAAATATGAATGGGACTGTCTGAATTCACTGTTAGTTTTTCCTATGCAGGTTTGCCAGCATAAACATAAAAGACACAAAAAACTAGGATAAAGAGAAAACCTCACACTAAGGGATGAGTTGGCCACAATAACTTAAAACTAGGCATCCTTCATGGAATGGGGAAGGGGGGTGCATGTGTTCAATATACACACATCTGTGCATTCTCTGTATTCAATAGCTTGTCCCTTTAATATTATACAAATATGCCAGTGTTGTTAGTTGTTTTTAGTCTTTACTCTTTTGGTTCTTTTAAGGGCATGCCACACAGCTCCCAAACCAATACATGAAGTCTAATCCTTACTTAGGAATCCTCAGCCTTAGCTTGGATTGTTTCTATCCAGCTTTTCTTAAATTATCCTGTCTACCTTTTGTCTATGGGCTTTTATCTTTCTCTTTTCTATATACTTTTCTTTATGTCTTACTGTAGCTGGGTGACTGGCCCCTGTTGTCCTCTCTCTTCCTTTTCTCACTCCTTGATCTCTTTTTCTCCTATTTATTTTCTTTGCCTGCCAGCCCAGATCATTTCTCTCTCCTGCCTAGCTATTGGCTATTGAGCTCTTTATTAGACCAATCGGGTGTTTAGGCAAAGTAATGCAGCTTCACAGAGTTAAATAAATGCAACTTAAAACAATGCAACAGGTCTTTTCATCATTTGACAAACATTCCACAGAATAACCAAATGTAACACATCTTCAACTAATATTCCACAACATGCCAGTGTTTATATGAGATATTATCCATGTCAGAAATTGCTTTTCTATTATTTGCTTTTGTTTCTTTATTTATGGTGAGGACAAACATTATAACTATGGCTATCAGTTATAGTTGAACAATGGGGGTCAAGTTCCAAGCTCAGGTTAACTTGGCTGCAAAATTAAGCAAAATATGACTGACTTTGATGAAATCCTTTCTGAACTCTAATTCTATATAGATATAGAAGACACAGGATGTATGTTCAATATATCTAAATACATTTTATGAATCTTAAATATAGGATATAATTTTATCCTTATATACAATTTTTTTGGAATCTAACTTAGGGTTGTTGAAGTTTCATAACTTAATATCTTCCAGTAAAAGTGTTTTTAATTTATCCAAATGATTTTAATATATTGTTAACAAAATTGTGTTTTCAAAAGACAATATGTTATTCAAAGCATGGTATATGCTTATATATTCAAAATGTTATCTCATAACCCCTTATATGGGGATTTCCTTACACTCATAGGCCTTGCTAGTGAGGCATTCTACCATATGTTTATATTCCCAGTTAAACTCATATAGTATACTATAAAAGGCTTTAGAAAGTTTCAGAGAA